>NC_056524.1:205642746-205646463 GCF_019175285.1 Sceloporus undulatus
GACTCTACAGGTGTGTAGCTGCAGGAAGTGAAGGGACAATACAAGAGCATTGACCTTCCAGATAAGAATTCTGTCCCCCAAATAAAATGTTAATTTGGTCCCCAAATTTCTATCATTTTGGAGAGGTAGAAATTGAAAAATGTTCACACCTCTTATAAAGGCTGATTAAAAAGAATGGTGCAAAACTGAATGGGAACAGGTTTAATTTTGAATCACCTGGAACGCACATTATTCACATTCTCTTGGTAAATTTACCGGCTGTTTTAATTGTATGCATAAACTCTATTTCTAAAAGATGAACTGAAGTTTAAAATTATTGCAATGCTAGAAATTTGGAGACTGATGAAACTTATCATTGGAGGGAGAAGCCTTCTTATTTGGGGGCAACATCCTATTTCCCCCCTTCTTATAGTTACACTGTACTCTAGAAATTCTATCATTTTATATGGATGGTTGCCAGATGGCTACTTAGAGCTTTAGTTATGTAGAATCCATGGGTTAAATGCAAAAAGTGGATTCATTAACTCAGTTGCTAGATGATAAGTCAATTCTTGTGTGAATCCCATGGATTTAGTGTGTCTCCTCTAACTGGGAGTAGCAGTTAGATATGTGTTTGTTCTGTTGAAGAGACAAATTTGGAACTTAGTTTAACCACTCTGCCATACTGCTCAAAATGGTGGTGACATATCCAAAGTACCTGGTACTTAACAGCTTCAGTTTTTAGAGATTTTTTGAATGAACATAGAAGAACATTAAAAGAACATGTTAACCAGAACAGAAAACCAAGTAAGGAAATGAAAATGCATACCATGTGAATTCCACATGAGGGAATTACCGAAGATGTTGCTTATCATACAGTCAACAGCTGGTGAAAGTCTTTCTTCTATACAACCACTAAATGTACAGGAGCCCTGTCCCTTATTTTACCTGGCAACAATATGTATATGTGCTGAAAAATGGTAGTTCCTTGAACAGTTAAAACAAAAATACAGAAAATAATAATCACAATAATTACTGTCAAATAGAGAGGCAGTGCCACTGAGCTGAACTGGAGGGATCACATATGCATACATGTACCCATTCTCCCAGTGGCCCAGAGCCAGAATGATAATTTATTCATCTTGAATGGAATTAAAGAGACCCCAGGATTGGCAAATCAATACTCAGATGAGCACATGATGTAGTACTCCTTTCCAATTTGAATGAAAATGTAGCTGCAGCTTCTCTCAGGCTTCAGTGTTCACATCTATAAATAGACCTACATCTATGTTGCCTATATTGGGACTGTGGAACTTTTGACTCTGCAAAGGTTTTGGACTAGAAATCCCATAATCCTTTACTATTTCCCTGGGGCTACTAAGATTTGAAATCTGAAACATCTGAGAGACCAGAGGTTCCCCAGCTTTGGCTATAAGAATGCCTCCCCTGCTTCAAATTACCAAAGCTACCGTGTTTTGAGGTTAAGCTCTCAATTCATTTCACACACAATGCTCTCCATACCAATGTAGTCTTTGTTGACACCCGATAACAAATTAGGCTGTTTACACCTAAAAGATGGGAGAAAGCTTCTTGTGAATGCTTATTGTTTTATAAGCAAGAAAGACAGCCACTACATTATTAATAGAAAGAATATCCTATTACCTCTAAAATGTTCTAGCCCCCAAGATGCCCTGTATCCCCTACATTACCTTGGCACCCAAGATGCCATGCAGCCTGCTATGCCACCCTTGCTAGTATGATAAATTACCTCTGAGGCTGAAAACAAGGTGCCCAATATTGATCATGTGGCTGGATGCCTCATTCTGATGTCAGAGGGAGTGAGTTTCACTAGCAACAGTGGCTGCAGGTGGCACAGCTGGACGTATGAGTGAACAGCTATCCAGCCCCCCTTGGCGGGGCTCTGGATTTTCTGAGATGATCCAGAGCAAATGGCAAGTCTTTAAATTCATTTTAAGGCTGGTATAATTAGCCATAAAACCCCCTGGGTGACCTTGGGCAAGTCACATGCTCTCAGCCTCAGGGGAAGGCAATGGCAAACCTCTTCTGAACAAATCTTGCCAAGAAAACCACAGGATAGGATTGTCTTAGGGTCATCATAAGTTAGAAATGACTTGAAGGCAAACAACAGCAACAGTGTAGCTTGGTTGCTGAACTAGCCATATGTCATAAGTAGAGTTTGTGCCAGAATTAAAAATTGGGCCCTGCATTGTCTGAGCTGTCCTCTGTGAGGATGGGGGAAGGACATGCCAGTTGGCCCACCCAGACATGACCAAAATCATAGTTGAAGTCCAGCTGTAATTCCAAGTAGAGGAGACCCATTAAACCAATGGTACTTACTTAAATGTTAATTTATTAAGTTCTCATTGATTCATTTGGACTAGCAATTGGATTTAGGCATCTCCCCACCCCCTCTACAGTACTATTATGCGGTAATGATTCATGTTTTTTCCCCTTACCCAATCGTCATTCAGTATTAAAAGTGCACAAAACTAAACAAAGCATGTATTGCTAATAAAAGAAGCTTGTCCCATAAGTACTGCAATGGGAAATACTTTCTGATCAAAATTATTCGTTTTTGTAACTGCTTATGAGCCTATAGTGTGATGAGCCATTAACTTAACAATGGTATGGAGGCTGATGTACACATCTCTAACATGCTATTTTTAAAGACAATTGGGTGCAATTTTGTAATCTGAGGAATCCAGAAATGAAACCATTCAGTTCAAGAAAGGTGAGTTCTGCCATCAAGTTATTAGAAGCTCTGAGTCACAGATGTTCCATGAGATCGATTTGACAGGTTTTTGTAAATGCTGATGTGACACATGCACTCTATTCTTAGGTACATTTGCTCAGCAAGAAATAGATTAATACAAACTCCTTTTAACCCTACATAGTGTGAATTTTGAAAGAAATCACTTTAAAGTGAAATTAGATTTTTGATTGATATGTTTACGTCAGGTGTCTGATATGTTGAAGTGGCAATAATGGTAGCTGTGTCTTAAGTACAGCAGATGATCTGTACTTTTAAAAGAATTAAAAAAAATAGGCACTCCTCTGACGAACCTCTCCTTCACTAAACCTCTTTTACTTCAATGGGCAGCCCTAGAGGGTATTATACATCCACAGCTGTCCCAATATGTAAAGTTTCAGACCACTTTTATTTATAATCCATGGGTTTACCTTATTTGTTAGCAGCGTTGAAAATAATTCCAAGTTCTCACAAGCTTCAATAAAAGAGCAATAATTTTTTATTTAAATGTTGGTTATCAGTGTGGAGTTTATCAAATGAGAGGAATTTCTCTTAAATTTGAATGAAAAGAAAGTGGGGCCAGAACGCATTCACTTAAAGTCGCTAGTTTCATGCAATCACATGAATACGCATTGCATTCGAACTGGCTTCCCATTGCCCGAAAATAGCATGCCATTGCCTGAATTTGCATGTGGCAGTCTATCACGCAATAACGTGAAACCACATGATTGCGTTCAGACTGTCTTCCCATTGCCTGAATTTGCATGTGGCGGTCTATCATGCAATAACATTAAATCCCATGATTGCATTGAGATTGCCATCAGATTCCCCTTGTCTGATAAACTCCTGTTTAATTTGTTTCAAGATTATGTTCACTTGCTCTCGTTACACTTTTTTTCAACTTTATAAATCTATTAAACCACAAGTATTCTTTGGCCTGTTACAGACTGCCAAAATAAAGCTGCTTG
>NC_056524.1:205646563-205693330 GCF_019175285.1 Sceloporus undulatus
ATTTGCATGTGGCGGTCTATCATGCAATAACATTAAATCCCATGATTGCATTGAGATTGCCATCAGATTCCCCTTGTCTGATAAACTCCTGTTTAATTTGTTTCAAGATTATGTTCACTTGCTCTCGTTACACTTTTTTTTCAACTTTATAAATCTATTAAACAAGTATTCTTTGGCCTGTTACAGACTGCCAAAATAAAGCTGCTTGGGGTCTCTTTGGAGGTATGCTGTTTAAATGATACATGGGTCCTAAGAGTCCAGAGGTCGCGCCAAAGCTACACTCCATTCCTAAGCACTGGAGTGCAGCTTTGGTGCAGCTTCCGGATTCTTAGGATGCATGCATCATTTAAACAGCATACCTCCAAAGAGACCCGAAGCAGCTTTATTTTGGCAGTCTGTAACAGGCCATAGTTAGGACTCTCACACCATCCTTATCTGCTGTGGTCTTTCCAACCTTATTTCTATATTAGCCCTCAGGCTATCTATCCCCAAAACTCCCTCACTCTGAGCTCGGTCTTAGAGCTGTGTCCTTTCCTTTAGCCCTCACAGTCCCTAACATCTGGACTATCACAAAACCAGACCATCCCCTCACTGTCTGAAACCAAAACCCCATCTGACTCTGTCAGCAACAGAATTCTTTTACTCTACATGTCAAAATTCTATTCTCTGTCACCAGCTGATTGGCTGTTGCTAGCTCAGCATAATCTTCCCTGCTCTCCAAAATTCCAGAATTGTTTGATATCCTGTTGCTTATTTTTTGTCGAATATGCTGTTTTTATATTCAAACAAACTGCTGTATAATATACAACCCCTTAAAAATATCCCTAGTATACTTCGTATACTGTATATTATTATATCTTAACAAAAATCCTTCAAGGTGAACAAATATTATCTCCTGACCTTACCGATAGGTTGGTGAAGCAGTGAGGGGTGGGGGAGAGTCCATGGCAAAGGGAAGGTTGAGAGCTTTTCAGTTTATAGCTCAGTGATGTCTACAGTGATTGGAAACATAGTACTCACCCCATAGCAGCTGTGACCTCGGCACACAATGGTTCTTATGATTTGCAGGCAATGCTGAGCTTTTCCCCAAAAACCCAGAGAAAAAAGAAATGCTTTTTACCACGCTTTTGCCTGGAAAATCAAGATCAATGACAAGGACACAGAATACTCCACACTATTGGACACGTGATTATCATAAGGCCATTTTTTTTTCTTCTGGGTTACTCTGATCTCACCATAGTTACTCTGGACTGGGAAACAGTGCAGCAGCTAGAGGGTAGGTATGGGGTTTCCCAACAGCGTAGACAAGCCTTGAGTTTCTTGGTCATCATACTATTGAAGCTGTCATAGAAACACATTGTTTTAGAACTGTGTCTCTCACCACTATCAGTAGGCTTTAAATGTGCTCTCTTTCAACTGGGAAGGAGGTCAAGACACTGGGACCAAGGGTATATCTAACAGAACCTGTGTAACATCATATGTCAAAGTTCAGCCATCATAAAGTCGTACTAATGTACTTCCATCCCAGTAGTAGCTCTCAAAAGCAGCGAGTTGGCCTCACATAGAATACACTCCACTCCCCTACTTCCTAGGACATGAATAAAAGTGGTAGTGTGTTGCTTTTGTGTTCTAAGAGGCTAGTATTTATAATAAAATGCTTTAAAATGAATGTGGGGAATACAGTTACAAACTTCACAAGGCTTTGTATTTCATAACAGTCAACCAAAAACATTTTAAAAATCAACAAATATAATCCACAAGTGGATGTGTGACTGTGTGGGTGTTTCTGTGTCTGTGATCCAAGTTCCGTGCAGCAACAAAAGGATTGTAGGAGTATCTTGAAGAAATGTCCAACATAGTTTCTTCAGCAAGGTATCTGTCCTTTCTAAGGCAACAAATCAGTCTCAAAGCATTCTGGTCTTCCAGAATCTTTTGGCTTACAGCCCAAAACAAATAACTCAGTTGACTCTGGTGATGGCAAGGTCAGCAGGTTGGCAGTTTGAGACCCAAGCACCTGTCACTTGCCCCAGCTTCTGCAAACCTAGCATGAAGACACTTTGTTTCACTCCAAGTCATGCAAGTGGTGCTTTTAAAAACATATTTATATATTTATTCAAGGTATTTATTTATTGCCTTGGATCTTGAAGTGATGCATAATTGATAAAAACACTGGTTACTAAAGATCCTCATCTTTATATTGATCATCAGTGGTGGGTGGCAATAAGGCATGCTTGTATGCTTGCAAGCTCTTTGGTGCTTCTCAGACACTTTAAAACATGCTGCAGAGTCCTCTAGATCTGTTTCATACTTGCTCATTTAATTTGCTCATCACTGACTCATGAACTGCCTCACAAGCTCTCTTTGATTCACCCCAGTTTTACTCAGGAAGGCATGAGAAGGTTTAATCTTAGGAATGTAATTGATTTGTGCTTTCAGCCATACTTTGTCATATGGTAGACGTGAAGTCTAAGAGCATCCACAGCTTGTGACTCTTTCCACGTCTCTGTTGAAAACTTTTTGAATATTCTCTGTCCCTACATTTTTATTCAGATTCAGAGGCATACATAAGTAAAACCCTAATTTGAAATTCAGCAAGCAGTGCTGGTGACAAATGTATTCCAATCTTTAGCATAGTTTAACTCCTATTGATACCACATGTTCATTTTAGGATGTATATGCTGTCAGCCATGTTCCAGCACCTCACAGGAATGTGTGTTATCTCCTATTCCTTTACAGGAGATTAAAAATCTCCAAACGGTTGTTTCTGAGACATTTACAAATAAATGACTTTTACTACTGTGCTGTTGGGGGAAAGTGCGCACACACACACACACACACACACACACACACATATATTAGCATTAATAGTGCAAAAGAAAGAATGTCTTTAATGCACTAAAAAGTAAGAAGAAGAATTTGTTAAGGATTTTCAACCAGGAATCAAGGGACTTAAACAGCTTTTCCCCCCTCATGGTAGTTATAGTCCACTATCCAAAACACAAATGTGAGTCTAAATACAGTGGAGCACCAGGAAGCCACACCTTGATTTTTTTCCCCTCTCCCTTCAAGAGTTTTTCATGCCCCCCCCCTAAACCTCAACAAGACAACTGGGTGAATGGAAATGTGGTTAGAAACATATGAATTTTGAATGTTCCAGTTTTACATGTATTCGGATGCCTTTTCTGTCTAATTTCCACTCTTTTTTTTTAAAGGAAGAAAAACTATTCTGATCTACATTTTAGCATGGTGGTGGTGGGGTAATTATGTTTTGTTTGTTTGTTTGTCTGTTTATATCCTGCCTTCCTCCACCAACCAGTTTGGGATTCAAAGCAGCTAACAGCTAACTCATACATCACCTCACACAAAAGTTCAAAATGTAATTAAACTATTAATAAAGTTAAAACCAGTTCAAAATGTAACAATTAAAAAGAAAACAACATGTAGGCAATATAACACATTGGGAAAAGAGTCATTCCCCTTGAGCAATCAGTCTTCAAATGCCCGCCAAAACAAAGTAGTCTGCTTGTGAAAATATATTAAAAGGGTCTTCAGGAAGGAATGGAGGAATATGAATTATGCCCATTTACTGGAATGTACAAACTGAACAAAATTATTCCCATCTTTACTTGCAGTATGTTTCAGTTAATTGTTGTCTGCCACAAGGCCCATAGTTTGTGGTGTGAGCTCATGCTATGGGATTCATATAATGGTTTGTTTCCTGTGATACCTCTGTCTAGTGGGCATTATGCATTACTTCATAAATTCTTGCTGAGATCAACAGTAAGGCTTCCTGTGTATTGGTTTACTCTCTCAAATTGTTTTCCATAACAGCACCTTCCCCACATAATTAGAGGCAAAACAAATCTCACCAACCTGATGAATGGCCTTTGAAAGTGAAACCCAGTGATCTAGACAGCTTTGTGAAAATGGAATTGTGTGTTTTCTGACAGAGTAATTATTATGCTCTGTCAGATTTAAACTGCTTTGTTCATAAGAATCACTTAATAGTATTGCACACGGATATTACTTTTGCCATCAAATAACACTTTGGGAGGAAAAAGTTAATAATTTAGAACTTTTATATTAAAAATGGCTAATTTAAACAGTAGATGTGATTCCTTCACCAGATAATACTTTCATTATGGGATGCACTGACAATTTTATCTGAAACTTCATAGTGAATAACTGGTTTGTTGCAGGAGCCTTCTCAGGTTCTATCAAACACTTAGCATTCAGGTGTGATCCTTTAGTCCTGGCTAGGCTGAAGGGGAAATCTAGGCTATTAGCTTCATTCATATGTGGTGTGTGCCCAGGAAATTCATAGGTGGTGTGTGCCCAGAAAATTATGGCATCACATATGGATTTTTGCCATATTACATCCTGCTGTGAAAAATGAGAAATAATTTTGTCACCTTATCCATTAGTGTTATATCAATGTTATAAGCAATTATCTATAAAAGGGGGAGGAAATTAGAATTCAAGTCCAGTCATCCATTAGCATTGGCTATGCTAGCTAAGGCTAATGAAGGTTTCCCTCTACAAATTCCCCATCCCTGATTTAGAAAATTGATCCAAAGAACAGCAACACAACTAGATCATAACTTTAAAGAAAACCACTGCAGTATTTCTCTGCACAATATGGCAAGGCAGCAAAGAAGGAAGGAGAGTGAGAGATATATTAGAGAACTGAGTCAAGCTGAATTCTTTTGTCCTCAGAAGAAATAAATGAATATTTTTCTGAGTAACTTCTGAGGTGGTCATGTACCCTATTTCTTTCAAAGATGCCCTCTGTTCGAAAGCTGATTTGCAAAGAGCCCCCCGTTTCCAATCCAATTACAGTTTAAGAAGGGACAGAATAAACTTTCAGTTTGCCATTTGTTTTGCAAAAGGCTGAAAGGTTTTTTAGGAGCATCAGTAGTAATTGCACCTGTGGTAAAGTTTTAAAGCTTTATTGCAAACGTGCACAGAAAAGGATATGTGGCAAGGATTGGGAAAAAAAGCAGTTTTATAGTTTCACATTCTTTGTTCAGCTGTTGGGAACCCTGGTAGAGCAGTAGAGAGTTCCCCCTAATGACCCACATGTACACAGAACCATCACAGTGCAAGTTCTGTGTTGAAGGTCACTGAGCAGAGCCCAATGAGTCTCATTTATACTTGCAAAGCCTTTTGGTCTACATGTGATTTTACACTTCTGTCCTAATTAGTGCACCTGTGTGTCTAGACAGCATGACCTTATGGCAGGTCATCCATCACACTTGTCTTTGAAGGTCATATTCCCAACACTAAGCAACTTGGACATCTCCTCACATGCAGATGTTTATACCAACTAAATCAGGAGAACATAAGGACTCCTCCCTAATTTTTCAGACTTCTATGCCCCAGTAACTAATAATGCTTGCCAAACTTATGTGAGGTTTAACTGTTTAGCATTTTCATCATGGGTAGAGATAAAGCCTACCATTTAACTCCTCATTACAATAGTCTTCCAGCTCCTTTTCCATACTGCCCATCAATAGTTAGCACTGGATAGTAACCAAAGCAGATTACAGTCATAGTGCTATTGTTCGACTTTTACTGCCATGTTTCCATTCTATGAAATCTTGGGATTTGTAGGCGGTGTGACGAACTGACTGACAAACCAGCCAATCAGAAGCCAGAGATCCACTAGCCAATCAGGTGCTGGCTGAGGAGTTTAAAGATTCCACTTGGCAGTTGGGTTGAGTCAGTTAGGGTTTGGAATCCTGAGGGATGAAGCTGGAGTTCAGTGGGGGGGATAGTTAGGATTAGAGACTGAGGGAACAGTATTTTGATAATAGAGGGACCGTATTAGTTCTGGAGAGTCTAGAGAGGGGAGACTCAGTGTAGCCAGACTCAGAAAGAGGGGTTTGGGTTACATAATTTCTTGAGTGACAGTATAGCCTGTGTGGCTGAGTTATTATTGGAAAGTTAAAACCAGACGTATATATGCAACAAAAGAAGACATAGTAACAACTTCATGTCAAAGTTACCCTTGCCTATTCTGTGTTAAAATAAACTTTTATTATTGTTTAACTATCCACTTGGCCTGTGGTTTAACATCCATCCATGCTACTGACCTTTAAAAACCCACAGGGGTGTTGGGTCACAAAGAAGGAAAGAATTGTGAGGAGGTGGGACACGTTACAGGTGGTGTACAGACCACCCAAAAGGGCAGTCTGCTGCTGCTTCCATTTCCACCGGCGGGAAGCCTCAGCCTCCAAACGGCAAAGCTTCCCGGCGGCAGAAAAAGAAGCCCCAAAAAGCAGGTTCTTTTTGCAGCGTGCAAATGAAGCCACAGTGCACCATTGGCACACTCGCGACATCACCTGGGCACCGCGACGTGCGGATACTAGGCATCCATTACATCAAAATGGTGGTGCCCATGTGAACAGGGTGTCGCCATTTTGTACATACTCCATATGTACTAGGGTTGTGGGCGTCTAAAAGAGACACCCCCAGAAAACCCTAGTACGTACAGAGTACGTACTTGGGTGCCCATCTGTACAGGGCCATAGTTTGATAAGGCGCTGGAGCACTTTGGCAGAGAACACTAAATTCCTCTCCCTAAATTGCTGATCCCAAGATTCCATAGGTCAGAACCATGATAGTTAAATAGGAATAATAGCACCATAATTCTGTAGTGTGAATGGCCCCCTGGTCATTGTCTTTACCAGAACTGTGAAACACATTGTATCTCTGCTTAAATTATGGATGTGCATCTACACAAATAAATGTACATCGACACAATTAAATCAACATAAGAAAATTTTAAGCAGGTCTTTATCCTTGTTTTTAAAATACATTACCTCTTTCCTTTTCCCCCAAGAAATCAGTGTTTGAGAATTAAGTTATGTTGCCTTGCCTTACAAATTTCAGTTTACTAAATATCCAGTAATACAAGATCCATTTGTGCTCTCCAAGAGCTGAATATGAATCCACTGATACTTGTCCCTATGTTCAGAAATGTAGCTGCAGGAGGGCAAAATGAGGGCATTGACTCTAAAATTAAAAATTCTGCCTTTCTAAGGAGCTTTTCACACAACTAAAAAATATGACTGACCTTGCCCCTTGAATCCTCTTCTGGGATGAAGCCACCTAAAATCCTCCAAAAACACGGCTAGTACCTGGCTAGAAGCCGTGCTCAACTGGCTGATTTGCAAAGTCAGGAGCTTCCCAGCTTTGCAATCGGCCCACTGAAGTCAGATTCTAGCTGGGGTTTAAGTGGGTTTTAGGTGGGAGGTGGTATTGGTGGCAAAATGCAAGTGATAATATCCAGCTGTATCCTGGAAGAGGATTCAAATGAAGAAAGATAAGTCGGACATTATAGCTGTGCGTAAAACTCCTAAATGAAATTTTCCTTTACCTTTTAATGAAATTTTCCTCCACTCTCTAAACCTCTACATTCCAATAACTTTGGAATTTCAACTAAATTTCACTTGATTATTTAGAAACAGGTTTAAGGTATCCAAAGAAAAACACACAGGTAAATTTCGCATGGGGATGAACAAAGGAAACATAAGAATTCCAAGTATGAACAATTTTCAGTTCTCACTCTCTCCCATGCTAGAAATATGAGGACTGAAGGAAAGTTTCTTTTGGTAGGGCAGAATTCTTGGTGGAGGGAAACAATGCCATAGCCTGTATATCACTGCCTCTACATTTTAAAAATGTAGTCTGATATGTTATAAAATAAAATGAAACTGACAAGTCTCTATTTTGAAGTAAAAATAGTTGTGGGAGGAAGATTAAATTAAAAACTATCTACATCATAACATTCCAAGGCAATTTAAATTCTTGAGCTGAACATTAAACAAACTTTGCATTCTTTTGTTAGGCAGAACTCCTTTTCAACAGAGTGGCCTTGTTCTCAAGCAATGTCTCCTATGACCACCTCTTAGTTGGGGAAGAAATGTTTTCACTTTGAAGAAAGAAAACTTGAAGGCTGCAGGGCTGGAGATAGGAATGCATTTGGCTACTGTGAGGCTCTATTTCTTGCTTTTTGTTACGTTGAATGGAACAAAGTGGGATAAACGATTATGGGATTCCAGGTAGGTTTTTAACATTTAGTGGGCAATGTTTGTTCATGTTGCCTGTACCCAAATCTCATTTTGGGAAAGTTTGCATAAAACAAGAAAATGGGAGGGGGGTACTTCTGTGAGTGATCAGATAACATATTCCTTCCTCATAAGAAAAAAGTGGCAAAAATACCACAAAAAAAAAAAAAAATGACAGAAACTTTTAGTAGACTTCAGAGTTACTCAGCATCCACTGCTACTTCTTCTTCCAATTTTTCCTTGGTTCATTGAGGAGGAGGAGGAGGAGGAGGAAGAAGAAGAAGAAGAAAGCAGTGCAACTCTTATTTGCTTTTCATTAATCTCCAGAAAAGTAGTACAGGTACAAGCCAACTGTACCACATTAAAGGCAATTAAGAGCTGAGTGCTGCATCTTTTGGATACTATAAACAAATAGACACCCATCCATCTGGAGCTTCTCTGCTAAAGAATGGATGATGGATGTACTCAACAGGATGAAAATTCTTTTTGCAAAGAATTTCAGATCTGAAGAAGACTGATAGCAGGAGAAACAACTGTGACTATCTAAAGACTTTTTCTTGTTTGCTGCATTTGACAGTATAATTTTTCTGCCAATATTGTCTCCACAATATATTTATATGAAAAATGAATTCCTACTTAATTTCCAGTGACTAGTACTTTATCCAGACTGCAGAAATTATCCAGTTTAACCCCAATTTATCTGCCCTGACTCAGTGCTGTAGAATTCTGGGAACTGTAGTTTGTTGCAGCATCAGAGCTCTCTCATAGAGAAGGCTAAATGTCTCACAAAACTACAATTCCCAGAATGCCATAGCATTGAACCAGGACAGTTAAAGTGGTGTCAGCCTGGATTATTTCTGCAGTGTGGATGCATCCTAAGAAGAACTTTCTGATTCAGTCCCAAGATGGATCACAGATGCTAGCAAGGCACAATTGCATATTTAGTGAAGTCACAAATAGTAAACATGAAAATGTAGCATATTTTCAAAATGAATGAACCAGTGGTAGCTGATGCCTTCCATGTCAGTGGGGCAATGAACCCCCTCATCTGAACTTTAAAGAAGAAATCCAAGATGCTGAACCCTACTGGATGCTTTCTTTAAAGTTTGGGCTAAACCACAGGATGGATTCACCATTGCATTGACCGGGAAGCTGTTCCTAAAATGAATGAACACTACTTCACAACACAACTAGCTGTTGGTTATAACCTTTAAAGCCCTACATGGCTTGGGTCCAACCTATTGGAGGGATTGCCTGCTTCCATATAATCCGCCCCGCACCCTCATGTCCTCTGGGAGGAATCTATTGCAGCCTTTAAAAACCAGACTAACTGCTACCTCCCAGAGGGCCTTCTCTGCAATTGCTCCCAAACTATGGAATGGCCTGCCGGAGGAGATCCGTCAAATTGCCAGCTTAGACAGCTTTAAAAAAGCTGTCAAGACAGATCTCTTCCGGCAGGCCTTTCCTGAATAAAGTGCCCAGCCACAGAATGACTGCCCCCCACATCATATATTAGCTCACTGCTCTGTCCTTGTTATATTTTTATTGTGTTTTTAAATTGTATTTTTAATAGATATTTTAATTGTACATGTTTAATCCTGTTTTAAGGGGGGGGAATTTGGGACATAATTTTGTAAATGTGGATTTTAATGTTGTGAGCCACTTTGATTGTCTTGTAACAGAAAAATGGGATATAAATAAAAGTTTTATTTATTTATTTATTTATTTATTTACTTAAGCACCATTACTGAAATGTTAAGAGGCACTTCCTATGAAGCTATCTAGTATTTCAGCCAAAGCCTCAATTATTCTTCCCAAGAACATCACAAACTAGTTAAGGGTGGAGTTGCAAGTAGCCATGCTTAACAATCACAAGATTTGATTCTGACCTCCCTTTGGTCTGGAGAATTGAAAAACATGCCAATTTGGCTTGGACTGATTCATACATTTTCTGATTGGGCTTAAACTCAAAGTTTCATGCCTTCCTTTGACTATTTTCTTCTTGTTGTTCAAATTATGGCTTCAAGTTGTTTCTAACTTCTGGTGACCCTAAGCAAACCTATCATGAGTTTTTCTTGGCAAAATTTGTTCAGAGGAGGTTTGCCATCACCTATCACTGGAATTAAATCAGTCGCCATAACATTTCCTTTTCTGACTCTCTCTCTCTGCCTTTGTGTCACCTGTCAATGTTCGGTGACCCCACATATTTCATAAGGTTTTCTTGGCAAAAAATATTCAGAGATGCTTCACCATTGACTTACTCTGAAATATAGCTCACAGTACCTGGTTTTCCTTAATGGCCTCCCATTCAAGTACTAATCAGGATGACCCTGCTTAACTTTCAAGAAAAGATAGGATCTGGTGCCTTTAGCACACTGGGTAATATTTGTGAGCATAATAGTCCCTTCTGAGGATGAAAAGATGAGACCTGACAATGTCAGACAAACAGTTGGAAGGACTTTTCTGCTAGGTGCCTTTAATGTTTTAAATGGAAACTGCCAATAACATTTCCATTTTTTGTCATAATTGCATGAAATTTTCAGGAACTGAGCATAGAAGCTGCTAGATTGCAGACAGATATATACATTATTTTCTTCTACTGCTGGGGGAGCTTTAAAGAGTAACTGGCATAATTACATACAGATATATATGTAAGAGAAGCCTTCAGACTGATGGTTTTCAAAAAGTGACTTACACACCCACTCAGCCATGTTTTTGTGAACTTTTGCTCTTTCTTATGTGCATGAGTATAACACATTCTCCTTCGCTCTCACTTACACAAATACTGTTGGAGCTCTATTTTATTTAGCCATAAATCCTCACTTCTCCCTATGTTTTTTTGAAAAGAGAAAGAAATCCTTTGCACTCTATACTTCAGATGGTAAGCCTTGCTTATCACTGGGTTACACTAAGCAGAGTAGAAATAGGCTACACAGTTGGCAAGACCAGTCCTCTCCTCCAAACCTCCTACACAGCTACACTCCCTGACTGCCTGGAGCTTGTGAATGATCTATTTTGTAAGATGCAGTTACAGTCAGGCACCACATTTAGCATGAAAGCAGTACTTTGCCTTTCATGTGCAAGCAATCAGACAAAATGCAGTGATAGAAATACAAATATTCACTGTTACTTGTTTCCTGGCTGAAAAATGGGCTTCTTCATGCTTGGGAAATCTGGTGGTGAGGAGTAATACAAAGGTGAGAATTTTGTAGAGGTTTTGTTCAGTATTTGCATGTCCAGAAGTGTTTTTGAAATTATTCTGTACAGAAATACATGTGTGGGGGAGCTGAATAAAAATAATGGGTTTTGGTGTTTTTCCCCCTCAAAAAATAATGTAAAAAAAATCTCCACATTTTGTAAACTATTTTTTGTGAGCAAAAGCCATTGTATATCAATTTATCCAGTGTGTCCTGGATAAACTCCCTATGTTTCAGGTTCATACTGGAAGACTTCCATTTTGCTTCAGTTTTCACCTTAAAATCTTTCTAAATCTGCCCAATTCAGTATTGGTTTTAGGATTCGTCTGTATCAAATAAGGGACCTTCCTTATCTCTTACTACACCCCAAGGTAATTTGCTGCGTGATTGGGTCTTTCAAAGGAAAACATTGGGGTACCTTCCTTCATGCTGGAGTCATAGACTTGCCCTATACATCTCATCGGAGTTCAAAGCAAGAAGAATGTGTGAGGACATAGCAGAAGAATCGGGTTTGTGAGCATTGGCTGTGCTGCCATCTCAAGAGAGGATATTCTTTGTAGGGAGAGATGGAATTCCCACTGTGCCTCCACACTGCAGCTTCACTGACAGGATTGCAGGCTATTCCACTATAACCAGGAGTATTCAGTTGCTGCAGGTGAAACAAGCGTACTTGAGCATCCCTCACCACTATATTTTGTGCCAAGCTGTTGGCTTGAACTGTAAACTGAATTTAAGATACTGGGTTAATTCTGCAGTGTGGCAGCAGCCTAAGCCTGTGTGTTATTCAGGACATCACACTTGCCTTTACTCCAAACTACCACCTACATCAATTCTAAACATATTTTTGCTTTCATCAGTACCTAATGCTCAATCTGTCACAAATCAGCCAAAGTTACCTTCCACCTATCATATGTTATTTCCAGACATAGTGTCTCTGAATGTGGATGTTCTCTTTAACTGTCATAGCTAGGTGGTAGTCATGTAACCACTGATACACCTTTTCTACATGAATTGCCTGTTGAAGCACCTTTTATGTTCACGTTTAAAATCTTCTAAACTAACAGCTAATCTGCCTATAATCACAAATCATCTGTTTTGCAATAAATATGTGTAGAAAAGATATAAAGTTCAGATCAGTAGCACCTAGCTATGCCTCTTATATTATGAACAGATAGACTTCTCTGCATATTTCTTCCAACCCTTTTCACTTAATGAGCTTCAGTATTACTAACAACTGATCAATTCACTATAAAGACTGGTTGACATTTTATTGATGTAAAGTATATAGGTGGGAGAGGTTTATGCATTTTGTCTCACTGGTTCACATACATGCAAATAAAATAACGTTATAAGCAGGATGCTAAATTATATGGTTTTGAGAGAAAAGAATCAGAATTAGACAAAATAATGGGGGAAGAAAAAGATGAAATGATTGGATGTATGTATAAAATTCTATTGAATCTAGATCAGGAAGAGGAAACGGTTAAAAAAGAAATGATGTGATGGATACAAAATGTAAGTTATACAATTTAATTTGAAAAATGAATCAGTTTTTAAAAACTAACTGGATTTCAACATGGATGAAACAAGAAAAATGGTCCTTACTCTACTCTTTACCCTAAGACACAGAAAGACAGACACGTATTTTATTTGTCCTATTTAAAGTAATTTGTCAAGCTCTTCTTTTTATACAAAATGTTTATTTAAGGAATGTGTTTACTGTAAGTAGGGAAGGCTTTTGAACTTGGAAATAATTACCCTTGATTAATACTGAGTTCTGGGCTTTGCAAGTGGATCCACATGTTTTTGTTGCTTATGAGGAAATCATCAAATTTATGTGAATAGTCTTGGAGGGAAAATGTGGAAAATACAGCATGCATGGAAGACTTTCTGTGGTGCTGACTACATATATCATTTGCTATTAGAGATGTAGTGGTTAAGGAGCTTGGTTGAGTTGACTGAACAGAAAGTAATTATCATTCCTGTGACCATTAACTTATGATGATACAGAAGTTCAGAACATACCCAACCTATTACAAGCTGAGTTCTTTCTGAGGTTTGACCTAGTTCACTCAATCTTGTGGCATCCCTCCTTAACACAATCATTTCCTTCAATTGCTATTATCAGTTGGCCACAGGGAAAGAATCCTGCTATGTGGCCTCAGTTAGATCCTTAGTACTATTATCATATTGCTTTGAGCACAAGGCCTCATGAGAGATCTAAAGAAGAGGGGAGGACAGTCATGAATCCAGTTTTATAGAGGACAATTCTCTGCTTGAAGAGCTGTCAAATCCAAACCTTGTTTGAAAGCAAGGAACCATAAGCACAGGGGGCAAGGACCATGGAGCTGTTTATCAGCAATCAGCACCTGGACAGTACAGGTTACCTGGTCACAATTTTCCCCACCGTGTGAAATGCACTGCATTTCTATTTAAATGATTGCTATTGTTTTTAATTTGCACATGTGCAACTGGTACATGGAAGTCTTGTTCGTCCTTTGTCCTCTTTTGACAATGCATGAATGCCCACCCAATTGTCCACTACAGCAAGTAATCTTGAAGGATTCTATTTTTGTTTATCTTCAGCTATTCTCTTTCATGACCATCTTAACATCCCCTTTCACCAAGCACAGACGTTATGTCACATTATCTTTCTTGAGAAAAACAGTGGCAGGCACATCACAGTAGTGTGCACCACATTTATACCTGCTTCAAGAGTCATAATTATGCCACAGTGTCCATGTTTTGTACTAGTTTTAAGAAGCCAGAATCTGGACAAGCTCCCACACAGATTTTAATAATGGCTGTTTTTCTGCCTATGGCAGTGGTGCTTGATTGTTACTGGTGAATCTGCTTTGAGTTCAAACCATGAAGGTTTTATCGAAGGTGCTGAAGTCCTCCAAAATAGTTCCAACACTTTGAATAGCTCTTTTAAACCAAGAATGGATTATTGAACTCACAGACATGGGACCCACCAGCCACACTGCTTCAGAGGCTTGAATTGGCAATGATGTTTTCTATTAGGCCTCAACCTACATTTCCATTTTGCATTTGACTAGTTTTAGTAAAACCTGTTTATAGACTAACTCTCTGCATCATGCAATACCTACGAAATACACTACAGGGATCTTTTTAAAGTCAGAGAAAGATCCATATAAAAGTTTCCATCAGCAGCAGGAAGAGATGCCTTCCCCCACATCATGGAGTGGCAAGAAGTAGTCTGCTGATTGGCAGCAGTCCACGAAGCATGGCTTCAATGCAAGAAGAAAACGAAGCCCTTGGCTCAGTGATCAGATGCACTGTGGGACATCATCATAATTCTAACTTGTACTAACAGAGAAATATAATATAAATCAAAGAAGATAGTAGTATGGCTATAAGGCTCTGGAATGAACTGTACTAAGTGAAGATGTTGTGCTGAGTCCCAGCTGCTAGACTACAGGAAAGCTGTAATTGGTGTTTGAAGGGAAAGTGATGATGAGTAACCTAAGATTAGATAGACCAGATTTTAGAAATATACATCAAGGAGGATTGAAAAAAGCCAAACTCATTGCTTGCTGTGAAAGATAAGAGGAAATCTCCACAGGAACCTACATGAGTTGGATAGTATCATAAAGGGTGAATGAAGAAATCTGATCCAATTACACTATTTAAATTACTGGTGCCCCCCCCCCCCTTTTTCCCCTCTTTTTTTGCCAGTCCTGGAGAAAGAATGCACATACTCTGCAAAATCCTGGAATTCGAGAATGGAAGCAATAAAATGACAACGTAGAACTCTTCTTGGAAAGGTATAGCAGAAAAGGCAATTGCAGTGGTAACATACATTTTTAGCACAGGACATACTCTGTGTTGACTCTTTGTCAAACTGGCAGTCCTTGGGTCATATCTGAGCCATCACCTGCTAGTCTGCAGAAAGTTTCCAGGAAAGAAATAATCAGGTATGGCAATGTGGACCAATATGGAACCAGTCCCTGTCACATTAAGAAAAAATAAATTCTGGTTCTCCACATCTTCATAGGAAGCATTACTTGAAAGTTAAAGGTGAGAATCTTGAGATTTGTGTCCCCAATACTTTTTTTAGCCCTAAGTTTCTCCCATCTTCCCATCCTCTACTATGCCAGGAAAAAAAATAGAAAAAAAAGTCTATTCTACTCTACTCTGAGAATAAAGATTTTACTTGGAAAAACAACACACTCCACATCTTGCTTTGCATCCCAAAGAATTTTGCAAAACCAGAAATGGACTCTGTCTATTTCTGGGGAAGAGGTTTGGAGGGGAGAGAAGGCCTACTGTGGCTCTGACTGGGTCTTACAGAAAACAGAAACTGATTGCAGTCTTCAATAAGCCTAGTGATCATAATGAGTTTGAAAAGCCTTGCATAAGAAAGACTTCTCCTATTTTCTTTCCAGGCTATCAACCATCATAGGAAAACATGAACAGTATATTTCCAGCAGGCTTTGATGCTCTTCATTCAAGCATCTGCACATATTATGTTCACAGTCACACCTGAATCAAATGTATCTGGAAGTCTCTAATACTAATCACCTGCCAGAGCCTAAAGAATTCATAATTGATAAACCAGGGCTTCGGATCCTGGCCTGGACCCTTTGTTCATCTTGGAAAACCAAGCCAAATTGCAAACTGCAGAATTCTCTCATCGTTCCACCTGTTGACAAATGAGATTTTCACATGGGGGGAAATCTGGGATTAAAAAGGCATTTTCCCAGCAAAGTTGCATTATCGCAGTGAGGATTTTCAGATGACATTGTGATCAGAGAGGACTTATCCTGGGAAGAACCAGGAATGCTCCAGCAACAAACCACTCATGGGACTTCCCAGGATAAGTCCTCTCTGATCGCAATGTGCCCAGTGATCGCACAACTTTGCCAGGAAAATGCCTTTACTCCCAGCTTTTTTCCTGCGTCTGAAAATCTCCTAAGAAATTGTTGCATTGATTAAGCGCAATCAGTTCTTATGTCCACTGAATGGAGACCCTGCCAAACTTGCTCAGACTGGGACATGCCCCATGGTGAGATATTGTGCTGCCTTCAGAGAGACTGGCAAACACATATGGATTTCAAAGATAATAAATATCATAATTGTTTTGTGGGTTTTTCAGACAATGAGACAGTATTCTAGAAGAGTTTCTTCCTGACGTTTCACCAACAGCAGTGGCTGGCATCTTCAGAAAATGCTGGCATGAAAAAGAGTGGTATATATATATACTGTAGGTTGGGAGGAAGTGATTCTGGCTCTCTGACATCTAGACCACACTGTAAATATCCTGGATTTTATCTCTCAGAAAAGCCCCATGCCAAAACTATCTTCAAGAAAAGAACAAGTTCCACCACACTGAGTTTGCTTGTCTATGCAAAATCTTAAGTATTCTTTGAATTCCAGGGCAAGAGTTCCATGAGCATAAATGGAGGGTCATGTCATCCTTGTTAATATAGTAATGAATGAGTCCTTCATTTACCATTCTGCTTCTCTCCATGTACATGTGGAAATGTCATTGTGATGTATATTCATGAAGGTAACAAGCTATTAAATGGTGATTAGGGCCAGGTGAATACCCTGAAGGAAACTGCACTCTGCTGAAGTTTGTATCTTGTAAGGTGATAGTGAATCCAGGAGTGTTATCTTGTAGCTATGGGGATACTAACCTACCATCCTATGAATCTTTTACCTCTGGCTCTGGATAGTTCATCAACTTAGATTTAGGAAGCTTTGATTAACCAAGCAGGGGTCCATGCTTGTGGATGCAAGGTACACCTTTCCTAATTAAAGCATCTGATGGCTTTCTGTTTTGTCTTTTGCTGTTCAAGTTTTCTTCTTTCCTTCTGAAACTGTACACTGATTGATTTTATATCCCCATCTCACAGTTGCAGTTCATGATCCATTATTTCTCACAGTAATACAATAGAAAATTTGTATCTGAAATCAGTGAAACTCTTAATGGACTGCCTGCACTCTCACTCAGGAATGTAATTTTCAACTAGAACAAATATTTCAAAATAGCAGTAGCTCCATTCCCAAATAAACAGTTGCTTTAGAGAATAAAGGATAGGTTATATTGATGGCAACAAAGGTGCGTTACAGACCGCCTAAAAGCAGTGGTCTGCCACCGCCACCATTTGTGGTGCGGGGAAGCCTCAGCAGCCAAACCGCGAGGCTCCCTTGTGCCGCAAAAAAGAAGCGCCAAAAATGGCGCTTCTTTTTCCGCCCCGGATGTGACACCACAAAGCGCTAGTCGCGCACTCCCAGCATCACATCCGGGGCGCGACGTGCAGACGCTATGTGTCCGCTACGTCAAGATGGTGGCGCCCGTGTGGAATGGGCGCCACCATTTTGTACGTACCCAGTACATACTAGGGTTAGGGGCGTCAGGAACGGGCCAGAGTTTTCATTTCATTCTGTGGGCCTGAATTGTCTACTTCCTTGACCAAATAGGCCTCAGTCCTATTGGTAACTCCACTAGGCAAGGCCAATTGAATCATAGAGTTGGAAGACACCACAAGGATCATCTGATCCAACCCCTGCCATGCAGAGGTTGCAATCATACAGTTTGATTTACATACTTGTTCTGTGGGTCTGATCCATTTAGGTCTATTATTAGCATCCAGGCTGTAAACTGCATCAACAGTTGGCATTGGCATTTCACATTTTTAGGGGAAATCATTTTTGTGATTCAGTATCTCTACCCACAGAGTAACCTTTAGGTTCCTCGTGTTGGGATAACATTGGGTTCATTAAGAGCTATAGCAAGTGAATTTTATCCTTTTCATGATATCAGTCAAGACCCAGCTCCCAGTGGGCAAAAGTAAACACGGGCAAAAATGAAAGCCAAACTAAGGCTATCATAGGAAATGTGCCCCTAAGTTCACTTGTCATTCATACTGAGGCACTAATGTAGCGGAAAAGTTTTTAAGGACTGGAGGAAAACCACAAACCAACTCTTACCTAAGATAGTTCAGTATGTAGAGATATCTTGTAGCATCTATAAGACTAAGAGGGTGTACAGACCGGCATATTTGGCCAGCCTGGGGGAAGAGGCGGGGCATGGTGTCCACACGATTCTTGCCCTGACTCTGTCTCCAGGCCCATGCGATGCCATGCACTGCACCACATGGCGTAAGGTGTCATGGCACTCCTCTGGCACTGTGCCTAGCAGACCGAAGGAGCATAGAAAAGCCACCGCTGGCGGCAACAGCACATTTCCCAGCACAGAAAGGAGCCATTTTTTGCAGCTCCTTTTTGTGCGGTGGAAAACCAGATTGAGGCTGCATCTTGTAGTTGCCACGGCTCCAATCTGGAGCTAAAAGAGGTGGTCTGTACATCCCTTAACTGAAAAGAAAAGAAAGTTTGGCAGCAGGAGCTTTCGTAAACTACAGTCTACCCCCTCAGATGATTTAGTGGAGTGGAAACCAGGGAATGATAGACAGACAGACAGACATGTTAAGGAAAAAGCAACATGGGTTATACAGTAAGTGAAATAAAAGATGTATGTGAGAGTCAGTGACAGCAGAAGACGCCAATGGAGAACCACACAGGTGTGAATGGTAATACAATTAACAAGTACTGAGTGCCAAGGACAGAAATGCATAGTGAATAATTGGACAACACTGACAATTGTAAGTGGCAGAGGCTGAGATGATGAAATCATTAATGGTAGATGAACAAAGAGAACCAATGGGAATGATGTACACGCCTACTGGGTGGAAACAAACCACAGTGGGTGGTACCACTGCTTGGCTATAATAATGACTATGATCCCATTGTATTTGTGGGTAGTAGTTGTGGGGTAGAGAGTGGAGAGTGAGAGTTGAGTATTGTTTGGAGCTGTGTATATAGTAGAAAAGTAGATCTTTTATATAAAACTACTGAGTTGTCTGGTGTCTTGGGTGAAGCTACAAGAACCAGCAGGACCCTGGTGAAGAAGGGTGAAGACTTCTGTGGAAGCAAGAGGGAGAAGTTGGAGAGTTTGTCGGGGTCTTCAGCCTGTTCTCTGCAACTCTTGCAAAGATAATAACAACTGGCCAAAACTGGTCAGCGTGGTGCACAACCAGGTGGTGAGTTCAGGCCAGGTGAAGAGCCACAACTCCCATCATCCCTGACACACACACACACACTGTAACATCTTCTTTCTATATGATGAGGTAACAAAGTTTTAAATCTCTAGCCTCGAATATGTAGTTGGTAGCGTGTTTAAAACTCACACTTAGGCCAAGCAGATTGATAGTAAATCAGTAACATAAGTTTTTTAGAAAAGAACAGAATAAAAGATTGTCAAATAAGCTGTTGTGAATTGTCTCTTAATAAATTAGTGCAGAGGTTTACAGAAACTCTTATATCAGCTCGACCCTTCCAATCTTTAGGCCTTCCCGTGGTCTAAAAGATCAAATTTTATTCGTTTAACACACTGTCCCCTTAGAGACTCAAGACTATAGCCCTTCTCGGGACTAGTCTTTTCCCCTAACACTATCCCGCAGGATATTCTACCCAGGCACTCTCTTTTCTAGAGCCCGGCAGTAAAGGGTAGGGAGCCTTTCCCATTCAGACTCTACCCCAACCATCTTTCTCTAACCCTGGAAAACCCTTCTTCTCTGGATTCCAGGTCCTAATCCTCAACATTCCAACCCCAACTGAACCTTCTACTGCCTGAATCCCAACTGACTCTCCAACTGTCACTTTGGATTTTTCAAACTTCCAGCCCACAGAGAGTTGGCTGGTCCTCAGCGGCCTTCTGATTGGACAGCTGGAGTGCTCTCTTTACAACACACACACACTACCTCCCTGGTTCCACTCCACTAATGCATCTGAGGAAGTAAGACTGTAATCTATGAAAGCTCATGCTGCTAATTGTTGTTGCAAGAAACAACAGGCCTCTGCCTGCCAAGTTGAAGAGCCCTCCCCCCGACCTCCACTTGAGGGGAGAGAAGCAGGCAAGAAACAACAGGCCTCTTGCCTGCCAAGAAGAAGAGCCTCCCCCCGACCTCCATCTGGAGGGGAGAGAAGCAGAGGTTTTTTTTTCCTTTGGTTTACTTGCTTTGTTGTATATGCATATGTAGGCGGTAAACAACTTTGATCGTGAGGAAAAGCGGTATACAAATAAAACATATTATTATTAATGTATCTCTTTCAGTTAATCCCAAAAGTGCTACAAGATCTGTCTACATACTGATTCTACAGACTAAAATGGTTATCTCTTTGAATTCTAAGATAGTTCAGTAGGTTCTTAGGTGATAAAAGGATGTAGAGACCGGCATCTTTGGTCAGGCTGGGGCTGATATGATGGGTTTTCTCTTCTGGTTTTGGAAAGGCAATGATGGTACATAGTAAAATACATCATATCTCATAGGCTCAGGAATGACTGAGGACTTCAATTCTGGTATGTATTTTGAATCAAAAATAGTATTTAGTATATTTATTTATTACTTCATGTGTCAGCTGATGAGACTCTTAGACTAATAAAAATTAAAACCACAGTTAATACACAAAATCATTAAACAGTGAAGAAGATAAAATTAATGACCCCAAAATAAGTTAAAACTGATGGCCCTAAAAGGCCTTGGTCATTAAAATGGACTGCTAAAATAAACCAAAACTTGATGCCCAACTTGTTCAAAAGGGGATATCACAACCAAAATATAATGAGCCCTTGGTATCTGCTGGGCTTTGGTTCCAGGACTTCCTGTGGATACCAAAAGCTGTGGATGCTCAAGTCCCATTAAATACAATGGGAGAGTAAAATGATCTCACTTATATAAAGTGGTACACAGAACTGATATTTTGGATTTTTTAAAACTATTTTCAGGTGGGGGGGGGACTGGATATGGAGGACTAACTGTATTGTGACAATATTCTTCTATGGCACATCTGCATATGTACAGAGCAAGAAAAATGACCAGAAGTCTCTGAGTAAGATTAACTAGACAGGAGTTTCCAAATGTCATCTTCTCATAGGGGAATGTTATTAAAATATTATCTATCACTATGTTTCATATCAGTTTATTTTACTGCGCTTCACAGATCTTTTGAAATCTGTTTGAATCAGCATGCACTCTGTGAACTCTTTTTTTGGAGAATCATAAATAAAAGTCATATAAGAAACAAAGGGCTGGTACACATGGGCAGGAAGCGGCGTGGCAGCACCGATTCTAGGGTTCTGGAGCATGCAGCCACTGCATGCTCCGGAACCCTAGTCTGTACAGATGCTGGCATCATGGCAGCCTCCTTGATGACTGTGTTAAGAATGAAATTTGTGCTATTTAAGCACAAAAACTACTTTTGAATATGTTTTTTTCCCATACTGAAGCATGTTTTCTCCCAGTTTGTTGTAATACAGTGCATAACCTGTTGTATACATGCCACACTTATGGAAAAGGTCCCTTTGTTCCTGTGTTATGACATGTGGACACACAAAGGTTACTATCTGAATGCACAAGAATGCATCATAATATTGGAGATTATCGCATGGAGAAATCCTCCCGATACAGATGCGGGATTGAAAACTCAAAACTGGGTGATATTGCATGCACTGGTGACTGGGTGAAAGCAACATGTATGCAGGCAAGATCCCAGCTACACTTATCTGGCAGGATTTCAAAAACAGCAAGATCCAGTTTTTGAAAAGCCATGGGATGAGCATGGCTGGGGTCCAGGCTGCATCTGAGTTGCACTCACCTGGCTGCCGGCGAGTGTGATAACACCCAGTTTTGAGTTTTCAATCCTACATCTATATCAGGAGTATTTCTTCATGTGATAATCTCCATCAGTTCCTCTTGAAACAAGCATTTGCCACATTTTCTAGGAACAGCATTTCAGTGGTGCTCAGGACTTGATACAGCAAAACAATTAGACAAGCCTTAAAATGTAATCTGGAAAAGAAAGGTAGAAAAAGATGCTGTGTGACATCTAAAACCTTTATCTTGATAGGTATTTTGAACTATTTTCATACTGAAAATCAACAGGATGTCTTTGCTAGGAGAACAATCATCGTTATTTTCTCAGTGGCAGCATGTAAACTACTGTGGCATGTGGATTATGACTACAGTGTTCAGCTTGATGGGAAAAGCAGAATCTGTTTAAGTGGAAGAATTCCTGAACAACTGTCCCTGTTGGCTTTGATGAGAAGTTGAATCACACCTTAACAGCAAGGCAAAACTCTTTCCTGTTTTGTTGATGGACCTATTTACTGCTTAAATTGCTATGAGTATTTTTGCCCTTTCTCATCAGTTATTTTTAAAAAGAAAGAACACAGGAAAAATACTACAATCAATCAGTTTTACGAAAATTGGGACACTTGCTTAGTGGTTGGCAGCAGTGCTGAGTTAGAAAGTGCCTTTGTTCTTTCAGATCGGTTGATTCTGTGCTATCTGCTTTTTAAAAAAACTACCAGAGCCTAATAGTGTGAAAATCCTTAAAGAGAATATCTCCACCTAGTTCTTCAAGATATTGAATACCAAATGGTGGACAGGAACTTTATGTGATCAGAAGCAAGTTTGGTGGGCACATCAGTGGCTATTCTTAGGTTCTGCCAGAACACATTGGTTTTCTTCCTCTTATCCTTTCATCAGTAGTCAAAGAAATTTCTATTGCAGCAGCCTTTGGGCAATTAAATTGGACCAGTTAAACCTGGTGGGTTTGACCTTTTAACTGCCTGGTTTTTAAGAAGTGCCATTAGGTCTGTGTTCTCTTTTATTGGTGAGTTTTAAATTGCCTTCAGATCTCTTAGGCTTCAACTGATCTGTGTTGTGTTTAAATAGTTTTAGTTTTATACAATTTTATTGTTTGCCCTAGCAATTCTAGGAGAATGGTGGGATAATAATAATAATAATAATAATAATAATAATAATAATTTGTTTTATTTATATACCGCTATTCCAAAGATCATAGCGGTGAACAGCAAGTAAGCTAATTTGCCCCCAACAGTCTGGGTACTCATTTTAGCGACCTCGGAAGGATGCAAGCCTGAGTCGAGCTTGGGCCCTTTTGCTGGTCTTGAACTCGCAACCTTGTGGTTTTGAGTGAATGGCTGCAGTACAGGCATTTAACCACTGCACCACCAGGGCTCCATTATTAAACTAATGAATGAAATAATCAGTTTTAAAACCGCAAAGACTTCAAACACAGATCAGCTCTTTTTGCACCTTTCAAAAGGTGCCATAGCCGAAGCAGCATAACTTTCGACACCACATCATCTGGATGCAGCGCTGGTGTCACACCATACAGCAGCACATAATCTGGAATCATGTGCAGCATCATGACACCCTGGGGGCAGAGTTAGGGCATCCAGCATCAGGATGCTTCACCCTGACTTCACCCACAGACCAGCACAAGATGCTGGTCTGTACAGGGCCTTAGTTTTCTTTTTTTAGGCTTACTCACAAATATTAAAGGTTTTATAACATCTCACAGTGAGAAGTTCTGTAACATGCTTTTCAAATATGGAGGAGAGAGGCAAGACCTGCAGACCACAAAATGGAAGATAAACTCAGAGTAACTGCAGATTCACTGGTGCAGGAAGACAGCGGGTATAGCTAAGAGGCTCAAACAGGAAATAATATGAAAAGATGTTATGCAAAGAGATATTGAAACTGCAACTACTGAATATGGCTGTGCTAAAATTGGTACCTCAAACTGATTAAGTGGCACTTCTCCAAGTGTGTGTATGGCCAGTTAATATAAATGGAAAGTATATTGGCTGGAAGGCAGTAGAGACACAGGGCTGTGATAAAGTTAGGTGAGAAGTATATTCACAAATTTGAAAAACATTTACCCCCCAAAACATGATTAAAAACAATGCAAATGCCTGGGGAGTTGTATGGCCCAACACTTCCCCACAAATGCAAATTCCAAAGTCCATATTGTAGTAATAACTTTGTTAGGCCAAGTAAATAGGCACAAAAATTTCAATAGAAAAAAAAAAGAGTCACATCTCAAGGTATTCAACTGATGGACTTTGTGTGGTGAGAAAGAGCCTTGTTTACCAAACAAACAAATAAAAAAAACCCCAAACCCTCCTACCCCTCAATTTAGTATCGTGTGTCTCTGGGTTCTTCTACATATTTTTTTCAGGAGCTCCCCAGTTTTTATTTCCATAAAAAATTCAGTGCAAACTTTTGAAATGAACATGTCTTGTATAATGATGTTAGAGTCACTACCCTACATACACATTATTTTCTAATATATGAGAGGAAAGTATGCAGTCTATAAACTTAAATTCATCAGGCACCAGCCCCAATGGTCTTGAAGCTGTTGGGGAAAAGATAAGCAATAAAAACAGAGCAATTGCATTTTGGTTCATTATTTGGAAAGATGAAAGAACCCACTGAAAGAAAAGACAAAGTATTTTCTTGGACTAGGCAGGATGTATTCATTGTCTTGTCTCTGATTTAAGAGAGATGTTTATGATCCCACCACCACCATTATTCTTTAGTGATGGAACTTCTGCAATGGAGCCTGTTACAGATCTAATGAAAGAAGCAATGTAGAGCAAAAGGACTGTGAGACAATACTTGCAAGGAAATGCAGTGCACTATTTGATACTATTTTATTTTCAAAAACTCATTCTTTAAAATTCATTTGAAATGTGGTGCTAGAGGAGAGTTATGTGGATATTCTAGGCTGCCTAAAAGTCAAATAAATGGGTCCTAGAGCAATTCAAGCCTGAACTCTCCTTAGAAGCCAAGATAACCAACCTGAGACTTCTGTACTTTGGATGATACATTGTGACAAGAGATGACTCACTAGAAAACACAACAATACTTAGTATAATAGAAGACAGTAGGGAAAAAATGAGGATTACATTAAAGACTAATCAGGGAAACCATGGCCTGAGCTTACAAGAACTGAGAAGCACTTTTGATGACTTGGATGTATCTCATTCATGGGGCTGGCATAAGTTGAAGTCAGTTTGATGGCAGTTAACAACAATTTTATACTGGCTTAGCCTCCTTTAAGCCAAAATAATTTACAATTAAAGTATGCTAAAAGTAATAAAATATAATTCAGAAGATATTGGTATTTTGTACTGAGATAGAATCTCTTCTAGCTCCAGATAGTTGTCATAATAAACCAATTTCCAGGTTCCTCCATCTAGAGGGAGATGGCAGGATAAGCTGTGGTCTCTGGATGACAACTCCTACTTAACCAAAGCAGCTGCTTCTTTCTCTCCTGAAACAGACAAAAGTTGTTATTTGCATTAGTTTGCCTGTAAACATTTCTGGTTGTTCTAGCCTACTGTTGAGTCATATGCTATATATCCAGTATACAACCTGTGAAGCTAATGGCAAGTGGCATGCAGCATCTGTATGTCCCTGGGCTTTGCTCACACTGTAACAGTTGAAAAGCACTAAATGAAACAGACTAGGTAGTGATGTATTTGCTCACTCTATTGGAGCACAATATGTATCTGATTTCATCTCATTGCATCAAATTAATGGCAAAATCTACAAGAGTGAAACCTTTCTGTATGTTGAATGAATTATATTGCAAAATTACAGTGTCTGGGAAGTAAAACAATTGGGAATAATGTGTGCCTGTTCCAAACATAGAGCTTAGAGAAATTCCTTTTTGGACTACAAATTTTGGGGGCAAAGGATTCTGAGAGTTGTAGTAAAAAATAACTTCATCAAAGGAGAAGGAGAGATTAGGCATTTGCCAAAAGAGTAGCATGCATTATCTCATTCCCACATATGTCCAGAAATCCCCCCCCCCCGCATCTTTGTGCAATCTTTTGATACTGAAGCAGCCTTGGGAGCAAAGCCCATGTCCTTTCCATGTTCAATATATTTCCAGGCCAACTGCTAGCATAGTAATCTACATTATGAATCATTGTAATATACTCCTAAGCCATTCTATGAATGACTTTCTGTTTAGGACCATACTCTGTTCTTTGGTGCTTATCTTAGTCTTAGAAAGGAACTTACATTTTTCAAAAAGATTGGGAACAGGACAGTTGATACATGCAGGTACTCCCAAAGCATGCTCCTGTAATGGAAGATAAATTATAAATTCATAAACTATAAATTTCACTCTGAGAGTAATCTCATCTTGGAAAATGGAATGAAGTAAAGAACAGTCTCAGAATTCACAGAAAGGTTCTCAGGAAATACGAAGCACCAACCCTAAGACAACAGCTGGATGTTAACATGGATTTATAGTAGTGCCAATGAACTAACATTGCGGCTCTCCAGATGTTGAATATGTATTTAACTTAGTAGAGATATTATTACCGCAATCTAGCATTGTGACACAGTTAATGAGGACTGACAGTTTATCATATAGATATGTGAAGCCATATGATCCCTACTGATGAGAATAGTTTTGTCATCAGTATTGCAAGGTACTTGCTTTTAGCAAAAATATATCTGCATATTAAAAGTCAAATGCAGCCAAACAATGAATTGATCTCATAGACACTAATTCAGTTTTCAGTTCATAGTGTTCTGAAGAAGTGATTGAGAGGACATCAGCTGACAGCTACACTGAAAACTGCAATGATTGCTATTAATGGGATTTTTTATATAAAACAAGAGGTTGGCTCTAGGGATGTAATTATGGCAAAAAGGCTATTCAGAAACATACTTTCACATTTCCTCTGCCTTCAACAGAAACAGGCAAACACTCCAGTGCTCTTACTGGATTAATTTGGAAATGATCTCTCAGTTCTTGAATCATTTAGCAGAGCCAATTTAAGGGCTTTGAAAAATGAAACCTTCTATCACCACCAGCACCCTATATGGTTTCTCTTTCAGAACTGGAGTAAATATTCAGTGTAGAAATACATGTGGATTCTCCTGTGTGGTTATTTTTTGTGTGTGTGCATATTTTTTGCAAGTTTTTGGTGCAATATTTTTGTGTGTGCATGAATGCTGTATTTTTTCCTGTTAAAAAGAAAGAAAAGAAAGAAATCTTGCACAAAATGTCATTGCCTTGAATTTTTGTACAGGATTGGTAGGGAATTTTTTTTTTTTTTGACGTTTTTTTTTTTTTTGCATACAGAAAACAGCAGTCTAGCACACACACACACAAATCTTGCACAAAACAGGAATCTTGTATCAAAACAAGAGATTGACAGTTGGTGCTTTGAAATGAACAGCAAAGGATTAGTTGCAAAAATAATAATGTGAAAACTCTAAATTAAAATGCACAAGTCCATTGATCTTGGAATTTTTTTTCCTAACAGTACATGGAAAGGGCTTTAAACACAAATTGAATATCAAAACAGACAGTGGACAACCCTGCCTTGTATCCTGTTTCAATGTAAAAACAAAATAAAGGATAAGAAAAAAATTGATTTTAACCCCACTCTCAGTGCTGAATATAAAATTTTCATCAATTTAAAAAAATGTTTTAGGAAACCCAGAATTAGGCAATACCATAAAAATAAACAATCAGTAAATTTTATCAAAGCATCTCAGCATCTGAAGAAATGATGACTGTCTTATCAGTGCTATCTGTGTTGAGAGCAACCAAGTCCACAACTGTCCTGGACTGCGGCCAATACTCACAGACACACACCGATAAGAATGGCTCAGCCCAGCAAGTGGATGCAAAACACAGACCTTGCAACGATTCAGTGTGAAAGCAGTCCGAGAAGTCAAGCCGAGGTCAGGATACCAGAAGTCAAAGCAATCCGAAAGCCAAGCCAAAGTCAGGATACTGGGTGTCAGAGTGGTCAAAGCAGTCCAAGGTCAAAGCAGCCAGAAGATAACAAGTGTCAAGTCCAAGGTCAAAGCAACAAGGAATCAAGATTCAAGAACCCAGTGCTAGCAGCAATCACGCCAAGGGATCATGCAATAAACTCTGGCAAACAGTGAAGGTCTCTCAACAGTTTAAGTAAGGGAAACTCTCCCCCGTGCCACCTGAGGCTGGTTGGCTGATTGCCTCTCTGCAATCCTCTTGGATCTGCGCCTGCAAGCCCTCTCAGCTTCTCTCTTTGAATGTAGGCACCTCCAGGCAAGCTTCCTCACCAGAGTCACCACTAGGCTGTTGCACCATAGGAGGCCCCTCTCTAGCACTAGGACCTGGTTGGGCCTCCTCCTCTTGGACTGGGAGAGCACAGCTGGGACCTGGCAGAGCAGGATTGCCACTTGGTGTAGCCTCAATCAGCTCTTGCTCTGGAGGAGGCTCATCCTCCTCCTCATCCTCCGAGAGCTGATCTTGGCTGGCCATGACATCAACCAATCAAATATTATTGGTTCTGTCTGTTTTTGATCCCATCTGGTCAGAACTGCCACCATGTCAAAAAGAAAGGGAGGGAAATGCGATAGTTGGAATTACTGCTGGTGGAAAGATATTTTAGTGAATGGCAATTGCTGGTAGGGATGACAAGTGGAAACTTGTGATTGCACTCAGACAAAGAGGCTGGACACCATATTATGGGATGAATAGTTTGGCCGTACCTTCAATGCAAATGATGCAGTCATAAATCATATATATATGCATAACATAATGTCATCCTTGTGTTTACACAGTGTAGCAAATTAAGACTGAGGGAAATGTGGGGACCATAACCAGAAAAGGGTCACGCACACGCATGCGCGCGCCCGCACACACACACACACACACACACACACATCCCATTGTGGGAGAAAGGCAGGATATAAATCATTGAAATAAATAAAATAAAAAATGGGGAAAATGAAAATGATAATGATTATGAATGAGCTAAATATCTGTCTCTTGGATTTGATATTAAAAATATGTAGCTCATAGGATATTAACAGAGACAGAGTTGCTTGACTGGTTAGTTGACATTTAAATTAGTTGGTAACTGATTTATGACAGTAATAATAATTGTTATTATTAATGTTGTTATTAATGGTAATACTACTCATACCAGTACTACTAGTAGTAATATGTATTTTTTATATTATATAAACAACATACACAAATAATTTTCCTTTCATATCTACCAAATTATTCCTCTATTGTATTGCTTTGTGTATTATCTAGCCTGGAATTTTTTCAAATAGTATCCATGTCTAGTCACAAGAATATGTTTGTAGGATTTATATTACGACCAGAGTGCTAGGAAAAAGCCCTGTCTGCTGTCACTACCCAGGCGCATCCAGTAGAAAATCATTTATTTAATTTGTACCTTTTCATTTTCTCCTTTCAGTTCCTTTTCCCTTGACCCTTGGCCTCTAATCTTTGCTGTGCCTTACTGGTGACAATCCTACTCAGCTGGTCTGAGAGGCAACCAAAATTATCCAGATAATGGTTCTTATATAGTGGCTGCTTTACCGGTCCATTTATTAACAGTCCATCTTTCTGTCCAATTGACTGCTGCCTGCTCTGGCAAAAGATGAGATGTGGGGATCAAAATAGCCTTTTGGGTTACAAGACTGATTGCTATCTCATTCATAGACTCTTGGCTCTTGTTGTATCCTGACATCTTTCATATCCTGTGCATTGTACCAAACAACAATGGCTCCGTTGGTTAACAACACCCCCATTGTGAATTTTGAGGCTTGAGAAAAGGGTTTTAACTATCTCTTTTCTGGTATGATGCATTGAAACTTAAGTGCCTACTTCTTATTTCAAAGAACTAGATTGTGTCTTCTAAAAATAACCATTGCTTATCTCATGCTGTCATTTTGTTTTAAAATATATTAAATGGTATTAAATAGAGAATGTGATGTAATCATAAGATATGCATGTCAATGAGATGTCACAGTAGAACGCCTTCAAAATTGTAACTGCAAATGATCAGCAAGTATAAATCAATGTTAGTTCATTTAAATCAAGTGAAATATGGATGATTTGTATGTTTAAAGATGCAGCAACCAAATGCCTAGGTATCTTTCTAGTTGAATTCACTGCACAATTCCTTGGATTGCAACCATGCTTGAAAATGAGATAAGAGAGCTGACACATATAGCTGTATATTTTTATCTTACTCAGATTCATAATACTCAGGGCAAAAGGGCTGCCTAATTCAAAAACAGTCCGTGTTGTTACTATGAGCTATTATGCTGCCCAGACACAAATACAGAACCCCAAAGAACCTGAGATATTCATGATTAGGCTGCTCACATACACTGCTGTGAATGCTGCTGCTATGCATAATTAAATGGGAATAAGTCCAATTGAACTAAAAAGAAGTTACTTCTGTGTAAACATTCATAGGCTTGCATGATAAGTGCTTTATATGTGCGTTTAGACCTTCAAAATCAGCAGTAAATATGACATCCTTTCCATTTTATAACTACATTATTTATCTGAAGCATAACTCGGAAAGTTAATTTAAAGAAGAAAGGATGAAGAAGCTATCCATAACTGAACAGTGGGAGTATGATGATCTAGGGTTTCATATCTTCATCTTTCCACTGCTCAGTTATAGAAGGCTATAACATGTCTTTATATACATTTTCTCTAAAAGTAACCTTCCAAGCTCTGTTCTGAAGGTTTTGTCATATCTTCATTTTAGCCAAAACAGTCTTGTTGTCTTCTTTCAGCCTAAGGTGGACCAGCAATGTTTCTTTTGCCCTTGCCCTGGCAGGTGTTTGCTTTGCCTTGTTGCATGGAAAATGGCAAACAAATAGTGGCACTTTCCTTGATTTCTTTACTTAATACTTCATCTCTTCTTTCCTTCAGAGTAATTCCCTGCCACAGCAGAGTTGTTTCAAGGAGAACAAATGTGGCTCCAGGGAAGCACAGGAAGGATTTAGCATCAGGTTGCATTTGTAAACTGTACAAACTTCCCCATCTCAGGTTGGCATAGTGTCCCTCTGGGAAATGAGTCAATAATAACCGGGGGGGGGGGGGGACACATTCCAGTGCCAGGCAAGGAGAAAGGCTCTAATCCTCCAGAGCAGCTTCTCCCTTCTGCTTAATCCATCACTCTTTGTTGTCAACAATTCACAACTCCTCTGATAACACTATGAAAGTCAATCTGTTTATTATTATTATTATTATTATTATTTTAAAGTTTCATCTCATTTTCTATTATTTTGAACAAAAATAAGGGGAAACATTTCACTTAGACATGATATTTAAATTAAAATCTGATTTTTTTTTAAACCACTTCAAATAGTTTCTCCTAAAACTGCCAAATCTGTATTAAGGTATGGTGGGTTGACTGTCACTTTTCTTCCACCTGTATGAGTTACAAAATGAAAATGAAGATAGGAGCACACAACACTGGCTTAGGCATTTGTCTTTCCTATCTAACTGCTATCAACAATCCAGTTGCAAAAGTTTTTCTTCATTTCTGTTTTTTGCATTTCACTATCAGTTCTGGAGGGAAAAAATCTAATGGCAACAATGGGCACTTATTTGCATAATAGGTCCTTATTTCAATATTTCATCATGTTTGAGTAAAAATTCATTGCAATCTTAATGAGCTGTCTTTCAGAAATATTTTTATAGTCATAGAAGAAGAGTGTATCTTCCGAGCAGCCTATTATACTGCTGAGACAAATCCACACATCTAATACAACTGGACTTTAGGGTCCTAAGAATATTGGAAGCTGTAATTTGATTAGATATTGAAAATGCTGTTAACAAACTTTTTCTCATAGAACTACACTAAGTAATTGCACCACCTACGTTTTTTTAAAGGTACCTAATATCAAACCAATGTGAAATCATTGTTTTAGTCATGCCCTACCTTTATCATTTCAGTGTGAAGAGCATTCTGAAATTATATGTGTTATTTCCTAGGATAGCTCTTAATTTGAGCTGCGCTGCATATGTAGGTATATATGTGTGTGTATGTATGTATTTATTTAGCTGAACCACTTTTATCTCCCCCTCCCCATGAAAAGACTCATAGAGCAATCTTGACAAGAACTTACCAATCCACACCCTTATAATCTAAGACATGGCACAGAAGGGAAGGGGATGGGGTAGGAAAACAAACACACTCTTGTCTCAGGATCCATAAACAGCACGAACAGAAAGAGTTCAGGGAGACATGAAACAAAATAGATCAGATAAAATGGAGCCCAATTTTAGTGTCTCCTTCTGCTGTAAGTGGGGATGGAAGGATCTCCGTTTTTGTTTTGTTTTGTTTTGTTTTGTTTTGTTTTGTTTTGTTTTTTTTTTTTGTTCCATCTGAATTTTGCAGCTTTCAAATTAAATTACACACAATTTCTAGAATTTTTATTACTGTAAAGCCTCAATATACAGGTTTGCTAAATTAAGGCTAATGATGCAGTTATTATATGATGTACAGAATTTTAATCATGCATTGTAGTTTACACAATGTATAGTTTCATCTTTTGTATCTATGTATAGTTTCACCTTTTGTCATACTAATGTCTACCCTCAACCCAGTTTTGCTTTGCCCTTGCCATTTTAAGTTGCTTCCTCCTCCTACTTCCTTATCTTGAAGACAGTTTCACCTCCTTGAATATTTTTCTGTATCTCATGTTTCTTCTTTCTTCCCACCTATCTAGCCATGGTTTCTACATTCTCTGTGGTGGAAAGGTAGTTGTATTTCAGACCATACAATGCAGGTTTAGCATTGTGGTACATGTGCATATAATAATAATAATAATAATAATAATAATAATAATAATAATAATAACAATAATAATAATAGTAATAATAATAGTAATAATAATAATAATTTTATTTATATACCGCTATTCCTTTTTTAGATCATAGCGGTGTACATACACGTTAAAAACAATATAAAAACAGCAAGAACAATATAAAACAATAAAAAACAATAAAAAACAACCCTCCAACCCCCTCCCAATATACAAACCCCAATAGCCAAAATGACAATACAATAAACTATAATGAACTCAACTCATGGGGGGAAAGCCTGGCGGAAAAGGAAAGTTTTAAGAGTCCTATTAAATACATCAAGGGAGGTGGCTGTGCGGAGCTCGTTGAGCAGGGTGTTCCAGAGAGGGGCTGAGGTGGAAAATGCCCTCTGAGTTGCACTGTAACGTGTGTCTGGAATGGTTAAGAGATGTTTCCCGCCCGACCTGAGAGTGCGGGTCGGATTGTATGGGGAGAGGCGGTCCTCCAAGTACCCTGGGTCCAAGCCATTTAGGGCTTTATAGATAATAACCAACACCTTGTATTGCGCTCGGAAGCGAATGGGCAGCCAATGGAGGACTTTCAAAACAGGTGTTATGTGACTGGCCCTGGAACATCCAGTGACCAATCTGGCAGCCATATTTTGCACCAGTTGTAGCTTCCGAGTTTGGTACAAGGGTTGCCCCATGTAGAGCGTGTTACAGAAATCCAAACGAGAGGTTACCAGAGCGTGTACCACGGTTTCAAGGTCTGCCCGGCCCAGGTAGGGTCGCAGCTGGCGTATCAGCCGAAGCTGATAACAAGTGCTCCTGACCGTCGCATCCACCTGAGAAGTAAGGTGGAGCGACAAGTCCAGAAGCACTCCCAGACTGCAAACAGAGTCCTTCACAGGTAGCGTGACCCCATTCAGGACAGGTGGAACAATTTCCTTCCCTGGGCCAGGAGAACCTATCACCAGTACTTCCGTTTTCTCTGGATTCAAACTGAGTCTGTTTTCCCTCATCCAGCCCATTACTGACTCCAAGCAGGCATTTAGAGGAGAGATGCCGTCCTTAGTCACTGCACCAGTCTTTGGCCATAGATATAAAGCTAAAACAGCACTAAATGTGTGAGAAAAAGACAGTCCAGTCTCTTGATCATTTTTTTTACAGTGCAAATGCATAGTCACCTGCATACAGGTGAGATGGCCAATCAAAGATGGCAGCCGAAGCCAAGTGTAACTAGTCTTTCTCTCTTTAAAAAATATTTTATTGATTATTATTATTATTATTATTATTATTATTATTTATATTCCACTTAATCTCGAGGAATCCAAGCAGATTACAGCAGTAAAACAAGATACAATTAAAAGAAAAAAGCATTAAAAATTCCAAGATCCTCCTCCCTCCCCCCTGTCATAAAAACATAATAAACGCTAAAAAGAGATTAAACCAAAGAAGAGGTTAAAATCAATGGTGTACAATAACAATTAAAATGAGATAAAATTACAAACAGAGACTGAGTAGAGTGAAAGGTAAAGATGGAGAATAATGGGAGGGGAGAGAGAGAGAGGAGGCAGTTCAACAAGGATGTTCTAATCTGGAAAGTCCTGCCGGAAGAGATCCGTCTTAATAGCCTTCTTAAAGGTTTCCAAGGTGGTAATCTGACGGATGTCGTCCGGTAGGTCGTTCCAGAGTCTATTAAAACATAATGCATTTATACATTCAAAACCCTCCACCATCATCATATTTCTATTACAGTCTCATATATTTCTATAGAATTATAGTTACCTTATAGTTGTGTTAACACATCAAAATTATATTAGTACATTATGGCACGGGACAGATGGGCGCGATAGGACGTCCTCGTCACGTGTGAGGAGTGATACTTCCAGATGCACCTCGCCCCTCTCACATGACAAGGGCATCAAAATGGTCGTGTCCTGTACAGATAGGTGTAGCCATTTTGACGTGATGGACACTTAATGTCTGCATGTTGCGGCACCATAATGATGTCACGAGTGTGCCATTGGTGCACTGTGGCATCATTATGGTGCCACTAAAAGAACTCACTTTTTGCAGGTTCTTTTTGCTGTGCAAGGAAGCTGTGCAGTTTGTCCGCTGCAACTTCCTTGCGCAGCAAAACAAGGCACGGGCAGACCACCCTTTTTGGGCAGTCTGTACCGGGCCTATATTTCTTTGATCTTAAACTAAAACTATAACTGCTACTTAAATAAAATTTCTTTGTCATTTCAATATCCTATTCAATCAAGTCATTTGATCTATTCTTTCTTTTCTTTTCCTCTTCTAACTTCCTTCTCTTTATCCCCACTCTAATCACTCCTATCTCCTGTCTCTCTTTTCCCCCTTCCAATCTCTTTCTGTCTCCTTTTCCTTCTTTTTCATTTCTTACATCTTCTTATCCTCTCCTACTTTCTTTTACATCCTCTTCCTTACACATCTTTCTATCTCCTTTTACCTTCCTTTCCTATCCCCTCTTGCCTATATTCTCTGCAGCTAGTCTCTCAACAGAGTTTATGTGCTGCCCCAATTTTCCCTGAATGCACCCCCTATATGGAATGCATCTGCATACATCATTTATGAGAGGCTTTTTGAGTGATCACTTGAAAACAATGCTGCAAGATGCGTGAACATTCCTACCTAACAATTGTCCTGAATTTGGAAGAAAATTAGGGCAGTGATGCACAGCAAAATAGTTGCAGGAAACATAGGCATAATGATGTTTTCCCACACCAAATACATCAGATTGAAAGTAAAATATGTGGGTTTATGCATACCTGGTCCAATCAGTGTTTATGTATGTATATCTGGCCCATCAGGTTTCCTGGGCAGGTGTTTGAGTACAACTACACAGCAGGGGTGGGAATTGTGGCTCGCCAGATGTTGTGGGAAAGCAGTTTCTGGAAGCCATATTAAGTACAGCAAATAATGAAGAATGCCGGGAGTTGCCCTCCAACAAAATGTGGAGGGCCATATGATTCCCACCCTTTCTGTGCAGACATGAATTATTTGATGCACTCACCTAACATAATCTGCATGTAAGATAAATTCAAATTCAGTAGTGAATCTGCTATAAAATATGATTTAAAGTGTAGAGATACTGAAATGAGTATTACAGCTTCCAAATTCCATCTCCAACCAGGTCTCTCTCTGTATAAGCAAAGAAGAGAAGAGACATGAGCAGTGAATTATACTGATCTTGGTAGGAAAAATGGACCTAGTGCGTCTATCTAGTAAACCATTAGCATTGGCTTATATTCTGTTGCTGTCCTTGTACTCTTATGATACCACTCAAAGACTTTGCATTCTCTACTTTTCCAAGTCAGTGCTTTCTACCAGAATATAACTGCCTAGAAATTTCCCCCTAAGGAATGGCCCAGAGGCAGTGTTTAATAATGCATTTGTATCAATAGTATTGTAAACACTAGAACTAAAAGGAAAAATAAATGAAGCTTAGCCATGAAACAGCATTCTGAATTTGCATGCCAACCCTTTGGTTCAGTCTCTCAACCACAGCTTGGTGGAAGCTTGGAAAGATATACTAGCCATCCACCAAGACAGTCTGCCAATACTGAAGACTGTAAGGTACTATTAGCTGAGATTATTGATTGCCATGTGTAGTGCCCATGTTGATTTTTTGATGTGAGAAAAGAGTTCAAAGAGCAGAGAAAAAATCCAGGGAATGTGCTGCTCCAGAACCTCCTAGGTTCTGCACTGTTATTATAGCAAGTCTGTAACACATACATTCCACATACAGACTGTGGATGCCCATCAAGAGGACACAATCAATTTGCTTCTGTTGGCTACTGGTACAATAAAAATCAGGCTACAAGACCTGCTTGCAATGTCTAGCTCAACTACACAGAGTAAATCAGAAAGTCCAATTGTCTGATTTATAGTACAGCAGCTTTATAGATTCAATTGCATTACTGTATTAATTCAGGAAAGGATTCAGGAAAGGAGGCAGCACTAGGGATCACATTGCAAACATTTTTTGGATAATAGAGCACAGCAAGGGATTCGAAAAGAAAATCTGCATGTGCTTCATCAACTACAGCAATTTCTTTTCCTGTACAGACTACAAAAAGCTATGGTGTACTCTCAAAGAAATGGGAGTGTCAACTATCTTGATGCATAACTGCTATTCAGGGAAGAGGCTGCCTTCAGAACTCAAAATGGAGAAACACAGTGGTTTCCAGTTAGGAAAGGGATAAGGCAAGGCTGGATAAAATCACCCTATTTATTCAACCTGTATGCAGAAAATATCATATGCAAAAGAAGCTTACACTCAGAGGCAGAAGGGGTGAACATTGGAAGAAGGAACAGCAACAGCTTAAGATAAGCAGATGACACAATAGCAGAAACCAACAAAGACCTGGAAAAATTACTGAAGGTGTTCAAGGAGGAAAGTGCCAAGGAAAGCTTAACACTGAATGTTAGGAAAATAAAAATAATGACAACAGAATCATAGAGTCATAGAACTGGAAGAGAACACAAGGGCCATCCAGTCCAACCCCCTGACATGCAGGCAGACACAATCAAAGCACACCTGACAGATGGCCACCCAGCCTCTGTTTATAAACCTCCAAAGAAGGAGACTTCACCACATTCGATGGCAGTGTATGCCATTGTAGATCAGCTCTTATTGTCAGAAGGTTCTTCCTAATGTTGAGGTGGAATCTCTTTTCCTCTAATTTGAATCCGTTGCTCCAGGTCCTATTCTCTGGAGCAGCAGAAAACAAGTTTGCTCCACCATCAATATGACATGCTTTCAAATACTTAAACAGGGCTATTGTATCACCTGTTAACCTTCTCTTCTCAAGGCTGAACATACCCTTTCTAAGGTGTGGTACAGACTGCCATAAAGTGGTGTACTTGTGCCAATTCTAGGGTTAAGGAGTGTGCACCAACTGCACGCTCCCTAACCCTAGTAAATGTACACAGGGCCATCGACATGGGGCACATGATGACGACATCATGCACACACTATGTCCAAACGGCATGGCATGTGCGTGACATCTCCACGCTGCCCCAGGCCACTTATGTCAGCCTGGCTGCGGTGCGGGAAGGAACTCTGAAATGGAGCTCCATGGCAACCAAATGGCTGCAGGAAAAATGCTGAGGAGAAAGGGGCCGTGCAGCCCCTTTCTCCCATGGGTGTGGCTGTCAGGGTGTCCAGGGGCATGAAGCCCCATGGACACCCGTTTTCCAGACCATGGAGAAGCAACATTTTGCCTCTTCTCCATGGCCCCAAAAATTTCTGGATTGGGGCTGCAGGGCTGCCAGTGAGGCTGCCCTGGCCCCAATCCAGCAAGAAAAGGAGTGGTCTGTACTGCACCTACATCGCTCGTAATAAGAAATGATGTCCAGACCCTTCACTATTTTTGTTTCCTTCCTCTGGACATGCTCCAGCTTATCAACAGATCTACAAATATTCATCTTCGATAATGAAAAAAATTGAAATAATCAAAGAGTTCCCATACCTTGGATCAAATATCATTCAGAATGGATACTGCCGGTTTGACTGAAGGAAGTCGTGTCTTTGTTAAGTGTTAGAAGATGTACAGAAGGAGAGAAAGTGATAAATGATATTATTATTTGTCTTTGAGTGATGTGATGTATGTTAATGGATTTGTATTATATGTTTTATATGTTTGTATTAAAATTTAAATTAAAAAAAAAGAATGGAGACTGCAGTCATAAAATAAGAAGGGGACTAAGAATAATGTTGGCAACTTTGAAAGAACTGGACAAGCTCCTAAAGTGTAAAGATATGACGGCATACTAAAGCGAGAATCATCCAGTCTATTGTATTCCCTATCCCTATGTATGGAAGTGAAAGCTGGATTCTGTAGAAAGCCAACAGAAAGAAGATAAACTCATTTGAGATATAGTGCTGGAGAAGAGTGCTGAGGATACTGTGGATAGCCAAGAAAGCTAGCAAATGGTTTCTAGAACACATCATGCCCAAACTCTCCCTGGAAGAGAGACAGAGCAAGATGGTGACAGACTAGCAGCTACCAAATTAGCCTCCCAACATTATCTGGCCTTATCATCTCAAAACAAATGAAAATGCCACCCAAAAGGAAAATAAGAAAGTGGATGAACCCTCAAAACAAGATTAGAAACCTGGAATCCTTTAAAGCAGAAAAACAGACACAACGCAATCCATGAGTAACAAATGTCCAATTATAGCTCCTTCTCCACTCCCTAACTCATTACAGAAATCTGATTTAAGAAAAATAGCTTCCCAAATTCTTCAAAGTCATGACATCTCTTTGGCGCAACATTTAGACACGCTGCGCTTAAGAAACTGTGAAGAGCTGCGTGGTGACAGCAAGGGCGCCCCTTTTCCAGGCCAAAAAGAAGTGGCATTTTGCCACTTTTTTTGTCCTGGAAAAATGCTGGACTAGGGCCATGGTGTGCTGTTGCCGTGGGACCGATCTGGTACTGAAAAGGGCGGTGTCAGGCTACTCCTTCAGGTCAGTCTGTTTCGCCCAGAGACATTTATTTTGCAGAGAGGAGATGATATTGCAGACAAGATGGAAAAATTCCAGCATGCCTTCTTTATGCAAATCTCCATGACAAACAGGGGGTTAAAAAGGCAGCTGATCTTGGTCACATGGAGGAAGATTCTTCAGTGTCCTCGGGACATCTGGATGCAGCCAGATATAGTCATGTTCTACAGAAAAAGCAACTCCTCTTAGAAATCCAGCACAAGGTACACATTTGGAATTCACATAAAGCAGTTACCAGTTACCTTTCTCAATTGCTAAACTGCCACATCAGGGAAAAACAGTCAGACCTCTGTTTTTGCGGGAGATCTCTACCGGACCCTCCCCGCACGAAAATGCGGACTTGCCTATTTTCAAGCCCCATAGGCTTAAATGGGGTACATGCTTGTGAATGAGCATGGGGCGCATGTCATGGGGGCGCACCCAGTGAAAATAATGGAGGTTGCCGCTCCGTGAATATTCAAGACTGTGGACCTCAAGTTCACAAGAAAGGAGGGGCGACTGTAGATTTAAAAGACTATCACTATTTACCCAGCCTAAGAGAAACCAAATGCATATTTATGACTTTCAATCAGGCATCTATCCCAAATAGACTAACTCAACTGAGTAAATTCCTTTTGCAAGCATACTATATCAAAACTATCAGGGTGTTCAAAGATGAAAGTCTTCATGACCTCATCACAAGAAAAAACAGCAAACATGATTGAGAACCTAGATAGCAAACTTGCCAACCACAACCAAGATGGAGGATGTACCTCAAGGGAGAAACTTCAAAACATAAAATAAGAATTAATTAAACTGAGAGGAAAACTTGCAGATACTTGGACATTCCCCCCCCCCCCCCCCCGAGAACAGCAAAAAGCAAACAGTAACCTTGACTCACTAAAATGATCCCCACACAAGAAGCTGTTAGTTCTTTTATTCTGTGTCCCCCTTTTACCTGTGTTGGTCTATGACCACAATAAAAATGAACTGAACTCCCTGGAAAGGCACATAACTAAACTGAGGGTGTTTCACATTAGCCACATTATGAGAAGGCATAAATCATTAGAAAAGTGATGCTAGGAAAAAATAGAGGGAAGCAGAAAGAGAGGAAGACCACATACCAGATGGTTGGACTCAAATAAAGAGGTCGTGGACCTGAACCTGCAGAACCTGGGAAGAGCAGTGGAGGACAGTGAGCCTTGGAGATGTCTCATCCACAGGGTTGCCATGAGTTGCGGACAACTTGAGTGCAGTTAACAACATATTTAATTAGTATTATTTTATCCTGTTTTTTCTGAAAGCTGGGTCTCAAAGTGGCATATGGGATGTCTGAGAAGCATGAGAAAATTCTACATGAAGAATACAAGAAAGCCCATGCTGCAGTCCAAAGCCTGTCTAGTGCCCTTTCAAACCACATAGATGTAGTACTACTGGAATTCCTCTTTAATGGTCATGTTAATGTTCTGAGGAATCCTAGGATTTATTGTTTAGTCAGTAATGTTTAGAATTCTCTGCCAGAGAGCTCTAGTGTCTCACTAAACTCCAAATGCCAGGATTCTATAAGATTCTGCCATGGCAGTTAAATTGGGATATAGCACTATAATGGTGTAGTGTGAAAGGGCAACTAAGCCAGTGCTCTGTTTCCACAGTGGCCAATCAAACTTTTAGGGGAATTTTCTGCCCCAAATAACTTCCAGAGGTCAGAAGATTGGGGGAGGGGGAGCCAAAATTGGGAAGGAATCCAAAACCAAAGATGGCTGCAAATCTTGGGCTGGGAGGCAGTGCAATCTATTTTAGAAGCAAATTGCTGCTCATGGAAGCTCGCAAAAGAAGAAAATCACACATTTGGGCAAATAATGAATAGTTTTTAAGAGTTGAAGGAGACTAGGTTGCAAAAAAAAATGGTATTGTGGGTTGCCATCCCTAGGCTGTGAATTGCCTAGTCACTGTAGTGTCTAGATATTTGGCTTTTTTTCATTGGAATGCGGCCTCCCACATTATATTTCCCATGCCTGGCATTTCATTATACTTAATATGAGGGAAATCCAGATCCCACTGAACTATTTCCTGGAAAATATAAACCTGCAAAAAAGATATGCCCAGGCAATTTGTATAACTTCCAGATCAGCACAGTCCTTTAAGTCCTGTAAAAAGAAGAGTGAGATAGAAGGACACACCCTGCCAACCTAGATGTAACACAGAAAGTATTAAACATTTAATGTTCAGATAGCAACATGTGTGTTCTACTTGTTCCATATAATTGCCTCTTGATAGTTGGGTATGGTTTTTAAATTGATTCCCTTTTCCCTGTAATGATGAGGAGTAATTTCACAGTGTTTAAATGCCCCCCCCCCCCACTCCTGGATCCTAGTAATAATTTAAGGCATTTATAACATGACAGGAAGATCGAACCCTCTGTTTGTCTGGGAGCAGCACCTGAGAAGAATCATTGGAAGCCACTTATGTCATGGGATTATTTCTCCAAGCAAGATGCCTACTATACAAAGTCCCATTTGTAAGGCGAGTGCCACAGGAAAGTTATATATATATTCATCGTTCTCCTACCCTCTGGGCTTTGGTTTTGCACTAAAGCCAGTTTCAGAGACTTATTTCGAATAAAAGCTTTTACTCAATCTGCAATGCATTGTGATATCCAGCAGGTAGAACTCATTGAGGGAAATTGCTTCCTGGATTGATATATGATTCATTCAGTTCCATCTCTGAGCTATTTAGGGGAAATTATCCATGGGATTGTATCATTAGTTTAAAAGCTTCTGCAATTGTTTTGGTGGGTTTTTTTATCCCAGTCAGGATAATTTTCAACCATACAAGTGTTTTACTTGGAAAAACATTTGAAAACATTTCTTTCTGTCCCTCTTGTTTGAACTGGGATTTCAAACAACATTTTCCCAATTTTTTTGTAACTAGTTTCATGGATGTGGCTGAGAACAAAATGGCCAGGTCATTCTGACTGTAGGTGTTCACTGTCTGACCAGCCTATGTGAGGTTATTTGTGAAAATGCTTCATTCATTCTGGGAAGGTTATGATATACATAAACACACACACGCATGCATACACACACACTTATGCCCCCCTTTCTTGAGTAGCCAACAAAAATAGGAAACACAAATTGTTTTTTATAACACAAAAGAAATATTTACAAGAAAACAGAAATATACAGAAGGACATTGAACACCACCACAGCAGGGATGGGAAAGGGTTCACAGAATAAAACAGCAGTAAAACCAGTCACTTCATAAATAAACAGGTGATCAAGAAGTAAAGTAATTCCTAAAAGTGAGTTTTTTTCTGTTTTGTAGAGAGAGAGAAAGGGAGAATGGGCACTAAGGAAGGTGATGTCCAGTTCTACTCCTTTTCCCAGTATTATCCTGGTGAGTTTCCAAAAGTCAATGTTTTAGGAGGCAGAGTGCTGGCAACAATAGAAATGGACTAGATCTGGAGCTTTGAAGATTTTCAGGCTGTGTTCTAGAAGAGTTTATTCCTGACGTTTCGCCAGCATCTGTGGCTGGCATCCCAGCGAAACCTCTGGTAATTTTTTTAGGACCCAAGATGTTCTTGAAATATGATTGTGCTCTCTGAATGTGTTCCACCTTGTCATTCTCTAGGTGAGCATTGATGCCTATAATAATCGAGGGGGGAATATTGGTGGCCAGCATAAACTGTGGTAGGGTTTCTGGGTCTCATTACCTGTGGTAGGCTTTCCAGCATAGGGATGGCTATTGAGAAGGTCCTCTTTCTCTCATCTGAGATAAATGGACAGCAAGGATATATGTAGCAAATTAATTGGCCACAATCAGGGACCTCAGAGCGTGGGCAGGTCTGAATAGAAAAAGCACCCTAGTGACTTCTAGTGAGATACTTTAATTAGAATGTAGAAAAACAGAATATCAGAAAATGTGACCAACTTGAAAAAGATAGACAGAATGATAGATCGGTAAATCAGTCTATTGGAAATGTTCATGAAACTTCTGAATTAATAAAATTTAAAACAAAAATATGGTAAAATATAGGCCAAAAGCGGCATGCCACTGCCGATACTAGGGTTCAGGAGCACACAGCAACCGCACACTCCCGAACCGTAGTACGTATGGGCAGCGCCATCTTGACGCATGCTGTCCATACGGCACACACGTCCATGATGTGCCTTGTGCAATGTGTCCAAATGGCACAGCGCACAAGACACGTCACCGCAATGCCCCAAGTGCAAATGGCACTTTGGCAGCATCACAGGAAAGGAGATCCATTTCTGAGCTCCTTTTCCCAGCGGATTGTTGTTGCAGCCATGTGGTTGCCATGGCAATGATCCAGAGGAGAAGGGGACGGCCTCTGGCCGCCCCCTTCTCCTAATCTGTATTGGGCCATAGTCAATATAGTCATCCTCTCCATCTTTTAAAAAGAGCATACTATAGTCTATGGCATAGCACATGGCTCCAACTGGAATTTGCTCAAAATGCCAAGACCTGAGAACATTACTAAACTGTTCAGTTTGGGAACTTTCTCAATATAAAATTGACATTTTAAAAAGTACCAGGGGATGAATTACCAGTACATTCTAGCACATGATGATAATCTCTTCACATTTAATGGGAGCTTTCCTTTTATTATGGCTACTGGTTGTATATGATGGTGGAAAAACTCACATTACAACTTCAGTTCACCCAGCTATCATGGAATAATAGCAATTATTATTTTGGAGTGGCATGATTGCCTGAATTTATCATTCCATAGCATTGGTCTGCAGTATCTGGCACATTTCTTTTCTTATCATTGTTCTGCTCACTACTTGGACAATGTAGCCCTTCTGTCTTGACTTCATACAAGCTCATTTCTCTTCACAAGAGCCAGACAGGGTTTCAAGTCTTCTGGCTACTATTAATCTGTCTTTGTTTCAAAGCATGCTAGATTTTTCTCCCCAATTACAACTTTAAGTAATTGGAATAATCTAACACAGTGGGAGTTTCATTCACTTAGCAAGAAAACTAGATGCCCCCAAACCTCATTACTACATTTGTCACTCGCTGCAAGACATGGCTTTCAAGTTGTGGCTGCTTCTCCACCTCCTCCTCCATTTTATTAAAGAGAAGATAAGACACAGCACAGTTAGCAGAGAACAGCAAAGTTGCAAATAAGCCCTTTGTCACAGACGAATCACTAATATGTTCAGTCTGGAAGACAGATATTTAAAGGTCGAGTGAATACAGACAAAAGGCACTACTGTTATTTTTTTTTTTTCATATGCTCATCCTAGTATATGAAATGCTCTACAGGGAGGAATAAATGATAAAATATAAATGCCCCTGGACTTAATGAAAAATCACGTATCATATTCCAAGGGTGTCTCTTATAATTGGTGGGAGGACATTGCAAAAACATTTCCAGTTCCTCCCCTCCCCTCCAGCATAAGTGGTTGGTACAATGCTTTTGTAAAGAAATGTGTCTTGGGAGGGGGGTGAAGAATGAATTTAAAAGTGCACTTTTAACTATGTTAATAAGCATCTTTAATGTGTTGTGAACATATACATTGCAAATTAAGTCTTCACTAGCACATATACAACTACAAATGTTAAATAGTTCTGAAAGGATTTTTTCCCTTTCCATCAGGTCATATACCAGTAGCAATTACTACAGTCCTTTTGAGTACTCCTCTCTTTCTTTACATATTTTTGAGGTAATTTATAGGGAACATGCAGGTGTTTATTCCCATTCTTAACAGCCTCAAATAACTACTGTTTATATTAAATTTCTTTCAGTTTAAACATTCTGCCTTAATAATAATGGGTTCTCTTTTCATTCTTGATGGATTATAAACTGGCAGAAACATTATTGCAGATAGGACCACAGCAGACCAAGTCACCAAGATCTGCCACTTTATTCTCATATACAGCAACTTCACTTTTGGTAATAACATATATCTCTAAGTTGATGGTGCTGCCATAGGCACAGCACCACAATTTGCCAACATCTTCACGGCTGCCAAGAACAATGCTTCCTTAACTCCCGTAGCCAGAAACCTCTCCTCTTCCTGAAGTACACTGAAAATATCTTCATAATTTGGACTCATTGAGAGGACTCACTCAAGACATTCCACCAGAATTTCAACATCAAGCTTAGCCTGGAACTATCAACAGAACAAGTTCACTTTCTGGATACCATCATACAGCTACACAATGAAAATCTAAGCACCACACTATGTCACAAACCCATTGACCATTACACATACTTCAGTCTCTACCCTGCCTTCAGTTTCTATCCTGAACATACTACCAAATCCATAGTTCATAGCCAAGCTCTCTGATAGAATAACATTGCTCAGACTCAACAAGACGGGGGTGCCAAACTCATGGAAATTACAGCAAGCATTCCTTGGGCTACTGTACCCACCAATATAAAGGAAAAGAAACTCAAGTCAACAAGGCAAGACTAAAATCCAGGACTAATCTATTATGGAACCAACTAAAAGCAGGAAATGGCAGAACCCCAGAAGTGGTTAAATGCAGCTCCTAACTGAATCCATTGAGACATATGATCAATGAACACAACCTACTCTGGACAATAATTTCACCCTCTTAAGGCTTCTCAGTGGAAGGCCTTTACTTGACTACAGAAAACCTCTCAATCATAAATGCTTGCCTAAAGGAGGATACACAACATGGATTGGGAGACGGGTACAGTACATTGCCACAAACACAGATGCCAATTCTATCCACATATCTACTAAGGAAATGTCATCACAGGACTAATCACATCACCCACAATATTAGAAGTACTTTCATTTGCTCATCTTCTTTCTCAGAACCTTCTCTATTCATTTCCTGTTGTATAATAGAAATTTATTCAACTGCACAATTAATATTCCACCATATCTAGGATGCATTCTTTGTTAACAATGTGCTTCAGTACTCTCCATTGGACAAAGAAGTCAGTCTCTGTGCCAGAAGATAAATAGATATAAATCAGATATTAGGAAGGGGAACACACACACACACACACACAGAGAGAGAGAGAGAGAAAGAGAGAGAGAGAGAGAGAGAGATTCAGTCTTGAACCTCAGCAGTCCTTGAATAAGAAACAAAACAAAAAAGGAAAATTGGAAACATAAATAGAAGTTTTGGTATATATCCACAAATTCCAGTCTATTGACAGTGGGTTGAGCAAACAATGGTTTCTTGGCACACTACACATATTATAACACTGGTTAACATGACAACATCATGAGGGCTCTCTTGTTTATGTCTTTTCTGGTTCCAAACAAGAATCACACTACACTCCAATAATTCACTCCACTATTCATGTGGCTATCTGCTCACCTTGGTTTTTGGCAATATTCTTCCACCTCATCACCATACACACAAGTTTTGCATTTCTATTGCTATTCACACACACACACACACACACACACACACACACACACACACACACACACACCCCTGCTCATTCATAGCTATAAAGGTCTCTTCCTATCCACTTCACTCT
>NC_056524.1:205693340-205765266 GCF_019175285.1 Sceloporus undulatus
ATGCATCTGATAAAGTAGACTTAAGTCTATGAAAGCTTATGCTACCAAATTCTTTCTTTCAATTATTCTCAAATGTGCTACAAGCTTACTTTTCATTGGTTGCCGCTTTCATATAGCAGCGCTGATCAGTTCTTGGGTATATTTGTCTTCTGATGCAGCATTCTGGCATGCTGTATGTGTTTTGGGTGGTGGTTTGCCTTTATTTTGATCAAGTGTTTTCTGTTGTGGTTCATCACTTCATTATGTTGTTGAAGCATTTAATTTTGGTCTGTAAACCATAAAATTGACAAATAAGGCATGACATTCAAATTGAATTCTTACAATGCAAGTGAATTTAAGAAAACACACATAGAATGTGAAAAAGTATGATAGATAGAGCATACTCAAAATGACTTGGCTTCTCTTTGTATGTGTGAGCATGACATTACATTTTTAGGTGAATCTTTTTAACATTTCTTTCAGCACTTGACACAGTAAATACACCTCACCTGAACCCTGCACACTGCATAGTTGTAGACGTAACCACTCGAGTCACACACAACCCTAGACTTTCCCATCTTTGTCATACAAGAAGTGTGAGCATAAGACTGCCTTATTTCATGCTGATTGCCCCTCACATTCTATGAAGTTATTCTGCATTTGTTAATTAAGGGAGGTGAGGCAGGGTAACATGCTGGGGAAAGTAAGGTGCTCAGTAGATATTAGACCATTCAAATTTGGCAAACAATTCTAAGACCTAAAGACAGCTGATAGTCCCAGTGCTTGTCTATGCAACTGAAATGCTCCTCAAAAGGATTTGTGGATTTTAATGGTTTACCACGAGTGTCTTCAAGGATATACATTATCAAATATGTGGCTGTCCATCCAGTTCACATGGATTCACATGGCTGTGCATTTCCTTCTCAAATTTGCATCTGGGTGGACAGGGAAAGTGTAGACAATTAGGTATTGATATGAATGTATAAAAATCCACAATAATTCACATAATGCAGGAATACCAGTTTTATGCTTAGGCTGAAGAAAGAGACTGCATTAACTGGAATGGGCATTTTATTGGTAGGGAATTTATTAGGGCTATTGGGGAATCACCTCAGTACTTTATATGCTCAAAAATGCCCTGCCACTAATCAGACATCGTACTAATAAATATCTGTTTTGAGATGAATGCCTGGAGTATTTCCTCTAATGTCTGAAGAGCCATTTATTTTCCCTCCAATTTTGGACTATTTGGACACCATTCTAATGGAGCGAACCTCACCACTTACCATTTACTAATGTCCTGTCAGTGTGTTTCTGGAAGGTAATACTATATAGGAGAATAGGGCATGAAATACTTAATAGATATTCCTTCAGTGAAGTGGCATGCATGTGGCTGTTCAGCAGGCAAATCTGCCAGAAAGACTAGTAGAGACTTAATTTGAATGCATGCATGAATATATAAAGGGAAATTTCTTAGAATAGCTCAAAGTGAATCTAAGGCTATGAGCCAGACTGAACATATTTAAAAATGAGGATCATGTGGAGTGGTCATCTCAAGATGGGTATTTCTATTTTGGATATGAGCCAAAACATCATATGGACCCACTACTCTATTTTAACAATGTAATTATGTTCATACTGTGAACATATGTTATACACTGTATCTAGTTAGCACCCTATACATTCTGGCACAAAAATAAAACTGCAAAACCTTCCAAGAAGCACAAAATGTAGTGATACTGTAACCACATTCCTGGCATTCATGGCTCCACCACCACTATAATGTTTCTTCATCCATCATAGACCTATCAGGTATGGTGATGGCCACAGAATCCTCTATTGTTGTGCAGGCAGGAAGAGGCAGGTAGCAAAACATCTCTAGGAATCCTGTACACAGACATTTGAACATCCAATCCTTCCCACATATGTGTACACAGTGCTCATAAGCACCACATTTACTGCATAATACAAAGAGAAGGGAGGAAAAGTTTTACAACACTCTTGGGTACACCTTACAGAAGACCCAGATCACAACTTGACAAATTTGGGAGGAAGGGGGACTGTTACCAAGGAAAAATCAGGAAAGAAAGACAAAATAGCACCTTGAAAGGAACAACTTCCATTAATTTTTCAAAAAGGGTATGAGAATGGTGAACAGGAGATATGAATTCAAACTTAGTCATTGGAAAAGAGATATGAACTATCATGGTGCCAGGTCTCCAGGTGGGAAGGCAGGGTGTGCAGGTTCATTGGGTGTGCAGGTAGGGATGCAGTGGAGTGAAGAAAAATATTTTTTGTATTTGAGGTGGTTTTAATGTCTGGGCACCGTATCCCTAACTGTAGCATTTACATTTCTATACTGCTTCATATTGAACTAAGCAGTCTCTAAGTGGTTTACAACATGTAAGCCAATTGCCCCCAACAAGCTGTGTATTCATTTTACCAACCTCGGAAAGGATGAAAGGCTGACTATGTTTAGAACTCTCTACCTCAGCATCAATGTGTGCCACATTTGTACAATATCAATTTATCTAAAAGTCAGGAGTGTGGGGAAGGAATTGGAAAAGAGATTGTTGGTGCATGCTATTGAGCCAACAGTACTGTTTTGGACCAGTATATAAAACATGAGTATGTTTTATATACAAGCCCTGGCAGAAAGGTCTGGAAAATGACTCCACAAAAGCTTCCATGAGTTTTAGCAACAGTGTAGGAGCTGGGAAAATTCCCAATGTGTCATATGTTCTGTATCTTGGGCCATTTGGATGCAGAATCTAGCAGAAATGAAACTAAATTATTTAGCTGCACCAGAAAAATGCAGTGTTCCTTTACTCTTTAAATAATTATATTACCTGGTTAGCAAGTTTTGATCCAAATTTTGGCTCAATTTACCCAGATTGCTCTTTAACCCATTTCCAACACCAGCTGAGTCAGAAGTGATTTGGCCACTTCTCAACTCTTGCCTGTCCCAGCTCTGTGACAGTGAGTTATCTCTGAGTGAAACATCACAAGGGCTCACCCCTAAGGTCTCTAAAGCACCTGACTCTTACTCTCATATTTTAGCTCTGAAAATGGAATGCTACTTTGTTGGCAACCCTAGGATAGGAACAAAAGTCCACTTGGCTGCAAGTGTCAAATTGGAGAGGAAATAAAGGGAGCTGCTAGGATTCAAAGCCATGCTGCAGAAACTACAGCTGCAAGGAATTTGCATTCATTCATTGCCCCTGTATCTGTATGCATGTCCTCTTCTAAGAATAGCCCTCAGCCCTGGCTTACTCCCATTGTTAGGTTCCTCCGGTCTTGCTCTCAAGTGGCCAAACATCTTTGGAAAAAGTCCCGGGAGTGGCTGATTTTATTCATTATAAATTTGTCCTTCTATTCTTCTCATGCACCCTGTCTATGGCAAAACAGAACTACTTTAAATCATTGATCTGCACCAATGAGAGGCGCCTGCAGCGTTTGTTCTCTTGCTTCAACTCCTTGCTAAAACCTTCCTCTTCCCCCGTCTCTTCATTATTGCCCCCTACCGACTTTGCCAACTACTTCATTACTAAGATCACAACTATCTGATCTGAGATAGTTCTTCCTGACTTGTCTTCTATCCCTAATCTTCTGGTGCCTTCAACTAAAAAATTCTCTGTATTTTCTCCTGTTTCTCTGGATGAACTCTCTACGCTGCTGAATTCTTCCAAACATGCAACCTGTTCTCTTGATCCAATTCTCTCTTGTCTCCTAATCTCTATAGACCCTTCCTTTCTCCCTTCGCTTCTCTTTATGTTTAATCTCTCTCTTTCTATGGGCTCCTTTCCTTGGGACTTTAAACATGCTCTTGTTTGCCCAATCCTGAAAAAAATCTTCTCTTGAACCTTCTACTTTGTCCAGCTATCATCCAATTTCTCTTCTCTCTTTTCTTTCTAAGGTTTTGGAACAGGTCGTTTATTCTCTCTGTCTTGCGTTTCTCGAAGCCAACTCCATTCTGGATCCCTTTTAGTCCAGTTTCTGCACGTGGCATTCCATAGAGACGGCCCTCACAAAGATCTCAAACAATCTTTTACGGGCCAAGGCAAATGGCCTTTACTCTGTGCTCATTCTCCTCAATTTACCTGCACCCTTCGACACCATGGATCACTGTCTTTTACTTGATATACTTTCTGACCTCGGGTTCTTGAACTCTGTCCTTGACTGGTTTAAATCTTACTTGTCAGATAGATCTTTTGCAGTGGTCACAGGTGGTCAGACTTCATCCTTATCTGTTGGAGTTCCTCAGGACTCTGTTTTGGGTCCCCTACTGTTCTCTCTTTATACATTGTCCCTAGGAAAACCTATCTGTTCTTTTGTTTTTTCCTATCATCTGTATGCCAATGTCACTCAGCAGTATCTTTCCACCCCTGACCTTTCTCCAGGGCTTGAACAGCAAGTTTCATCATGTCTCACAGCTGTCTCTCTCTGGATGCGTCATCAGCATTGGAAGCTCAACTTGTCCAAGATGGAGCTTCTTATCTTTCCACCTAAGCCCTCCCTTCAATATTCCTTTTCTGTTTCTGTTGACAACACCTCTATTCAACTGGTCCAGGAAGCCTGCAGCCTCGGTTTCACTTTTGATTCCCCTCTGTCTTTTATCCCCCACATCCAGGGCACAGCCAAAGCCTGTAGATTCTTTCATTACAGCATTGCCAAAATCCATCCATTTATCTCGGCCTCTACTGCCAAGATTCTGGTCCACACTCTGGTGGTCTCCCCTTCTAGCAAGGCTTCCTCTTTCTTATATTTGCCCTTTAATTTCCATCCAGCATTCAGTGGCATGCAACATTACATCCGCTCGCAGCTTTGACCATGTTTCTCCTTTTTGATGTTTCTCCTTCCCGCACTCTCAGGTCCCCTGGGAAGAACCTACTGCAGTTAGAGAAAACTAGACTGAAGACGACTTCCCAGAGGACATTCTCTGTTGCCGCTCCAAAAATCTGGAATGGCCTACCGGATGAGATCTGCCATATAACATCTTTAGAGGCCTTTAAGAAGGCAATAAAAACGACCAGCAGGTCTTCCCAAACTGTTCTCCTCAGAATTTTCACTCTCCATTTGTTTAGCTGTACCCACCAGACTTTGATCTCAATCTATTTTATTAACCATTCTATTGGGAATTGTTTTTAATGGTATTTTAGTGTGGGAGGTAGATAACAGAACTAGGATCTAATCTGTTATGCTTTTATCTATTGATATTCATGTTTGATTTTCTTGTTCTTGTTTACTGTTACACGCCTCGATCCAATACAGGGAGAGGCAGGATACAAATAATAATAATCATCATCATCATTATCATCATCATCCATTCACTGGCTTCCCATTCCCTTCCGTATCCAGTGTAAGCTTCTGTTGTTAACTTTTAAAGCCCTGCATGGGCTGGCCCCTCTTTATTTATCAGAACTTCTTTCTCCTTACTTTCCCACTCGTACCCTCTATTCTAGTAGTCAAGATATGCTATCCCAGCCTAGGATTTTCATTACCCCGTCCTGAATTCGTTGCTTTTCACTTGTTGCCCCTCACTCCTGGAACCTTCTTCCCCCACGAACACACGTCATAACTTTATGGACAACTTTTAAACCTGAGTTGAAGACCACCCTGTTCCCAGGCACTGTGTGAATATTTATCTGATATTTGATTAGATAGTGGATGTTGATGTTTTAATTGTTGCCTGTTTTTTAACTAATTCTATTTTATATTACTACATACTGTTTATATGTATTTTGTAAATTATAAGCCATTGGCAGGTTTTATATTTTTTATTGATTTGATTATCTGTATGTACAGTGCTGTGTACATTTACAACACTATAGAAATAAATAAATAAATAAATAAATAAATAAATATAATAATAATAATAATAATTCAGTCTTAAGAGATTTACACTCCACACTGATTCAAGACTTTTGATGCACAGAAGACAATGGAGATGGAAATGTAATGTTTCTTCAAATGATAAAAATGTGACAATTGCATCTGAATACAGAAGAACTTCAGAGCTTCAGGGAAAGCTGCACACTGCACATACTCATCAACTGCCCTGTTTTGGTAGGAATGACCTTAGTTAATCCTCTTCCATTACTCTTTCTCATCTTTTTTAAAAAGATTTTAAAAAAGTTTTAACTTCTCTTTCTTTCGCTATCTTCTCCACTTTCCTTCTTCATCCTCAATTTACTTCATTTCATGCAAAATGTGTTCAAAGTGGTGGTTTACACATATGAATTCAGCTGGAGAGGAGAGAAGAGAAGAGGAGAGGAGAGGAGGTATATTCTTCCCATTCCATGTAGGCAAAAGCAACCTGTTCCAGTTTCTCTCAGCTTTGGAAGAGAACATCCTGTACCTTGTGATTCCAACTTGCTTCTTGATATAAGCAAAAGGAATCAACACACCTTGTAGAGGAGGGGAGAGGAAGCCCTGCCAGTTAAGAGAGGGTTTTTTGAGGAGATCCCCTTTGAATTCTAGCCCTTCCAGAACTCTGCATCAAATGTACGCTGACTTTCTTTCTTAAAGAACAGAGATTCTGCCATCTTTATTCCCCTAAAATAGGATCAAAATTGCTGAGACACATTCCTGATTTAATATATTCTCTCCTCCCTTCAGTTCTGATTTTTATTTGTTTTTGAGATTGGCATAAGCCTGATATTTTTATGGGTTGGCTTTGCTGGATTTTCTCTGTCTACCTCCTTCCATGTGATTTACTAATTCTCTGTTTGTGCCAAGGCTGTACATTGCCATGAGAAAGGAACTGTAACTTGTGCAGGTTGAGCATTGGGAAAGATTTTACTGTCTACTTTCTTTGGAATGTGTGGATTTCTTTATAACAAGCATGCTTTCCCCCAACTGTATGTTTCTTTACTGTTGTTGTTGTTGTTGAAAAACTTTATTTATAAAGTGCTGTAAATTTGCACCATGCTGTACATATTGAGTATACAAAAAATAACAAAAATTAAAAACCTGCCTAAGGAGTACAATCTAAGAAAACAAAATAACATTAAAACATATCTTAAAATACAACAAACACAGATACATAATAATCATCATTCAATCAAGTTGTGAGGTGGAATGCTTCCCTAAATGCATCTTTAGTTCTGCCTTAGAATTGGTTAAAGAAGTGGTAGTCGGGTGATGTAAGGGAAGGAGGTTCCAGAATAGTTTATCTCCTGGGACTAAACATATTGCACATTATTTTTCCCAGCTCAATATTTTTATTCTAAAAACAACCCTATGAAATAAACTAGACTGAAAAGCTATGATGGGTTGGAAGTGACCATTTCAATGCCATGCCACAGAGAAGCTGGGATTTAACTTAATTTATAGTGTGCATTGAACAGATGGAGTGTCCACAGAACACAGATTTCATACAGTGTATATGTGAGAAAGCTGTAATTTTAAGCAGGTCAAGGTTCGACCACATAACTTCAATTTTAAAAGATCTTCACTGGTTGCTAATCAGCTTCCGGGCCCAATACAAGGTTGCTTATTACCTTTAAAGCCCTACATGGTTTGGGCCTGAGTTACTTGCAGGAATGCCTCTTCCTACATAATCCGCCCCTCACTCTTAGAACAACAGTGAAGAATTTGTTGGAATTACACACAACCAGACTAATTTCCACTTCCCAGAAAGCCTTTACTGCACCTGCTCCAAAACTCTGGAACAGTCTCCCAGAAGAGTTTCACTACCTCCTTAGAGGCTTTTAAGAGGGCAGTTAAGATGGATCTCTTCCGGCGAGCTTACCCACCTAACCTGTTATAAGACATATTTTACCTCTTTGGTCTAGATTGAAACATCTCCCTCCCCTTTTGCTTTGATAGTATCGTTTTAACTGCTATTTTTATATTTTATTATACTCCATTGTTGTTTTTATTATGGTGAATTGTACTTGTATATTGATATTGAGTTGTAATCCCGCCTCAATCCACCTGGGAGAGGCGGGAAATATAAATAATAATAACAACAACTATTATTATTATTATTATTATTATTATTATTATTATTATTATTATTATTATTATTAAAGGCATTAAGATTTTAAAATAATGTATCCTATAAAATTATATTTATTTTTTATCATGCTATCCTGGCATTTATTGATCGGGGTTTTTCTTTTTGTAGGCTTTCGTAAACTCCGGGACTCAACAGACCACCCCTTTCCTAGCTGGATCGGGGCCATGGTAACCTCACACCACAGCCCTAATCTGGTCTTGCAAGGGTGCAAAAAGGAGCTTGGAAAAAGTGGCTCCTTTTTGTATCCTCAGAAGGGTGCCATAGCCACTGTGGCGCAGCTATATGGCACTCCTTTGGTGCTGCATTATATGGACACAGCACCAGAGGTTTGTCATGCCACCCCGCTCAGTGTGGAGTGGTGTGTGGCATCAGGGCGCTCTGGGGGGCAGAGTCAGGCATGCATCATGAGGATGCTACACCCTGACTCTTCCTCCAGGCCGGCCTTTCAGGCTGGTCTGTAAAGGGCCCCAGTACATTAATTTCAGAGTTTCTCTACATAAAATAGCATGTGTGTTCTTCCTGTTAATAATGTTTGTTTTCTTGTTGTCTGGCCACATCCTCTTCATTACACTTTGAAGTTGCTCAACCACACATGTCCCATTTTTCACCTATGAAATATTGAAGGGCATATCATCATTTTTGAGCATGTGGTGCCCAAGGAGACCACTTCACTTCGCCTAATGATAGGGCCAGCCCTATTCACAAAATAGGGCATTCAGTATTTGTCAGTCCACAAAATCAGTCACATACACCAGTACCATTGGTGACATAAGAAAGCCAAGCGCTGTAGACCTTGATCTTACCGCTTACTGGAAAGTACAGATATGCTGGCATCACATTGCATCACCACTGAAAAAAGTGTATTTTGAGAAACATGTGCATGTAGGGTTTCAGCAATATGATATCCTAGAGACCCATTCTGACTTTCCAAAGGCCTTGCCATCCCACAAAAAAAAATAAGCTAGAAAAGTAATATTTCAGTTAAAAAACAACAAAACACCTCAATATGCTTTCTAAAAATAATAATAACACCTTTGCAATTCTGTACATTTCTCTCTCTCTTTGGTGTGGGGGGCAGGGTCTCCTCCTAAAATAATCAAACCCCCAATGTCTGAAAAGTTTTAATGCTGACACAATGAAAATGGCAGCCGCAGTTACATGTTGCAGCCCTCTAGAGCTTCAGAGGATCAGAAAATGGGCTCTGGAGCATACCCATGCCAACTCAGCCACAATACTTTGTGCATTTCAGAGATACTTCCAGTTTGAAACTTCCAGTTTGAATTCAAGATACTAGAAATGACATTCAAAGTGTTAAATAGTATAGAACCACAATATCTGAGTGGATATTATATCCACCTGCCTAGGGACTGAGGCCTGTTAGAAGAGGTCACCTTTGTGTCCTACTAGTGGACAAGAACATGATGGACATTGACGAGGGTCTTCTCTACTGTGACGCTTCAAAAGTTTTATTAAATGTTTATTAAATATTCAGTTATATAAAACAACACTAAGACTAGTAAAAAAATTAAAAAATGCACAAAGGGAAAAGAAAAACAGGGAGAGAATAGAAGATATATTTCAAAAGTAAAGAAAGAACAACAGTTATTTCCAGTCTTTTCCACAGTGATATATAAAGCTGTACTGTTCTATAGACAAGTCCTCAATGTTTCTCTAATACAATAAATAATCTATTGTGTTTCTATAGCATATAGTTCTTAATAATCATTCATTTAATCCTACATTCATATCCAACAGAAAATCAATAAAACATTTCTACAAATTCTTTAAGATTTATTAGTAAATATCCTTAGTTAACCATCCCTTAATTAATAACTGTTAAATCCTTCACTAACCTAAGTTGATATAAAACCATATCAATTTGCTTCTTTTTGCAATAAAGATAGTTTTCTACACATCCTACTCCTGTTTCTATACGCATAATCATTTTTAAAAATATTCTTCCTCCTCATAACCATAAATACAACATTTCATTTTAACAACCAATTTCACTTTTTGGTGAACTGCTTTGATTCTTCAGTTCTAGCATATTCTCCCTTTAGAGACACAACTGGTATTGGTGTTGGCTTCATTTTGGTGCCAAGTAAAAACATGACTTTTTATTAAAGTCTTTGGGCTCTCATGATTTTATCCAACTTGTTCACATTCATGGTTTTAAGTTTTTTAGATTAGTTTTGAATAGTTACATGTTTTCAGTTGTAAATTAACTGTTTTAAATTTTTTTAATGGTTTTAAATTGTTTACATTAATTTTATTGCATGGATATAGATCTTTGGATATAGAGCAAGATGCTCTATATTTTTTTTTAATGAAAATAATAAATAAATAAATAAATAAATAAATAATGTTTTAGTGCAGTAATGCACACATTGCCATGTTTATTCTGGCCCCTTGGGAGTTCTCAAAAGCATAATTTTGAGATTACTGTTGATATTTCAAGATCTCAAGAGGAGGAGGAGGAGGAAAGGGGAAAGAAATGTAAATAGCTGCATGTTTCCCCTTCCTGATGCTATTTCTATGCCTGATCTATCAGTGATGGACTCAGATTGAAGCTGAGGTCACCTAGAATAACCTGCATCTTCGGAGGAATGTACTATGATAGGAGGGAGCCTAGAAATAAATTCCCCAGAGGTGTGTAGCATAAACATATCTTTCAAAAGAATATGTTTGAAAAGCAAGTACATAACCTAGAATAAAGATGCCTGCCTTTTGATAATACAAAATGTTATCAACAGAAAATGAATTCACACATTATATCTACTTTTTCTGCCATGTTTCCAGGCACCCAATTTTATCTCAGTATTGTACTCACAAATGGACACTACCTCACAAAGCACCATTTCCATAATTGAATGTAAGGAAAAACTATTCAGATGGAAAACATATCTGTAAAGTCATGAGAGCAGAAGGGCTATTCCAAGGATGTTATTTGCAAATGTGTCAAAGAATATAGACACCTGAGCCATGATTAAAGGTGTTCCTTGTGTCAGATATTTGATGTCTAAATATGGTGGCTTTTCCATGTGACTAATTCTATTAATTTTATTTTATAAATAATAAAAAGGAATATGTTTATTTAAAAAGATATTTATATTGGCTGTAATTCACTTGGGTAGTTACAGCTGCATAACCTAGATTTGCACAGCCGTAATAGTTGGGTATTCACAATCCCTATGAATCACCCAGTTTTTGGGAATATGTAAGGACCACGAAAGTCTGCTAATCCCCATTCACCAGGCATCCAGCTGCTGCCCAGTAACTGGGAATGGGTCGGTCAGGTTGGGAGTCACCACATAACTGTGTGGCTATGATGGCTACGCATTCATAAGTGCCCAAGTGGCTTACAGTCAACATTTTGAATTTCCACATCAGACATGGGAGCATCTTTCCATATGAACACCTTAGTCTGATGGCCATGATCCTTCATTACACTTTCAAAATGACAAAAATGATGAGATGATGAGTGGTAGTTTAATATCATGTTTAGGAGTGTGAATTGGAAATTCCTCTATTCTAATCTCATTCTAATCATTAATTCCGTAAGTGGCCAAGGAAGCCACTATTTTTCAGTCTGTTTTGGCCTATTCATATGATGAGGGAGGTTTACCACTGATCTATTTTACATAAGTGAGATAAACATTATTACAGAAATGCACGTGGAGAGATTTATGGTGCAAATGCTTCTTTGCCTTCCTTGTGTTGTTGTTGTTATCATCTCATGTTCACAGTCTACCAGGTGCTGTGAAATAGTAAACCATCAATGGTTTGGATTCTGTCTAAGAATCTAAGAATCATTGAGTACTGGCAGGTAATACAGTATGTTCCAAGTAGTGCCACTTGTTAGTCCATTTGGAATTGCTCCTGAAGTACCTGATGTTGCTGCTGTTATTTGCTTCATGGACAGAATATTTATTTAATCTGTCATTGTGGATTGTTATTGTTATGTACCTTCAAGTGACCTCTGACTTTTGGTGACCCTATCACAGGCATTTCTTGGCAAGATTTATTCAAAGGAGGCTTGCCACTGCTTTTTTCTAGGGCTGAGAGAGTGTGAATATATCCACATATTCTGTGTAAGAGTATTCTGGTGAAGAAAAATTCCACGTCCTTGGATGTAATTTTAAGTTATTCCCATAGGTATGAAAATAAAGGCTTGACAATATAGAGATGTGTTCAGAGATCCTTTTTATGTCTCACATTGTATCCATCACACCTTCTGGAAGATACATAATCAAGCTGTCATTGGAAGATAAGTCAAGAAAGGATTTATTTACAGGAGTTGCTTACAAGATATAAAATACAAAATGAATGACTTGGTTAAGAAAAAATCCTCAAGACATTCTGCTGTGTGATTGCCCTCAAATCTCTTACAGTTTATCTCCCTCCCCACAAACTCTCTCTCTCTCTCTCTCTCTCTCTATCTATCTATCTATCCACACAAACACACACACACACACATATATATATACATACATACACATACACTCAGAAATAAGCCAGACTAGGAACTAACTCCTAACTTCAGGCAAGGTTGTATAGGATTGCAGCTTTGAGGTACAGGCCTTCTTAAACTCTGATTTTCTGTTACTTAAAGAACATGCTGAGATATATATATTTAATAGCTTTAGTTGGTTGTCAAGTAAATGTCAGGCATTAATTCAGAACAGACTGGTTAGCACTGAAAGACACTCAGATCTCTGTTGCCATGGGAAATGTTAATGTTGTTGTTGTTGTTGTTGTGTACTTAATTATGTAGTATCTCCTGGGCTGACCATCCTTCATAATGCTTTATGAGTTACTGTGAATGACAGAGGCCTGTTTTCTTGTTGAGTGGGATACAGCAGACTTAAGTTTTGACGCTCCTCCCTCCAATAAACTCTGGTACAACAATCAGAAGCAGGAAACCAGCCACAAATTCTCCTTACTATGGAGACTGCTGATGGGAGAGGGGTGAAAAACTAGTTTGCTGTGCTCCAATCAACAGGAGTACAGACCACCACTGCTTTCTGTGGCTGCTGCCTGGTAAGGCAAGACTGGAAAATTTTATGATTCCTACATTTTCCTTAGGTCCAAATACTCTCAAACCATCAGGGTCGAGAGGTGTAGCTATTTTAGCATAGCTCCATCCTCATAGCTATGTCTCTCAATGCAGAATCTCAGCCAAAATTTGCAGTTAGAATCATATAATAATAGAATCCTCAAATTGGAAGAAACCCCCAAGGGACATCCATCTCAACCATCTGCCATGTAGAAATAGACAATCAGAGCAATCAGGACAAATGGCCATCTAGCCTCTGATTAAAAACTCCAAAGGAGGAGACTCTACCACTGTCTACCATTGTGTTTCATTGTCAAAAAGCTCTTACCATCAGGAAGTTCTTCCTAATGTTTAGGTAGAATCTCTTTTCATGTAGTTTACATCTATTGCTCCATGTGCTAGTCTCTGGAGCAGCAGAAAACAAGCTTGCTCCATCCTCAATATCCTCAAAGTTGTAGGCCCATGACACTATCCTGCAAAGATTTCTAATTATGTTGAAACACTTTAATTCTAAATGACCAAATATGCTTCACTTCTGAATGATGCATACAGAGGAGAACAGCTTCCCATCTGTATAAGCAATAGGTATAGATGTATCAATTTACTGACAAGGGCAGAATTCATCCCCATTAACTTTGAATGATAAAAATGAAGGTGGAGTTGACTAGCTTGGATGACTGCCCTGAGCATTTTCTTTTTTCATTCGCAGTCACACACAACACATTTTTGCATGTGACTATGCATGGACAGATGCCAGTAACTGTATAGCAAGAACTTGTAACAGCTGTCTCAATATATGCTCTCAGATATTCTCTTGCTAATGTTGGGATGGATGAATCCACCTGTTTTGATAATATATTTGAATTTTCCTAGCATAAGTATATTCCATCCTATTTCAGCTGCAGTTTGCAATTCATTTTTATATGAAAATGCATGAAAACTTGAACAAATTTTTGTGTGAAATTTTCCCTAACAGGTACATACTTTTACAAGTAATATTCCTTAATACATATCTTTTTTCATGCAATTTTATCCAATGCATAGATTTATGTAGGGGATTTTTCATCACTAAAGCATATTTTAAAATATTAAGAATACAAAAACATAATGGATAATCTCATTCCGGTTTGCCTGTTAGTTTTTGGAAGTGCAAATTAAGCCAGTTTGCATTAAAATACAATGTTTTTTGTGCAAATTTCTACCAAGGTCTACGAAACAGTTTGCAGTGTTGTTTCATGAGGAAAAAAAAATAGAAATGCCACTTCAAAATGGCCTTGTTTCTACAAAATCCCATTTTATTATGAGAAATTGCTTGAGCACATTTTTACAAAATATGAAGTAACTGGTGCTTCTGCTTAGGTACCATATGTATACTAACTATCTTTGGAATCACCTAAGGAAATATAAGGAAAAGAAGCATAAAATAAACAGAGATACAATGAAGGTTCATAACATCTAAGGTTCAGCATACATCCCTTTAAAATGATGATGCTTTGGATGTTATGTAAGTTTTTAGACATCTGGTTTTGCTTAGTAGAGCAGAGAATGTGAAAATAAGAACAGAACTTGATGTTTTGAGCTGAGAAAATACAGATACAAAGGAAATTCTGGCACGTCACCAGAAAGAAGAATTCTGATAAATATAGACTGGTAATGTCAACATGAAATATGATAGCATCTTTGACTTTGATGAAATATGTTGACTTGGGGAGGGAGAGAAGATGAACATGAAAATTTGGCAAATCCTGCTCACTAGCCTTTACTATCAAACTGATATTTTTAAAATTGAAAGTTTTCTTGTAAATGAGTCACACCACTCTCTCTCCCTCAACTTCCACACCACTACAGAAAGAACATTCTTGCCGAACAAACAACCTCCAACTGACCAGCCTGAAGCATTTATATGGTGCATATAACAGAAACATCATGATAAAATATCCTCATTTGACTTCTCCATCTACTCCAGGCTTTTTGCAGATCCAGAGACAGAAAAGAAACTTAACAGTTTGCCGTTTTCCACAGAGAGAATTAAAGAAACAGAAAGGGGTCAAGGAGAGAGAGAAAGAGAGAGAAGGAGAGAGAGAAAGTTTTATGCTGATGGAATTTACAGAAGCCCCAGGTCATTTCAATGCCTATTCAGTTCAATATCTTCCCTATTTTCCCCCAGGATGAAAATAGTAAGAGGATCAAAAGGGTGGGTGCACAGGGAATCTCTGGTCCAACAGAAGGAAAATAAAAAGGCTAGATGTATCAGAATTTAAATTTTTATTACAAAAAAAGTGTCAAGACCTTGAGAATCCTTAAATGCATTTCTAAAATGGTCTACAGGGACCACTTAAAATTATTTCAGTTCAACAAGGATGGTAAAGATCTTGGTCTGAGACTAGGGAGATTATCAGATGGGAAAAGGACGTCCCTGCCCCATCTTTTTCTTGTCCTTGTCCCATCCGTCTCATGTGATTGCGGGAAGGCCTTTCACATGGCATTAATAATAATAATAATTTGTTTTATTTATATACCGCTATTCCAAAGATCATAGCGGTGAACAGCAAGTAAGCTAATTAACAAGTAAGCTAATTTGCCCCCAACAGTCTGGGTACTCATTTTAGCAACCTCGGAAGGATGCAAGCCTCAGTCAAGCTTGGGCCCTTTTGCTGGTCTTGAACTCGCAACCTTGCGGTTTCGAGTGAATGGCTGCAGTACAGGCATTTAACCACTGCGACACCAGGGCTCCCTCATTGTGTTTATCCGGACATTGTCCTGTCCAGGAAGTGCAAATGACAGTGATCATGTGAAAGGCTTTCATACAATGTTGTACTCTTCCTGTCATTGTGCCTTCACTGAAGTGGAATTGTCCTGGCAGTCTGTATTAACAGGAATTCGAGTAAATGCAATTCCATTTCAATGCCAGGATAATGCCAGGATCAGTGCTACATTATGAAAGGCTTTCATGTGATTGCTGTCAGAAGTGGGATAAGGACAGAAGAGTCATCCTGATCATGTCCCATCCCCATTTGATAGTCTCCTATGGAAGAAGTATCATTCTTTAGGGCACACAGTGCTGGACCAATAGTGAGCCAGATGGACTAGTCATTGAATCTATACTAAAATTTAAAAGCTATATAATGAGAGCCAGAATGGTGTAGTGGTTTGAGCTTTAGACCAGGGTTCAAATCTCCACTCAGCCATGAAAACCCACTGAGTGAGCTTGGGCAAGTCACACTCTCTCAACCTCAGAGAAAAGCAAGTGCAACCCCCCCCCAAAGATTGGCTAGAAACCCCTGTGATAGGTTCACTGCAGGGTCAACAGAAGTTGGAAACAACTTGAAGGCACACAACAACAACAAACAATGGGATCAAAACAAATACCACCATAAGGACCTTTATCTGATTACTTCTTTCAGAACAAACATTTGAGGTTTCTTTCTTTCTTTTTTTAAAAAAATCTATAATGAACATTTGTGTACTGATTTTGACAAACTTCACATCATTAGTCAATATTCCTAATAGTTTCATAGAAATTTCTGGCCAATTGAAGGCCATTTGTTTTTCAAAAATTACTGGTTTGGGTTCAAAAATTGCATGTCCCTTGGTGCAGAATATTTTTAAGGATTGTAGATGTTACTATTCACTATTATTCATAGCTTGAATACCTTTTGTGTCATTCAAATTGTAAGCAAAATTATCAAGATCAACATTTGTAATGCTCAAGAAATTTTCTTGTTCAATCAATGTTATTTTTCAAACTAAATACAGAGTTGGTGCCAAAAATTCTCATCCCATATATAAACTCATTATTACAATTGGAAGGTCACAGTGTCTCTTTTGAATGGCATCTTTGAAATTCAGGTCTGAAGTTCATATCACAATAAGTATATGAGGCCTGCAGTCCACAAAACTCTGCTCCTGTGCAAAACCGTATTGTTTTTTATTAAGCTTGCATGGGAATATCACTTGGTGGCTTGCGACCTTGCTGTACATTATCATAAATCATTCCGATTAGGAGAGAACTTATCAATAAATGAATCTCAAGGACAAGTTTCATATTATTATATTCTCTGACCTTTGCTGCCTATTAGCACATCTTTAAGAATGTAACACTTGGCTTGAATTTTTTTTCTTTCTCCTTCTTTAATAACAAAATGGTATGCAGATGAATGTAACCAGTTACCTATTCTTAGCTCAGATTAGACTACTCACACCAAATGCTATTGGAGATGTTCTTGTAAATTTAATTTTCATTCCAAGCACCTTAATTAATGATAAATTGCCCTGAGTATCTATGAAAAATGAGATCTCACAGCCTATTGTTACATTGTTGCCCTAGCAATTCCATTGCAATTAAGGATACAAGGACACACACACAAGTACAAAGACACACACACATTAAAAGAAATATCAGTGATGGAAATTAGGTTTATTTGGAAAAGCACTGGCAATTAGGTTTATTAGTCATAAAGATTAGCAGTTGTGTTAACAAAAGGTTACTTACAACAAGTGACATTATCAATGAGAGTAACTAAACAACATTTATATCTGAACTGTGTAATTCTTAATATTGTATTGCTTATACTGTTCCATGAGCTCACGTATTTAAAAGAAACAGCTGGCACTGTTAACTGCAGTATAAGTTGTCTTTAATCCCTCTCACAATCAGGCATAAAACAGAATGTGAGAGACTAGATGGGATGAAAATCTAGTGCTCTGATAGCAAGCATGGTTAGGAATATGTTTAACTTATACCCAGAAAAGCATTTCACCAAAATATCCACTATGATAGGAATGCCCAAAAGATACCAATGTAAAGATAAAATGGCCATGGCTCAAACTGTACTTTATAGGAAGAGATCTAAAGTATAATGCATCACCTGAGTGGGCAAAGTGCAGTAATGATTTTCAGCATCATTTTCAGGCAATTTTTGCCCTCAAATCATACAGAAAGCCCATGACACAAAGATACTCCCATCCATCCCCAAAAGCATCCCAGAACCTTCTAGTCACCCCCAAATACCCAATTTTTTCTCTGCAGTCCCTCTCAATATTATGACTTCCTGTCACTTTCTCTCACCAGTTTGAAAGGACTGTAGGGGGGAAATTATGTATTTTGGTTTGCTGGGAAGTGCAGCTCACAAGGCGGGCTGTGGTAGGGGAAATTGCCCTCTGGCTTCCATGTTATTGCTTACCTTTCTTTTGGTATATACTGTAGTGAGAGATGAAATGTTTTTTTTTTAAAGTTACAGAGATTTAGATTAGAGGCATATGCTTTTGTTCATAGGCAATTTTGAATTCTCCCTGAAATGTATTTAATCCTTGCTGAACAAAAAATTGATATGGAAAGCATGCACTCAAGATGAAATAAAGTCATTTATCAAAATAAATGCAATTTGGGCTACACAAATATACTGAAATGAATTATCACATATACTGATAGCAGATGCTGGCCCTGTGTTATGGTGCTATATATGGGATTGCTGAGAAACTAAAGGAAGTTATCAGCATGTTTTGAGAATCCTCTCAGTTTGCAAAAGTAGATCTTAATAGCAGAATGGACTGGTTCAGAAGGTTGTTGTGGCACCTTCGTTTCTGAAGGTCTTTAAACAAAGGTTGATTCCCTACCTTCCAGATGTGCTTTAGCTGGGGATTTCTACACAGGGCTGGACTAGTTGCCCTTATAGGTTCCCTGAGCTCTATCATTCTATCTTTTCAGGTGGGGAGAAGACAAAAGGCCACCCCCCCTTTCAAAGATTGTTCCAATGAGGATAATGCTCAGTGGCCTCACAACGCTAACAGACTTTAGTGTGGGAGAGAAAGAATAAAACAGAATATCCCAAAATAATATGTAGCTGGATGGTAGTTGCATGCCATATTAAAACATTTTGTTGCAGATTCCACTTATTTCCCTTTGTTTTTCTATAGCAGAATCCTTTAATTATTTCCTTACTCTACACTTGGGAAATGACACAAATGATGCACTAAAACTGTGACATGTTTAATAGAAAGAAATGTTCTCCCCCAGCCTGGACAAACCATAGATAGCAGGATAGGGAAAAGGTTTTAGGAGATAGGGATTGAAAGAATATTTGAAAATATTCTAGAAATGATTTAAAAATTGTAAACTATAAAGAGGAGAGCCCTAGATAGGTGACAATCTTCACAGTGTAGTACTTATTTTGTGCAGAAAATATACATGTTTCCTTTACAGAAGATGATATTTTTATGCACAGAAAATAACATTTATTTATCCCACTTTCCTCCCATTTGGGATCTAATGCAGCTGGCACAGTTGGTAAAATGATCTATAACATAAAATTTAAAAATTGTTGACAACAATCCACTTAAAAACATTAATTTAGAACACTGAAACCTACTACACATTAAGAATCAGCACATCTCTTCCATTACTACCAACTAGTTAAAAGATGAAGGCATGTTTAAATAAGATGGTATTTTCCTGCCAGCAAAAGAGAGAATAAGGAAGGGGCCAATCAACTCTCTTTTGGAAGAGAACTCCATAACCAGGGAGTAGCCACCAAGAAGCCTCCCTCTGAAGTCTTCACCAGAAGTACCTATCATGGTGGTGGGACTGAGGGAAGCCCTTCTCAAAGATCTTAAAATCTGGGTAGGCTCATATGAGGGATACTATCTTTCAGATAGCTTGGACCTACTGCTTTACTATTTTCTCTTCAGAAACAGTGTATATTATTATTATTATTATTATTATATTATTATTAGCGCTTTATAATAAAGGATAATAATATAATAATAATAATAATAATAATAATAATAATAATACCCTGTTTTTCCTGAAGAGAAAATAGTTTTTCTGTACTGAAATTGGCATTTTCTGTGCATTTTTGTGGAGTAGGGTGGGATAGCATTTCTGTGCAGAAAATGCTGGGTCTTGTGCAATCAAAATGCTTTCTGAAGAGAAATGTTGTTTACCCAGAATACACTGTTTATTACATCAAAAAAAACCAAAAAAAACCAATAGGCTTCTTTTTGCATAAAATAAGGTCCAATCTGTGAATAGTCTTCAAAAACTGCATAGTTTTCCATAACTTTCTCACAGTGAAGAGACAAATGGTAACATTGTGAAGTCGAAGGCTTTCATGGTCGGCATCCATAGTTTTTTGTGGGTTTTTCGGGCTTTGTGGCCATGTCCTAGAAGAATTTCTTCCTGTGGTATCGCCACAGATGCTGGCGAAACGTCAGGAAGAAACTCTTCTAGAACATGGCCACAGAGCCCGAAAAACCCACAAAAAACTAAAAAAATGGTAACATGGTTTATATTTGGCAATGAGAACAAAATTCATGATGTATCCTTTTAAGAGGGCCATACTGGCCCTCATGGCAGTGCTTATAGAGGCTCTTCTGTTACCTTTTCAAAATCCCCTTTGCCTTCTCTGATTGTTCTTTTTCCCATTTAGAATTTTTCACTTCCCTAATATTTTCTCCCTCTCATGTACTGTGAAATTTTTCATAATATACCCTGTTATCAGCTGCGGCTGATACACCAACTGTTCCCGTTCCTGTTAGGGACCTTGAAAGTGTGGTGTATGCAGTGGTAACCCCCATCCCAATTTCTGTTATGCGCTCTACATGGGGCTACCCTCGTGCTTCATTGAGAAACATCAGTTAGTACAGAACATGGCAGCCAGATTGGTCTTGGGTACAACAAGAAGAGACCACATAACACTGATCTTAAGATTGCTTCACTGGCTGCCTATCAGTTTCTGGGCCCAGAACAAGGTGTCGATTATCACCTTTAAAGCCTTAAATGGCTTGGGCCCAACCTATCTTTGGGACCACCTCCTTCTGTATAATCCACCCTGCACACTCAGGTCCTCTGGGAGGAACCTGTTACAACCAATGAAAGCTAAACTATCTGCAACCATCCAGACGACCTTTTCTGTTACAGATCCCAGATTATGGAATGGCTTGCTGGATGAGATCCATCACATACCACTCTAAACAGTTTTTAAAAAGCTGTTAAGATGTATCTCTTCCAGCAGACCTTTCCTGAATGGATACCCTGCCACCAGAAGTAAGCCTAACCTGTCTATCCTTGATTCCTTGTTGTAGTCATTGCTTGCCAGTGTTATTATTTTAAGCTATGTTTTATATTGTAAATTGTTTAATTGTATTTTATGGGGGGTGGGTAGGTTTGTGGGATATGGATTGTTTTAATGTTGTAAGCCGCCCTGGTTGCATTACGCAGAGGGGCGAGGTAAAAAAAAAATTTTTTTTTTAAAAAATGTCTGACTGGAGTTGTGCCACTCTTGACAGGAGCTGATCCAGAACATCTGGTATGTAGTAGCAGCCACATCTGTCAATGAAACCTGTTTTGACAATATTTGGGGTCATGTGCAGTGACAAAACAAAGAGCTAATGAAGAAAACAGCTGTGTTTTTGTATCCCCACAATTTTCTATCCCTATCTTTAATTTTCAATTTTCCTGCTGTAGTCCAAACAGCCCTTTGTCAAAGGCTGTGTGTGTTCAAAAAACAAAACAAGCCCCCCCCCCCCAGGTTTGGTTAATTCCTTCATGACAAACAGATATTCAGCAGGTGAAGCCTTCCCCATTACTGCACCTTCCTGCTAGGACAAAACTTCATTTCATGGCTGTTGTGGTATAGAATGCCTGCTGGGGAAGAAAAAGAAAAAGAAGGGGAAAAGAAAGAAGAAAAAGTACCTGAGGCCATTTCAGATGCTCTTAAAGATAGCAGTTCCTGATCCACAGGCATGCTCTACATTTTTATTTCCTAAATGATATTCTGCTTTTTTAGGAACTGTAACTTCTCTTTCTTGTCCTCTGTGTAAAAGGCCAGCCCCATATTTCTTAGAGTGCCTGGCAATATTATTACTGTCCACAAAATGACAAGGAAGTCAATTTATCGTTTTAAGGGCTTCTCAGTAAATCATTGCTTTCATTGGAGAGGCATTGCCCTAATATAGTGAATAAGTTACTGGTCTCCAAGACACATATATGTCTCAGGCATTCAAGTTCCTGTTGCGTTCATTGTGAAATGAAGGGTTCCTGTAAATATGAGTAGGCATCAACGTGCCCTAATCTGAGTTGAAGTCTCTTCAGGTGAATGTGAACAATGGCAGTACAGTGGTACCCCGGGATACGAATGCGCCGCCTCACGAAATTTCCGGGTTACAAAAAAAATCCATTGAAAAAAACTGTTCCGGGTTACGAAGGTTATTTCGGGTTACGAAAAATTTTTTGGTGCTTTTTGGCGCTTTTTCGCACGAAATCGCGGCTTTCGCTATTAGCGCCTATGGCTTTTTCAGCTGACGAAGATTTTCGGGTTATGAACGCGGCGGCGGAACGAATTAAATTCGTAACCCGGGGTACCACTGTAGTTCTTTTCTTCAAGAATGCTCCTGGGAATTCAGCCATGTCATAATATATTGTTTTCAGGTAAACACAGCCAGGTTGCAGAGGGTAATGTGGGGGGGGGGTTTCCTTACCCCTTACCACTTTATCCTACTATTTGTAAAGATTTTCAGAGCAGCGCTTACTGTGGGGTAAGCATTGGTAAATCACTACTAAAAGGTTGAGGAAGTGTGTGTGTGTGTGTGTGTGTGTGTGTGAGTGAGTGAAAGCTTGGTGCACTTCTTAAACATCAGTGAATCATCAGCTCCCCTCCAGCATCACTGAATCATTTGGGAAGAGGCATTTCCCTCTGAATGGAAACTTTGCATTCAGAGGAAATTGCCTCTCCCAGAATGATCCAGTGATGCTGGAGGGGAGCCGATGTTTCCCTGAGGTTTAAGAAGTGCACCAGGCTTTCACACATGTGCGCTTCCTCAATGATTTAGCAGCTGATCTGATAATCTTTATAGTACAGCCTCCACTGCCACCAAACTTTAGGGCATTCACAAACCTCAGTGCAGTCACTAAGAGTAATGGCTTCCTCGGCTCAGCCATCAATACAAGGGCTTCTTTCTGTTCCACTTGTGTGACCACGAACTGTGAGGGCCTACTAATTCTTAAACCTGACTAATTAACTCAAGGTTCATGTGCAGGATATTCTTCACTCTTGATCCCGACTGGACACCAGCTCTCTTTATTTATGACTGCTACCAGAGACAGTGTGTCTGAATCTAATCTTTATCTCTCTATAGCATTCCTGGAGGCCAAAAACATATAATACAAGAACAATATTACAAAACAAATATTCAAAGATCTAGCTATGGTAGTCTGGAAAATCAGTATCTAAAGAGATCTTGTTTCGCCTTTGAGACTAAGGGGCTTAACAGACCACCCCGAAGGGGCAACGGGACACTGTAGCCAGATCGGGGCTGCAGCAATCTCACATGATGGCCCCAATCCAGCCTTTCAAGGGTGCAAACAGGACCTTCAAAAGGGTGCCATAACTATGGCAGCGCAGCTACATGGTACTCCTTTGGCAATGCATTGTATGGACACAGTGCCGGAGGAGTGTCATGATGCTACACGCCATGTGAAGCAGCATACAGTGTCTTGGCACCCCAGGGATGGAGTCAGGGAGTGCATCATCTGAACACAACTCCCCAACTTTGCCCCCAGGCTGGCTTTTCAGGCCCATCTGTATGGGGCCTAACTGAAATGAAGAAGTTGGCAGCATGAATTTTCCTAGACCTGAGCCTACTTCCTCACATACATGTTTTGCATTCTGCATGTTACTGAGATGCACGTTCCTCAGATGCATGTCAGATGCAAAACATGCATCTGACAAATAACAAGTGTTGTTAGAAGTTTATCATATTGAAACAGATTAATAAGTTAGTACACTTAAAACAAATTATTATTATTATTATTATTATTATTATTATTATTATTAAGCTTTATTTATATAGCACTGTAAATTTACACAGCGCTGTACATACAATCTTTTTAATAAGATGGTTCCCTGCCCTCAGGCTTACAATCTAAAAAGACATGACACAAAAGGAGAAGGGAATGGTGGTGGGGAAGGGGATCAGGTCCAGTAGTTCTACTCTTCCTCTGAGGCCTGGACCAAGGCAGACAGACTGGAGGGAGGGCTCTGCTTCTGCTTGAGGGTAGGCCAGATGGTGCTGGGCCTGTCTTTTCTCTCCCTCCAGGCTGGAAATATTTCACTCTTACAGTCTTAGCTAAACTGCTTCTACACTGCAGAATTAATGCAGCTTGACATCTCTTTACACTGCCATGGCTCAATACTATGGAATTCTAGGATTTGTAGTTTTGTGATATATTTAGCTGTCCCTGTCAGAAAGCTCTGGTGGTGCCCTGTTTGCCCTTGGGAGTCTAGCAAAACTGGCAATCCTGAGGTTCATTTCAAGAACTGAGGGAGAGGGAGAAAGGAAGCTTGTCTCACCAAGTCTTTTCAAAGGGAAAATCTGGAAGAGTAGTCCAGATCCAAGCAGAGTTCCAGGTAACAGGCAATCAGTCAAGGTTCAAGGCAACAGCAAGGCATTTCCCAACCATGAAGGACAAGGTTGTTGATAATGCTGGGCTGAAAGAGATTCTGTGATATTTATACCCTGACTAGGTCTCACAGGTGTTCCCGGTTAGCAGCCTGCTTTCTACTTAACCACAGAGAATGCCATTCTCTTTCTTTTTCCTGGCATCTCTCTGTGGAAGTATGCATTGGTAAGTCTGGCCCGTGTGAAGGGAAATTTTGCCCCTGGGAACTTGGTCCTGATACTGGCTGCAAGCTTACCTCCAGAGGCTGCTGAAGTGGCTGAAGTCCTAGCAGGTCCCCTGGGCTCTCAGCCTCTTCCTCAGATTTAGAGGACATGCCTGGCTCCTGGAGGCAGGGTGTGACAGCTGCCACAACAAACTAAAAATCCCACGATTCCATAGGATGGAGCTTTGACAGTTAAAGCAGTGTCAAACTGCATTAATTCTGCAGTGTGACAGCAGCCTTTGACTCTTACACTCTACTCATTAATTCATAAGCTTGACTAATTATTACATTTAATCCTGCAGCTTCTAAGGAGCTTGGGGAAGCAGGCAAATCCAGACCTTTTGATGATTAGGCTGAAAGATAGCAATCAGCCACACAACATCCAGTGAACATCAAAGTTGAGTAGTGATCTGAACCTGGGACATCTTAGTTACAGTACAACATACTGACCAAAATTTCATACTGGAATTTAGCTGCTAGCAGTGTACAAACCTCCAAAAGCATATATACTTGTGCTTTTGGGATAAATGCTGCTCCCTGTTCCCCGCTTCCTCCCTGGATGGACAACAGTAGTGATGGGATTCATGAGCACAGCTCTGTCCATTCAGCCACCAGTTCACAAAGGGGACATGCAAATCTATTCTGCTCAGGCTGCATCTTCTTTACTGTACATGGTCAGTCAGAACACAGTCAGGCACACTCCTACAGCTACATAGTGGCCAGATGAATAAAGTTGTGCCAGTGCTGCCTGGAGCTGCTGTTGTGCATCCAAGGTGAAGGGAGTTGCATAAGAATGTACAAAATGCTTCCTTCCACAATGTGAAAAATTATATACACACTGGAGGAACTGGGAGATATGCCTGCATATGTCAGCTGGAGACGATTCTAGCCCAGAGCTGGTTATGAATTAATACAGTTTTAACTTGGAACTGGAGCCTTCATGAACTAATGAATACCACCAAGCAAACAATGGTTTCAGATGAGGTTTCTATCACTCCATTGCCCTGCTTCATTTAGTGAATTTTATAGGGTTTCACATTATGCAGTTCTGAACTCATAACCCTCCCTACTGTTTTCCCACCACTACTTCTCTCTTTTTCCTCACTACAGAAAATCTGTTGGGGAGATAAAGCTGCACAGTGCTTTTGAATTGCTAGCGTGAGGAGCTCTCCATCTGGAATGCCTGAAGTGTTAATGAATTGTATTACAGAGGGCAGATGAACAAAAATGCTTGTAAGACTAGTTGGCTACCATTATTAAAGATAGGCTAAAAGCAGACATGATTTAGATTTCACATGAAAGGCACTTAAAACCATATTCATTATTATGATCTTTAAATTTATTTATAAAGTTATTGTCATTTTGTCCATTATATCTGATTTAGATAAATAAAAAGATAAAATGATATTATTGTCCACCTTGGTGTCATGAAGAAGCTTCATACAGAATCCTGAATTCTATACATAACAGGGAGAGTAAAAAACATACAACTAGGTTTAGAAATGAGACTGAAGAAATAGAGAGTATGTGCATGTTTGATTTTTGCCCCTTCAATCAATTGGTGTATTGTATTTTATTTTTTGCTCAAGTTTCCTTCAGGATATAGTTACTACCAAATCCTGTGCCTGTGCTTCCTTTTTCTGGAACTGGTTTCCTTAGCTTGTGTGCCTTGTTTTTCTATGACAAGAAATGGAAACAGCTGGGGAAAAAGTAAGCACAGGTCTAGGAAAAAGAACACAAAGGAAGTTTCAAGTAACTCTTTTTAAAAGTTATGAAATGTGTCAGCATGTGTTTTCTGATAAAAAAAACCAAAACAAAAAAATAAAACAAAAACCCAGTCAATTTTATAGTGAAGACTGAGGTTCTGTTCATTGACATGGCTTGCCTTGTCACCTCTGAGGAATTAAGTGACAGAACCAGATCAGAAGTCGTATCTCTAGTGGCAGCACACACTGTCTTCACAGATAATAAGCGCTCCCCTTTGTAATGCTGCTATTAAATGATGCAGTTAGATTGTGTGGATTTCTTTTCATCTGGATGACAAATGTCAGTTCCATTTCAGTATTCCTCATCTGTCAGGGAATACCACAAATGCTGTTTGGCCAAACCACAATTTGCTTGAGTTCCAAAGCTCATAGTGACTGAGTATTATTTACAGATGTAGAGCTTCTCACTGCCAGTCAAAATCTGTCAGTGATTATGTATCTTGTTAACAGAGGTTTTATACCTCTTGTATATGTGTCTCAGGTGTCTCTGTCTGTGCAAGATGCATTTTCAATTATAAATAAATATATATATAAACATAAAAGAATCTTGAAAAGTAAATTCACATTGTTGGCACAGAAGTGATCTTAGACCAAATAAAAGCTGGCATGGATTCTTAGGGGACTGCTAGTTATTCCAAGCTGAGGTTTGCAGTACAGAAAAAGCCATCATTCTTCCAAGAGAACAGATTTTAAGAGCCCTAGATAAAAAAAGTATTTTCTATTTCTTCTTCCATATTTCTGTCTGGTTTGATAGCTGTACAGAAAAAATAATAAAAGGAACAATGTTAAGAGGGCAGATAAATAGTAGTCATGGTGATCCTGAATTGTTCACACTATAGCCTGAAAGAAAAGATCTCAGTTTCTGTATTTGCAAATATTCCCTTTAGATCTTCTGGAGGAAAGGGGTGAAAAGTTATATAGATATTAAAATCTTTCCTCATCTATTCTTTTTCATAAACAGGGTCCTGAATTTTCCCTCTCCCCACTAACACAGAATACAGATCAGGGTAGTAATATGTAGTAAAATATTCTGACCCCCCCCCCCCCCCATGCAGCTATATAGCTAAAACACTCCTGAAAGATGCCTATCCAACCTCTGTTTAAAAATCTCCAAGGATGGAGAGTCCACTGTCTAACAGCTCATATAGTCAAGTTATACATATGTATATAAATCTGGAATGTTTGAAGAATATATAGAAAAAGACATAGAATCATGAGAATGTAACTGAGAAGGGCAAGGAAAGTAAGCAAATGCACTGAAGTTCTTGTGAAAATTCTCCTCTTGAAAATACAGTAACTATTGCAATTCTATAACGGAATGGTTTGATTTCAGTACAAAGTAACTTGTTAATTCCCTTAGCATAGTGGGATATTCCTTGCCAGTACTGCCACAAATACAAGATAGCCTACTATAGCGTCCTGGGATAATGGTAATTTTTGGACAATCGGGTGTAATTCTTCATTAATGTTGTTCTTGAAGGAAGCAATGAGCAGTTTTCTTCTCACTACGAGGAGGTCTTTGTGTAGTTTAGAACACTATTCATAAGGAATGCTGAAAACACACAGAGGTAGCTGTGTTGGCAATTTAACAAATACAAAACAAAAATCCATCAGTGATACAATATACTCGTTGCAAGCTTTCAAAGCTCCATGGACTTCTTCATCAGGCAAGATATTACTAACCAAACAGAAGGAGGAGAAAACCAATTGGAGATGTTGGTCAATTGCCAGCATGTTGTTTCAGTCCTTAGTAAAGATGGTATGCTGGGGAGAATACATATCTTTTGCTGGCAGGCTCCTCCTCCTTCAGGCCATGTGGCAGTACAGAGATTTTCAAAGTCCAGGAAATTTAAAGTTCATTTGCATCTCAACAGGGATAGGAAAAGATTGCATTGCATTCACTTGAAAAGTGACACAAAGCATAGGAGAACAAGTATGCAACAGAAATACATGCATGTTTAAACCAGTGGGAAGTATGACCAAGGAAGGTTTTAAAAACCTGTGTCCACTCCTCACAGTGCCTCGTTTGCCTTCACCTGAACATGTACCTACTTCTTAAGTCCCCAATAAAACAGCAGGAAAGTGTGGAAAAGTAGATTACAGGCAAATCCACTAGAGAGTACCTGAAGACACCCAGTGCTCTGGTGGTCATGTGGCCAGCATGACTGCATCAAATGTTGTTATGTACGTTCCCACTGAAGTGATACCTATTTATCTACGTGCATTTGCATGCTTTCAAAGTGTTAAGTTGGCAGAAGCTGTGACTAGTAACAGGAGCTCACCCCATCATGTAGCACTCAGGCATCGAAATGCCAACCTTCCAACCTTCAAATCATCAGAATTGGTATCCTAACCACTAAACCACCACACCCCAAGGCAACATATCTGAGATGCATTCAGAATCAATTCCCTTGCTAAATGGAGAATGAATCACATTTTTTTCATCCTCAGAATATTGCAGCTTGTGTGTAAAAAGCAAAAGCAATATTTCCAAATGAAAGATAAATGGGTCCTGTAAGCTTTCTGTGTTATACCCGTGGAAGCTTACCATGTCACATGCTGAATTATAGCAATAAATTTTTTCAACTCCTATTTTTTATTTATTTTAAGTAGCAAAATGTCCCTCCTGAGTGGCTTGTGGATGCAACATGTCAACACTTGTAATTTGTTTATTTATTTGTTTGTATGTACATATATTGGATGCTACTTACTTTCTTATTGATATTTGTTCTTAGTTAACAGCGCAGCTTCCCTGTTTTGATTCTTAGACTATTATCATAAAATTAATTCTAATAAGCCAAATGAGAGGTCACCAAAGTATGAATCACTGTCACAATGCTATCTCTTTCAAGGCAGGATCTCATTTAGTATATGAGTTTGAGCTGAAACCACCTGTGGCTCTAGTGACAACAATGGATCTAAGCACATCCCAAACTACAGAAGTGAGTCTTTTTTTGAGAAATGCAACCTTGTTTATTATAGGGTGAATGTCACTTAGTCAGATGAGCCATCCATAAGCAGTATTTCCATCTTGTCTGGATTGGTTTTTAGTTAGTAGGCCTTTACTTTCTTGAGTGTTCCAGAAAAGTAAAGGATTTTTCACTTATCCTTTACTTTCACTTCAGCAGCAGAAATTTATAATGCTCTTGTGAGCACAAAATTGTTAGATGTTAAAATGATAAACAAATTATAAAGCTACTCCTGCTTTAGAACACAGTACTGGAATGTTTGCTAGTTAAGGAACAATGGAATATAATGAATAATTGATGTATTTTAGTCATTTCTTCCCCTATAGAGAAGAAACTGGAGAGCTTCTAATAGATCTTTCGTAGGATTAGAAGGTGGACCTGTCCGTTATTATTGTAATGGAGATGAAATCTGTCTTTACAAAGCACACAGGTTTAACAAGGCATTGTGCATAGTCCAGCTTCAGTTCGGCTTACTGTAGAAAATGCCAGAACATGTCTGAAAGAGCCTGATTCAGTTTGGACTTTATCTGAATCCAACCCATGTGCCTAGCATGCAAGAAGTAGTAGGTAAAGTAGAGAAGGAATAGCAGGCAGCAACTTACTGATGTTTCCAGTGCAACTGTGGAATTTCCTGTAATGACAAAGTAGAATTTGCTTTCCCACCCCAATATGAGTAGTAAGAATTAAAGAAAAAAATCAGCTTTGAACATATGATCTACTATCTGCTGGTTGGTTCTGCTGTTTCCTAAAAGTCCAAATTTCTGCTGATATTTTTAATGTATAATGTATTTATTATTTTTGTCTTTATTTTGTTTGGATTTTTTTATTGTATGCCATTTTGTCTAGCAGAAAGGCAAATATTAATGATTCCCTAAGCTACACTGCCATTTAAGGGTACCTTTTGATTCTGTCACATAAATTTCACTTGAAAGGCATTGGTACTATAAAAACCTTCAAACTGTGTTGAAGCTACAGAAGATGAGATAGAGTTAGTAAGTAATATTTGTAGGCATGGCAGCACTGTTAGTAACTGTTATATCCACTTCACTTTTAAACCCCTTGTGTCCCTCCCCCACAGCCAACAAAACAAAATGGCTGGAAACCAGATTGCTGTTGCATGTGTTAACATGGGTAGTATGGATCTTAAAATGGATTAAATATCAAATTGAAGCTAACAACTCTAGAATTGACCAAATCCATGGAGATTACTGAAGCAAACATCAAAAGACACATTTGGAGAGTGCTAGGCATAAAGAGAAGAATTTGCTATTGATTTTGAGCTGCTGTGGTGGTGGCAGCAGATCCATTATTGCACACTTTCTGAGTGCCTCATATTTCTCTTTCCCTTACAAACAACATCGCCAGGGTTCTCTCTCTCTCCATTGTTTCTCTTTCTTTCCTTTTCATCTCTGTTGACTCCTGCATAGGATGAGATTTAGCCAAGAGATATGAAATTGAATATCAAGTGAAACTGAGAGTGAAGCGGGGAACTTTTGCTACTAACGTTCATTCTCTTGCACGGTCAGCAGTCAAAGGGATATATTTGGAGAACTATCTGAGAAGCCTGGTAAATGGAGTGAGCAAAACTGCTCTAGGACAAGCTAGGATTATGGGAGAAGACTATTTTCATGCTCTGACTTCATAGTACTACATTTAGACTTTGCATCACAGGGGTTTTTTTTTTAAATGGTGTTCACTGGGACAGAAAGGCCCCATTATGTCCCCCCCCCAAAAAAATATGGAATTATAGTATAATGGGCTTTTACATGGCTAGACCCTCATTTCAGGCCTACATCATGTAAAATGTACATGGAAATTATTTCTAAAATATGCACAATCAAAATGGAAGTGATTTCATTTGCTCACATAAAGATATGTGCGTGACACAAAGACTTCAAAGTTTAAAAATGAATACAGTGGTACCTCGGGATACGAAATACCCAGGTTACGAAATTTTCGGGATACGAAAAAATCCCATAGGAAATCATTGTTCCGGGTTACGAATGTTTTTTCGGGATACGAAGAAAATTTTTGGTGCTTTTTTCGGCTTTTTCGCACGAAACGCGGCTTTTCCCCATTAGCGCCTATGGCAATTCGGCTTACGAAGGCTTTTCGGGTTACGAAAGCGGCCGCGGAACGAATTAATTTCGTAACCCGAGGCACCACTGTAATGAAGGAGAAATAATTGACTCTCCATTGTCAATACAGGTTGAATTCTGTTTCCTCTTTCTTCAAAACATTTAGTATCACATTTATGTTGTTCAATTTCAGTTGTTCTCAACAATAGTCACTGGGAGAGCAATCCTGTAAGGAGTGAAGGAAAGAATTGCAGTAACTTAAACATCAGTTGAGCATTTAGAAATAGAGTTTAGACATCTAAAAAAAGAGAGGCAGGGATCATAGGATTGTGAAGTCGAAGGCTTTCATGGCTGGCATCCATAGTTTTTTGTGGGTTTTTTGGGCTATGTGGCCATGTTCTAGAAGAGTTTATTCCTGATGTTTCACCAACATCTGTGGCTGGCATTCTCTGAAGATGCAGCCACAGATGCTGCCGAAATGTCAGGAATAAACTCTTCTAGAACATGGCCACATAGCCCGAAAAACCCACAAAAAACTATAGATACCTTCCTCTGTGGGTAACCACTGGTGGCGCAGTGGTTAAATGCCTGTACTGCAGCTACTCACTCAAAGCCACAGGGTTGCAAGTTCAAGACCAGCAAAAGGGCTCAAGCTTGATTCAGGCTTGCATCCTTCCGAGGTCGCTAAAATTAGTATCCAGATTGTTGGCGGCAAATTAGCTTACAGTTGTAAACCGCTTAGACACTGCTTAGGCAGTATGAAGCATGTATATAAATGAAGCTTGTTTGTTTTGTTTGTTTTGTGTCAGCCAGAGATACAGATTTTTCTCAGGCTTTATTACTTGTAGCTTGCAAGAAAGAAATGGATGCATCCCTAAATGCATGAAGCCTCTGAGAAGTAGTAGTTCCAAAGCTGTATGTTAGCTAATAAGAAACCCACTCTGTGTGCTTTCACTTGCTATTGGACAGGAATGCACAGAGTAAATGATAATAACAGGGTTGATTTAAATCATAATGAGGGGCAGAAGGAGGAGGAGAAGGAAGAGGAGGAGGAGGAGATAACTTTTCTCTGTGATTGGAGTGCAGTCAAGAAAAAAGAGCAATTCTAAATGAGAAAAAAGGTTGATACATTTTTCAAATTTTTACAGTGGAAAGTCCAGGTATTAATGAAAAATAATTTAAAAATAAAATTAAAGAATGATAAAACCATTCTTACTGCTTCCTCATTCTCTCACCATGTCTGTTAATAGGATATACTCCATTAAAACAACTGAATAGAACTACTGAAATGGCACAGAAATGTTGATATGCAGCATGGTCCTCCCCTCCAAGTAATTAGGATTTAAGATGGAATAAGATTCATGGCAGCTTGTGTGGTGTTATGGTTTGCCTGGTGGAGTATAAGTTTGGGAAACAAGAGTTCAAATCCCTGATCAACCAAGAAAACACGGGGGACACTGGTCAAGTCACACACTCTCTCTGATTTAGAAGAAAGTAATGCAAAGCCCCTCTGAATAATTCTTGCCAAGAAAAGCCTATAACAGTGTAGCCCCAAGCTCCAGTTGTCAAAAAGGTACATAACATAAACAATAATATTTATGGCATAAGAAAGATAGGTTTTTGTTGCTATCTTTTTGAATTCTTTTCTGGTGAAAATTTGCAAACATTATCAAGAGACAACAAGGATATGAACCAATGTCCAGAGAACACGTGTTTGGATTTTTGCTAAGTGGCGTTCCCCTAAGTGCCTCTGTTTCTTAGCTCAGTGGACAGAAATACATACACTTGAAATACTAGAATGATATTGTTTACTACAGGAACTGCAAGCACTATTTAACAAAGTCTCAAGCCTTGACTTTTTGAGGATATAATTGGAGCCTTGGTTTTTGAGAGCTCCAAGTGCATTCTTAAGAGACAATTTGGATCTGTGATTGGGGTTACGGAGGAAACATTGACTTTTTAATATGTTGGTTAAAATTATCTTTTTTGTTGGACCAACTTGTTGAAAGAAAAAATGAATTTTCATGTGTCAAGATTACAGGCCAAATGACAATGATGAATTTGATCTTGACATACTTGAAAACATATAGCTGGATTTGATAATAACTATCTTACAGGAAATTGGGGGGGGTTGACAATTTTTATCTGAAACAGTGTTGCACAAAGATAGAAAAATTAATTTGTTTTGGTTTTTTCTCTTTGAAGTGCTATAAAGGATAGGAATAGAACCCTCTTGTTCCTAGTTTGTGAACTTCAGATGGCAAAACCACCAAAGTTACACATGCACTACACAGTAACCAATTCATATAATTCTGAGTAGAATTTTAAGAACAAACTGTCATATGGGCCAAGCCCAATCAATATAATTTCATTTAAACATTGAAACAATTTTTGTAAGATGAACTCAGGACTTTGACTCTAATATTTAAAAGTGAAAGAAATATGCTGAATGTGCCCCAAATCTGAGTATGTTGTGATGATACTATGTAATTTTATCACTTTATATCTGTCTCCTGCTTTTTTATTGTTAGACATTTCATGCTATGCTATAGGAAAGACTTTGGATAGGTAGTCAGTAATGGTGTAAATAATATGATGTCCCATACCGGGAGGTGGACCACAATCCTATTCATGTTTTATCAGCAATTGATCTATTATGTTCAACAGGGTTTACAGACAAGTAAATATGGATAGGAAAACAGATTTAGAGACTGGATGTAAATATTCAGTTATTTCATTCTCAAATATGATAATAAAACAGTTGGGTTTTTTCCTCTTCTTCTAGGTGAATTTCTGAGTCCTTTGCACCTTTTTCATTTTTTAAAAAAATATTGGGAGTCTTTGCTAAACAGTTTACAAAATGATTTTATGCAAGAAAACCCCCAATATTTGTGTCAAATAGAATTCAAAAGCACAGATCTTTGTGTATAGAAAAAAAATCTTCATTAAAAATCACAAAAATTTCTCAGAATACAAAGTCACAGTCACACAATCTCACCATAGTCAACATTTATTCAGAGTGGTATACTGTATTAATGTGTTGGTAAAATTTATCATTTATATCTTTTATATCCTTGTCAGTGGGCACAGTGTGTATTTTGTGCCTTCAGGTCCTTTCTGACTTATGACAACCCTAAATTGAACCTATCATGGCATTTCTGAGGCAAGATTACTTAGGAGGCCTGCTATTTCTTTCCTCTGAGGCTGAAAAAAATGTGACTTGCCCAAGGTCACACCATGGGTTTCAATGGTCAAGCAAGGATTTGAAATCTGATCTCCTAGAATCCTAGTCCAGCACTCAAACTATATCACAATGGTTGTCATCTCTGAGGACAATCTACAAATCAAATGTATTTTATCTCAGTCAAAAACACAACTCAGCTCAAACATTTCATCAGACTTTGGGGGCTCTGTAGAATTAGAGCCATACCATTCTTGAATGCAATTAGTTACTTTCTCTTAGTTTGAAATGAACTCTCTAGTATTATCAGGCCATTTTAAAAAGAAAATAAATATATTATCTAATGGTTTCAGCCATAGTTGATAAAAAGATTTTTCCCTTATAATTAAGTATTGTGTACTTAATGATTTGTATAAATTCATTTTATGTGTTTTATGTACTTATTGTAAACATTTATTGTTTATTTGTTTTAACTTTCTTATACATGAAATATGATATCTAAATCTTTACATAAAGGTAGGTAAAGGTAGCCCCTTGACATGAATATCTAGTCATAACCGACTGTAAGGAATGGTGCTCATCTCCATTTCTAAGCTGAAGATCCAGCATTGTCCAAAGACTGATCTGGTGGCCATGTGGCCAGCATGACTGCACCAAACACTGTTACCTTCCCACCAAAGTGGTACCTATTTATTTGCTTTTGCATGCTTTCAAACTGCTAGGTAGGTAGAAGCTGGGACTAGTGACAGGAGCTCACCCCATCATGTGACACTCAGGCCTCAAACTGCTAACCTGCCAATCTTGCAATTAACAGAGTCAGCATCTTAACCACTTGAGCATAATACATAAGTAAATAGAAAATCACATTCTTCACTGTTTAAGCTTATGATCCTATACTCTATCTCACTTGGGAGCTAACCCCCTGAACTCAAAGAGATTTACTTCAAAAAGGAGTAATAGGAGCCCTGGTGGCTCAGTGGTTAAATGTCTGTACTGCAGCCATTCACTCAAAACCATAAGGTTGCGAGTTCAATACCAGCAAAAGGGCTCAAGCTTGACTCAGCCTTGCATCCTTCCTAGGTCACTAAAATGAGTACCCAGATTGTTGGGGGCAATTAGCTTAAAGTTGTAAACTGTTTAGACACTGTTAGTTCAGTATGAAGCGGTATATAAATGAAGCTGTTTGTTTTTTGTTTGTTTGTCAAGATTGACTCAAGGGTGGTTAACAACAACAACAACAAATTAAGAGAAATTACATGCTTAAATGTATATTAAAATGTATGCTTTGGGGATTTTTTTAAAAAAAGTTCAGATTAATATGGAAATGGAAAGAAGTAAAAACAAAATGTAGAACCTGAGAGGTTGAATGGACTGGGGAAAGAGTAATACATTTATGCTATATGTTATTATTACTTTCCTTAGACTTTTAATGACCATATCCCTTTCTGTTGTCTCCATCCCATCAGCTTCTCTGCCAACTTTTTTGCAGTCTGTCAAGGTGAGCATATCCAACGGCTATGCTAGAGTACAACCTTTCACGTGGGTATCTGTACCTATTTTCTGATTTACATGGACAAGGTGTCCTTCCCACAAAGTAAAGCACTGCATTTTGATGTCTGCCAGTCTCCTTTTCTGTTGAAAGGAACCTGAGAGCATGATTAATGTTTAAGGTTTTAATAACCATTGGTTCATCTGGAGCATCATTGAATCAGACCTCAAAGCTCTTTGCAAACATTCATTACCCAGATCTTTGAAACCCTCTGACATCTCTGAGGTATGCAGTTCTTTCTATGAGTTTTGAAGGAGGTAAACAAAGACAAGCAGAGGTGAAGCTATTTCACAGCAAGCTAATAGAGTAATAAGCAAATTATGTTTAAAAGTCCTCATTCCTGGCCTTTTACTTGTAAACACGGGGTCAGATTTTGTATTTAAAAGATCTTCAACAATCTGCAATGGATTTTACAGCCGAATAACAGAGTGTGCATAATGGCAGAGGGTATGGAGGTTGTGACAGGACAATAAGCTAGAAAAAGAGATCAGATCCCAAACTTTGGATAGGTGCACAGCCCATCTCCCATATCCATTCTAGTAGATGTTCTGAAACAATGGAAATTATATTAGTGGTAACATGCTATTCAGTAACTGATCGACTGAGTCAGCTCTAGTTGTGACTAACAATTGGGTTAGGTCTCAACCATGTATTGGGCTAATTCTAAGGTTCTGGAGAAAGCAGAAGGGGAACCAGCTGTAGGTGTGAAGGAGCAAAATAAATGAAGTATTAACATTGGCACAGGTATCAAAAAGATTGGATTTTTTTTTTTGAAAAAGAAAAAAAGGTTGAAAAACATATTGTGTGTTAGGAAGCCCTAAGAATCCCTCACTGACAAGTGTCTTCATACTGGAGACCTATTCTGTGCAAAACTCTCACATCCCCCCCCCCCCAAGAAAACAGCATTTTCTGCACAGAAATATCATTTTCTGCTTATAAAAATGCTGTTTCCTGCTAATAAAAATGTTGTATCTATACAGTAAATTGATGTGCAAATTTTGCACTGAATAAATCCTGAACCATGAATAGCAGCACAGTTTTTAAAGATTTTCTTGGAATAGGAAGTAAATGGCTGAAATTCCTTATGGCTTCCTATGGGAATGAAATTAGTGGGGAAAAATTACATCCTTAGGCATCAGAGGCAGACTCAATGTGCATGTACAACTGCTTCCTTACAAAGCATTTTTGCACTACACTGTGATATCTGTGAACTGTAAGGTGAATGTTAATATTGGGTTAGCTTTCCAGTTTACATTAGGTCTTTCCCAATGGGGTATAGAAAAATATGAATACGACTCCCAGATAGACACAAACACAGAGATGGTACCTCATTTCAATATTTAGATATCAATATTCCAGTCTTTAATATAGCCTTGTTGCCTGAGAATTAAACATTGCTAGATGAATAGGAGGTGTGCCATTTCAAACAATAGCTCAGTAATGCTGATCTAAGAAATTTCACTGCAGGAGTCAGTCTGAAGTTAGGTAGCTGTTGACTGAGGAGCAGATCCTGGTCATTGACCTCCTCTGTTATGATAAGCTCTCCCCAAAAAATCTTGTCTGATTCTAACTTTAACATATTTTTGGTAGATGCATGATTAATTTATTCTGTGTTTCTGCATGTGTGATAGATATAAATATTTCACTATAGCTTCTGTAATCCTGTGGATTTTGTTTGTTTTTATGATTATTTCCTCTATTTCTGATGTTCAGGCTTAAGAAATTAAAAAGGGCTACACACATAAAAGAGAGTGGCCACCTTAGTCTAAAGCTAAGGAATGTTACCTGGCCTGACCCACATCACCAAGCCTCACTTATGGAACAGCAAGTATCGACTGGGAAGCAGCTGCCTGGCGTTCCCTCACCTTCCCACCAGTGATCTCTTCCACCAGTGATCTCAAGTATGACAGTAAGAAGTAGGGTCTCTGTTGCAATTCCCTCTCACACCAGAGATTGCTTGTGGGAGTGGGTAGGTTGGAATGTCAGTTAGCTGCTTTTCGGTTGACAGGAAAATAGATTTCTGTTGCTCTTAGTGGCTGCTGCTCAGTAGGTGAAGAGTAGGGGACCTTCAGGATCCTTATACATTCCCTATGATATCGAAAATCTAGGGATCATGAATATGGAACAGTCATGAATGTGTAACTGTAGATTATGCATATGTAACTACCTTAGTGAATTCCAGCTAGAGATATCAGTAGGCTTGGGAAAGCTCAGTGTTTGCTCCAGACGTTGTGAAGTTCAGAGAAAAAATGGTGGCTTGGGGGGGGGATCTGTAAATTGGACTTCTTTCTAGAAATGAAACTTTTAAAAAAAAAGTCTAGAGAAAAATGTTAGTTTAGCTCAGTCAGCATGGAGAGTTTCTTTAAGGAAACCTCTTGCATTGCTATTCACTGCCCTGTTTCCATTTTGTATATTTACATTGCCTCAATCTGCAAAGATACATATATGTGTATTTTTGTTTACCTAATATTACTTTTGCTGGATTAAGTAGTAGCAACTAATGTGCTTTTGTGGCTTATTATATTTAAAATCCTTAATCTCTCATCAACAGGGGTGGTAAATTTGTTTCAGTTATACTGCTTTGTTCATGTCTAATATTAGGTGAACAAAAAAAAAATAGATGTGAAAAGCCAGCTCTAGAGGTGAAGGGGTGGCTTTTTCTGCTCCGAATAGGAGCAGACTTTGTCCATTCCTATTTGGGGTGGAAGCTGGCCATATTGGGGCTGCAGCATGTGGTTGCCACAGCCCCAATCTGGCTCCCTCAGGGGCATTGTTTTGTCCCTACGGCGGGTTATAGACTGCCCATTTGGGGCGGGCTGCACCCGCCCCTTTCCCCGGTGTATCGGAGCCTCAGCTGTCAGAACGGCAGCCGCTGAGGCCCTGATCCGCCGCTTTTCAGGCTGCGGGGAAGCAGCAAAACGCCGCTTCCCCGCAGCCTGAAAAGGGGTGTCCCTGGGGCTTCAAGCCCCAAGGACACCCCGCAGCTTGGCCCCTTTCTCCATTGCTTCGCTGGGCGCAGCCGTCTGAAAGCTGCGCCCAGCGAAGCAAAGTGCCGCCGCAAACCAGGAAGCAGCTCCAAAACGGAGCTCCTTCCTGGTCTGTGGAAAGGGCGCCCTAAGCGCCCTGGCGCGGACCGGCGACGTCACGTCCATGCCGCCCCGTGTAGAGGGCGTCGTGTAGAGGGTGCCGCCCCATGTAGACGTCGTCATGGTGGCCCCCATGTGGAAGGGGAGCCGCCATTTTGTACGGACTCAGTCCGTACTAGGGTTAGGGGGGTGCGGAAGCACCACACCTTCCTAACCCTAGTACGGACTGAGTCCGTACTTTAATGGTGGTTTATAACCCGCCAACATCTCACAGGTGCTAAAAGATCCCTTCAAATCATTGAATCATAGAATCATAGAGTTGGAAGAGACCACAAGGGCCATCCAGTCCAACCCCCTGCCATGCAGGAACTCTCAATCAAAGCATCCCTGGCAGATGGCCATCCAGCCTCTGTTTAAAGACCTCCAAGAAAGGAGACTCCACTACACTCCAAGGGAGTTTGTTCCACTGTCAAACAGCCCTTACTGTCAGGAAGTTCCTCCTAATGTTAATGTGGAATCTCTTTTCCTGTAGCTTGCATCCATTGTTCTGCATTCTAGTCTCTGGAACAGCAGAAAACAAGCTTGTTCCCCCTCAATATGACATCCCTTCAAATATTTAAACAGAGCTATCATATCGCCTCTTAACCTTCTCTTCTCCAGACTAAACATCCCCAGCTCCCTAAGTCATTCCTCATAGGACATGGTTTCCAGACTCATCACCATTTTGGACACGTTCCAGTTTCTCAAAGTCCTTTTTTCAATTGTGGTGCCCAGAACTGGACACAATATTCCAGGTGGGGCCTGACCAGAGCAGAATACAGTGGCACTATTACTTCTCTTAATCTAGACACTGTACTTTGGTTGGAGCACTGCCTGAATGCACTCATTTTTTTCAGTTTGTGTTACTGTATTTACAATGTAATATATGTAGCAAATACAATAATTAGGATTTTCAGCTTGAAAGCATCCCATACACTGAGATTTCAGGCCTTAGCCTGAGATGTAAAGATTGTCCCTGATGATTTCACAAAGAGAAAGTACTGGTGTTGTTGTTAAACATGATACAACCACTGTGTCTCGGAGTATGTAATTCAAATAAAAAAGATCAATACCAATAAATGGTTAAATTATAAAATATTTAGCTGATTAAAAATTAAGTTTTCAGTAATTTATTTTAAACAGAAAACCTTTTTAACACATTTAACTACCTGTGGGTGTTGTAGAAAAACCAAAGCAAGAGTGGTGAGACAGGGAAGGAAAGAAGGACAACGACTGCATATACTCATCTTTACTCCCATGATAATGATAATAGTTAATGATAATAGTTAATTAGCAAAAGTATTAATAAAAGAAAGAGGGTGAGGTTAGAAACAAAAGTGTGGAGAAGGCAGAAGACAAATATAGTCAGACCTGAAGAGGAGTAGAACAAGAGAGAGAGAGAAGTACAACCAAAGGAAAGAGAAGGTAAGTTCAACAAAGATATATGAAAAAGGAGGAGAACAAGAAAAAAGGAAGGAGAAGATACTTAGCCAGGAATCATGTGGATGGGAGGTGGAAAAAACAGTAAGGATCTACAGGAAGAAGGAGAAACCAAGGAAAGAGATTAGGAAACAAGAAAGATGAACTAGGAAATGGGAGGAAAGATGAGTATAAGCACTAGTTGTGGAATATGGAGAAGAACAAAGAGGATTAGAAAGGGAAAAAGGAGAAGGATGAAATGTTTGATGAGGAGCTGAGAGCAAGGGGAGAAAACCAAAGAGACACAATGAAATGGAAGTGAAATCAAGGGAAAGTAATCAAGTATCTAATGAAAGGTGGAGAAGAAACATATTCCTATTGTGTGTTTTACTAATAATAGTGCATTATCATGAATCTTGAACCAAGAAAAGAAATTGTGGTGCAGCTCCAGCCATTTAAGATAGTGTGATGAAGTGAGAATTGGGAAAGTTAACAATAAGATACAGAAAGCCACAAAGAAACAATCCTGTAGTGCCATGTTCATTGATTAGTCAGACAAGTAATTGGAAGGTAATTCAGCATTTCTCTGTGCTGGCTGCTCCCTCACACTGAGCCCTGGCTCTTGGCTGGCTGCAGTTTGAAGTGGCAGCCAGGCAAATCCCTGGAGATCCTGAAGCAGCAGGAAAGAGCAGCATATCGTTTTAACTTTATTTTCTTTTCAAGGCAATACATTTGCTCTTAGGCAGCTCAACATTTTGACACATGATGACTATCTTCCATTCAATTTTGGTATTGTCAATGGTTTGAAAAATGCTGAAAGGGGTAAGTGGGTGAGGAGGAGACTGCCAAAGGGTAGGGGATCATCCAGCGCATTCCAGAGACAACGAGAAGAGGAGATCACCTACAGTTGGAGCAGATGTTAGGTACCCCCCCAACAGCCTGAACAGGCTTAATCATATTGATTGAAAGGGTATAACCCCCTTTCTCGAGGATTTAATGGAAAGGAGCAGAGGGACCTGCTCTCAAGGATTGGCTACATAAGGATACAGCAGGCCCCGTGTCCCCTTTAACTCAACAGATTTATATCCTTAGCAAACATTATATTATATTTGACACTGATTGATATATGATGTCATTATGATTGATTTTTGAGGGTCTTTGAATGATTTACCCCATCAATATGATTGATTTACCTCAAAGTTATGATTGGTTTACAGCTGTACTATGATTACATAATTATGCTATTGTCAGTCTGTCAGTCAACCTTTATTAGGCATAGAAAAACAACATACATTTACAATAAAACTTCAGGATTGTTATTAAAATTAAAACCATAATCTAGTTGCCTCCACCAGAAAATTGGCCATTAACCTGGTAATATGTGGGTTCTGATCTTCCAATAAGTATTCTACTGATAACCCATCAAAACAGATATTCATTTCCAATAACCTTCTTAACAATTTTTTCTTCCGAATTATATACAATGGACAAAGCAATACAATATGCTATTATGATTGATTTTGATTTATTTATGACCCATGTATGATGCAGTAAAGTTATGACCATCATTATAACCTGTAAGAACAGGGTCCAGCCCCTCTGTCCCTGCACAACAGCCAACCGTGCACATGTTTCTTTCCCTGCCTTAAGTCTAAAAAGAGGAGCTGTGTCTTCAGACTCAGGGCCTGACCCTAAGATCTGAGAACACATGTTTTGGTTTCTAGAGTACTTAAATGCAAACACTGTTATTATTAGAATACTCATCTGCAATAACTGATTGTGGCATGAGTGTTGGCTAATTATTATTTTGGCTACTGTTCCTCCTTTTCAACTCCATTCTGTTAAACTGAAATAACCAAGAGGCCTGCAGTTGCTTTGACACAAGTTTCATTCGTAGAATTTTATGTCAGACACAGTTATCTTTCATTTGTAGCTCTTCTGGATTTTCCCACCACTTTTTCTGGCTTGCTTCTTATCAGGAAAAAAATCCATCAAGGTAAAAAAAAAAAAAAAGATAGAATAGCTGTCTACTGCCTTCTGAGAGTTAGTGCTATGCACCCTCTTTCTAAAAACAGCCTGAAAGGAAAGAGTAAAGAATGAGCACACAAAAATATTATATCAAAAAATGATGTTCCGAATGTGTGAAGATGCCATAATAAAAAAGAAAGTGGCCAAGGAAGGAAAAGGTATCATCTTTTCTTCCTCCATTTTGGCAGGCAGAAATTGTCACAAGGAGCTAAGTAGGAAATTCTAACTACTGAAATGAAAAAAGGGAGAATAAGTGGTTCTGGGGGGGGGAATACTTTGGCAATAGAAACTATGAAGGAAATGAGAATTACTTTGCTCTTTTGAGTAGATGGCAGGGGAAAAAAGAGTACATCAGAGCTTTAGCACTGAATGATTTAGTAATAGGGAGCCCCTCCTAGGTATTCCATCTCTGTTTCTAGTCCTGTTTTTGGTACTGCAGAAATTCACATGAGGTTACACAAAGTGAAGGTCATTTCACACGTTACCAGGAGGCCTCCAGCAAAACAGGAGCTGTGGCAAAAAGACCACAAAGACTGTGGCAGCACAGTCTTGCTGTAGTATTATTTCTTGATTTTGAAAACATTTTGCAGCCAGGGAAGCCAGTGAGGCATGTACATAGTTATAGAAGCTGCTACTTCTTCTCCTCTCATCTACAGCAATCATGACTTTCAATATGTACCATCATTTTTGCCCACTAAATAGTATTTGTTCCCAATTAAACATGTTTAGCACAAGGGCAACAAAGTCAGACTTTATTTTATTCCTACAGTAGTGGTAGTACTATGCTTGAAGTGAAATTAAAATGAGGGTCACATGTTCAAAATATTTCTGTCTTTTTAAAACAATCTCTCTCTCTCCTTCCTGCCATAGCTCCCTTTCCATCTCATGCTGCAACACATTAAGAATCTAAATATCTTTATAGCCTGAAATGGTGGTCGTAAGGGGAGAAAGAGAAATATTAATGATGATACAATCATATGCCAATCTAATATCCCATCTGGTTGCCATTATCCCTGATTTAAAAATTCCCTAAGTGGAACACTATACCTTGCCTGGATCTTCCAATAATATATATTGGAATGCTGATAATAAACTTGAGATATATGAATTTACAGAGATATATTTATTATGTTCTGCAAATAAGCATCTTTGCAAATAAGCTTCTTTAACCACCCTGGCATTTTCCTTATTTATAATGCATGGAGAGAAAATGTAGCATTTATTTATTTTTTCAAAAAATAATTGTGCATATATACACTTTGGTCTCTGTTTGTGTCCAAATCATTCAAAGAGCTTCTGGGTAGAATCAGATTTGTACTTGAGAATGGCTGCTGTACTTTATCCTAATTCAGTTCTGGATTTTAAATGTATGTGAAATGAATACATCCAACCGTTGTGAATACTGCACCTTATCCTCGTAGTGGGAACTTAGTCTAAGTTGAGAAACTCACATGCAGCCATGTCCCTCTCTCTGCTTCTGGATTTTTGAAAACCAGCTATTATTTTAACAAAGCACAACCCCTCCAATTTGTAAGAGAAGCAGCTATGATGTCAGGGGTTGGGAAACCAGCTCTCAGACATTTTGGCCTTCAGTGCCCATGTTTTCTACCCAGCATGGCCAATGTAAGGTTTAAAGACTATGGTGCTATACAGACCGCCCAAAAAGGGCAGTCTGCCGGTGCCTTGTTTTGCTGCGCAAGAAAGCCACAGCAGACAAACCGCACGGCTTCCTCATGCGACAAAAAGAACCCTCAAAAAGCGGGTTCTTTCTGTGGCGCCCTTGTAACATTGCAGTGTGCTAATGGCACACTTGCAATGTCACAAGGGGGGTGGAATGTGTGGATGCTATGCGTCTGTCACGTCGTAATGGCGGTGCCCATATAGACAGGGTGCCCCCATTTTGCCGCTGCCAGTACGTACTAGGCTAACCCTAGTACATATTAGGGTTAGGGAGCATTTGAATGGTGCACACTCCCTGACCCTACTGCCGCTGCCCCCACACTACATTTTGCTGGTCCATATCCTGCCTATGAGAACTGTACTCCAACAAGCTCTGGAGGCCAAACATTTCCCAGCTCTGAATTCTGAGGTCTTGATTAGTGGTGAGGAAGAGCTGGAATGTATCTAGATTTGCCCATCGATGTGTTCCCATTTCTATCTATAGACTCTTTGCCCCCTTTTTAAATCATGGTTACTGGCATGGATGAGGTTCTCCTCATAGTTCTCCTCAAGTGTCTAGAAGATGGAGTCAAGTTCCACTTCAGGGCATTGATGTCCTTATCCATCACGTGAAGGGTGCTACATCTAAGGAATTGCTATGGTTGGTAGTGGAATACATGCATTACATGTGGAATGATTCAAGTTTACTCTTTGACACGCCAGGTAGATTTGTTAAACTATGAAGAACTATTACACAGTGCTGAACACTGCCATGTTAAATAAATGAGAGCAATGACCTGTTTCATTATAAAGTAGGCACCTATGCTCCTACAGAATTTCTGGGTATCACTGTACATGTTTAGTCTTGATAGCCTCTTCAAGCTTTCAGGGGGGCCTAGTAAATCAAAATAAATGAATGAAGTAGACCCTGTGGCTGGGTCACCCCATTTGTCTAAACACACTGAAGAGGTGAAGAAAAATTTGAGAGACATCTGGAATGTAATTGTACTTCCTCATCCTATTGCAGGAGGGAATCCTGAATATTTGATGATTCCCTTAATGAGAGATCTTCTCGTTAACCTACAGGGATGTGTCCTTCAAATACAAAATCAAACCTGTGATGATGACCTTGATGTAAACAATTACCTGAAATAATATTTTTGTGGTTGCCCAGACACCCACTCCCTTTCCAGAAAGAAAATGGATTACTTCCAATTGAACAACATCTCTAATTTCTTTAGCTGTCACCTCAAAGATACATTTCCAAATATTACAATGAAGGAGAAACTCCTCTCTGTTTCTTGTTTTGTTTTCCTTAATGAAGAGTAGCAAATTCTGGTGCACTGACCATGAAGGATTAGCACATTATCTTGAAGTATATTAAAATCAACAACAACCAACATAGGGGAAAAATATAAATTGTAAAAATATATAATCCACAACGATGAGGCCTCCTATAATTGCACACCATTGTCAAGATAAAAGCAGGACTAGCGACAGTGATTGTTCATTATAAAGCTAATTACCAATTAAAAATGAGTATAAATAATTAGCTGCAAATATTGTTTTTGAGCTACCTTGTAATTTAGATCAAAATGGCTAATGTGGTACATGAATATATCCAGAAGGGAAGGAGGTTTATTGTTCTTACTAACATAAATAATTAACTCTAGAACTGAATATCTTTGCTAAAAAAAATTGCAAAGAACAGAATATTCCCTATAATCACTGCTTTTGCAAACAACAAAATAATCAGAGTTCAGCTCTGCATGCCCTTGTCTTGTTGGTCTGCTTTGCATGTCAAAGAGAAGTTGCTTACTAGAGTCTTTCTGGAAGAAAATGTCCTCAGGGCCGTTTACATCAGTTCCCTCCCCTCCCTTCCCTTACAAGGCAGGGACAAAGGCCTGATTTGAGTGCACTGTCTTAATAACAATAAAATAATAAAAGTTTATTTCTATCCCGCTTTTCCAATTCAGATCAAAGCGGTGTACAAATCCAGATAAAATTACAATAATCAATAAAACAGATAAAACAAGATATAAAACAGCATATAAAACTAATACTTGAGTAGCTGAGTAGGGGAATCCAGAAAAACATAGTCAGAGTCGTTACCAAATAGAGGGGGAAAACCATTATTATTATTATTATTATTAACCTTTATTTATGAAGCGCTGTAAATTTACACAGCGCTGTACATGCAATCTTTTTAGTTAGACGGTTCCCTGCCCTCAGGCTTACAAGCTAAAAAGACGACACAGAAGGAGAAGGAGTGGTGACGGACAAGGGTAAGAGGTCCAGCAGTTCCTCTCAACCTCCGAGGCCTGGACCAAGGCAGATGGACTGGAGGGAGGGCTTGGCTTCAAAATGGAAGGTTAATCATTATCCAGGGAAAATACATACTCACAAGTAGGATAATACATATAACAGTACATAGCAATACAGGAAATGGATCGATAACAGCCAAACAGAACATCAGATAGTAAGCGACAATTATGCGATGCCGGAGCTTCTCTGAATAGGAGGTTTTTCACCTCCGTTTTGAAGCTGGTTAAGAAGTGTGGCTCTTGCTTGTGGAGGAAGAAGGTCAGGAGAGGGCACAAGTAAAAGGGGGGCGAATCCGGGATGGGCAGAGAAATCCTGGGCTGAGACAGGACCCTTGACTACCAGAACGAGGGCCCTGGGGCAGGTGAGGAGAAGAAGGTCTGATAAGTAAGGGAGGGGCCAGTCCATGGAGGGCTTTGAATGGTCGACAGCAGGAGCTTATACTGAATGCGGAAAGGGAGAGGGAGCCAGTGAAAGTCAACATTTCATGGGGGGAAAGCTTGGGAAAAGAAGAAGGTCTTGAGATTCTCTTAAACAATTCACAGATGTGGTGGAGCGGAGCTCATCAGGGAGATTATTCCATATTCTCGGGGCCGAGATGAAAAGGCTCGTTGCAAGGTCCTCACGTAATGTGCAGTTGGGCCTCCAGCAAGTTTTTTCCCTGCAGACCTGAGGGTGCGGGGCGGATTATATGGGGAGAGGCGGTCCTCCAAGTACCCTGAGCCAACAAGCCATTTAGGCTTTATAGGTAAATAACCAACACCTTGTGTGTCCCAGAAGCAAATGGCAGCCAATGGAGACTTTCAAAATAGGTGTTATATGGTCTGACTTGGAACCACCAGCGATCAACTCGCTGCCATGTTTGGCACTACTGCAGCTTCCGGTTTGGACAGGGTTGCCCCATGTAGAGCGCATTACAGAAAATCCATCGAGAGGTTACCAGAGCAGTACTACAGTTCAAGGTCCCTCAATCCAGGTAGGGTCGCAGCTGGCGTACAGCCGAAGCTGATAACAAGCGCTTCTGACTGTCGCATCCAGTTGAGATGTCATTGGAGTGACGCGAGTCCAGAAGCACCTACCGGACTGCGAAATGAGTCCTCAGGGGGAGCGTGACCCCATTCAGGACAGGTACAAATTACCACTACCCGGACCCGATGAACCTATCACCAGTACTTCCGTTTTTCTCTGGATTCAGTCTGAGTTTGATTTCCCTCATCCAGCCATTACTGACTCCAAGCAGGCATTAGAGGAGAGATGTACATCCCAGTCACTGCATCAGTCTGAGACACAGGGAATATATTTTTGGGTGTCATCAGCGTACTGATAACACCACGCCCCGTGACTTCGGATGATCTCTCCCAGCGGTTTCATGTAAATGTTGAATAGCATGGGGGACAGAATAGCTCCTTGAGGGACACCAGATGTAAACGCCCTCTTATCGGAACAAATGTCCCCCAGCTGCACCATCTGGAATCTGCCCGAGAGGTAGGAATGGAACCACTGGAGCGCAGTGCCCCCAATACCTAACTCCCTCAGGCGTTCCAGAAGGATACCATGGTATCCTTGGTATCGAAAGCCGCTGAGATGTCCAAAAGCACTAACAGGGACACGTTTCCCCTGTCCATGCTCAGACGGAGATTATCGACAAGGGCGACCATGGCAGTCTCAACTCCATAGCCTGCCCGGAAGCCGGTTTGAAATGGGTCTAGAAAATCCATTTCATCCAAGAGTGCCTGGAGCTGGAATGCAACCGCTCTCTCCATCACCTTCCCCAAAAAAGGCAGCAGTGATACAGGCTGATAGTTATTATGAATCAGGGGGTCTAAGGAGGGTTTTTTCAGCAGGTTTTACAACTGCTAATTTCAGTGAAGATGGAAACTGTCCCTCTCTTAGAGATGTATTAATTATGCGGTGCAACAAGGTTGTCACCGCAGACCCCACCTGAACTGCTAGCCATGAGGGGCAGGGATCGAGAGAGCATGTCATCTTCCTAACGCTTCCAAGGATCTTGTCCACTTCCTCGGTACTAACAAACTCAAAATGATCCAGTTTAACAGAGTCCACTGAAGCTCTGGACACCTCTATTCTTGGTTCTGAATAAACACTGGCATCGAGATCAGCCCTTATCCGAGAGATTTTATCCGTGAAGAAGTTGTTAAATTTGTCACAGCAGGCTTTTGTTGGCTCTAAAATAGGGTTCAGGGGTGGGGGCAAATGAGTTAGCTCCCTCACTACCCTGAACAGCTCTGCAGGACGCGACTCCGCGGACACAATATGTGCAGCATAAAACGAATGTTTAGCTGCACTTATTGCCACTCCATAGGCCTTCAAAAGATACTCTAGAAGTGCCTTGTCGGCTAAGTGCTGTTGTCTTCGCCAGTTGTGCTCTAGTCATCGCACAGCCCGCTTCCTTTCCCTGAGATCTTCCGTATACCAGGGTTGTTTTTTGGAAGCAGGCCGGAAAGGACGCTTGGGAGCGATACTGTGTATAGCCCTGGAGAGATCAGTATCCCAGATGTTAGTCAGGGCATCAACAGAGTCGCCATCAGTTCCAACCATATACCCCTCTAGGGCTTCTTGGAACCTTTTGGGTTCCATCAGCCTTCGAGGGTGGACCAGCCTAATAGGTCCTCCACCCCCGGGAGGGCTATAGGTAGAAGCCTTGAGCCGAACTTCAACCAGGAAATGGTCCGTCCATGACAGGGCAGAGATATTAGATACCTCTGCCCACGGAGTATCCATGTCCATAAAGACAACATCGAGGGTATTACCAGCACAATGGGTGGGCCCTGAGACCAGTTGAGACAGGCCCATGGCAGTCATGGTAGCCATGAACTCCCGAGTCGCACCTGTTGGAACATGACCAGCCTCGAAGGGGATGTTGAGGTCCCCCAGGACAAGAAGCCTCGGGGACTCCAACACCAGCTCCGAGACCAGTTGTCTTAGCTTGGCCAGGGAGTCTGTTAGCGCACGGGGTGGCCGGTAGACCAACAGAATCCCCAAGCTGTCTCTGGCCTTCAGGGTCAGGTAAATACATTCAATGAAGTCCGTTTTCCGGACATGTTTCCTGGTTAAGGATAAGATGTTCTTATGGATCAAGGCCACACCACCACACCGCCCACCTAACCTGATCTGGTCCTTGACTGAGTACCCGGCTGGAAGGGCCTGTGCCCACACTGCTTTGCTCTCAGGCCCCAGCCAGGTCTCAGTGATACAAGCCAGGTCACAGTTCTTCTCCTCTAGGAGATCATAAATTATGTGGGTCTTGTTCTTTATGGACCTGGTATTGCACAGGAGCAGAGACAGGGTTTGTGGTACGGTTGGACTGACCCTCAGATCTCTTTGGTTAGGAGAGTGGATGGAAGGTGAGATAGATATTACACATCAATCTTGCCTTCCTTTCTGTTGTACCTCCACTCTCCTACCGCCATACCTCCCCTTGCCCCACACAACTTCAATAGGTGCTCCCATAGCATTATCATAATCATCCACCACCTCACCAAGCTTTCCACATCCCAATCTACTTTCAACCCCACTAACACGGACAAAACCCCAAGACAGAGGGAGACAAAAAATAACGTCATTCCCCTGTAGATGGAACTCAACTGACAAGAGCCACAACCCCCACTCTTACTAGTCAGCTGCGCAGATGTGCAGCAGTGGTGCTGAGATGGTCCGGGCCGGCGATGTCCTCTGGGCTGCGCAGCTGCGCAGGGTCAGAACAAACCAAGTCCCAAAGGAGCCGCAACAGCAGCAACACACAGCACTGGCAGCGTCCTGGTCTTCTTGAGGGCCGGGGGAGTGGCTTTTGTAATTCACCACTCCTGACCACGCCCTCTGGCTGCTGCCCCACCTCTGCTGCCTTCCTTTGGCCCCTGGTGGAGTTGGCCATGTGGTAAGACCAGTTGTCTGCTGTATCAGTGCCATCTGTGCCTTAATCTGGTTTTTAAAAACTCAGGATTTGATCCAGATTTTCCAAGAAAATCTGCAGTTCTCCAGAGCAATGTTGGGCAACTGTCTACCCAGCATCCCATTGTGCTGCCCACTGCTGCTGGTGTGACTCACTCCCCCAAGGTCACAAAAGAGTCAGCCAGCCATGTCACCAATGTTGGGCTCCTTGTTTGAAACTGAACCCAGCTTGGACAGCTGGCATTTCTCACTCCATTTATGGTAAAAGTCTTTGTTGTAGCATTCGATAGCATTTTGAGCATCACTTCACTTGCATGGAAAATTGATGCAATGATCCTGTGGTTATAAGGATCCCTGGTGTCCCCTTTCTTGGGAATTGGGATGTATATGGAGCATTTCAAACCTGCGGGCAATTGTTTGTTCTCCATATTTGTTGACAAACTTTAGTTATAACCAGAGTAAATTCTGTTTCTGTAGACTGAATCAGCTCTATTGGTATGCCATCTGTTCCTAGCGATTTATTTCTCTCAAGTGTGCTGATGGAAGCTCCTGCTTCTTATTCTCAAATTAGGGAATCATATGGTTCTTCTTTGAATGAATCTGTCATCATTTCATCTTCTTGATGTAATTCTTTCATGTACTGTTTACATCATCTTTTTATTTCTACTTAGTAATATAATGTTTTCCCCTGCTGGTTGTAGAACATCATCACTCTTGGTTCCTTTGATTTCTTGAATCTTGTGGAAGAGGGCTCTTGTTCTTCTTTTTATGTTGTCAACTCATATTTCTTTTCATCAGTTTTTATAGTAGTTCTCCTTGTTGCTGTGCACAACATTACTGTTAATATATTTGTTTGGGGAGTAGTGATTGGTAACATCATTGACTTGACATATCCTTGGAGGAGGGTTATTGACATATTTTAAAAAGATGATAGGCCATTTTTTCAAAAGAGCTTTTTCAGTGGATATCTTTCTTAAACTAAAAACTAAGGGAAAATAGTGCTAGAGCCTTCCAATGTACACCGTTGTTGGCAATGCCACACACTTTGAAAGTGGCTGTCTCCAGGTCTCCTGCCAAACAGCGTTCTGTTAAACAGGCTTCAAAATGACCTGAGAGAGTGCATAGAACAAAACGCGAGCCAGCACTCCTCAGAACTGGGAAGGGATATTTAAAGGGGTTACATAATAAATTACTTTTAAAAGGTAATTTTCTTGTTTTTGCTCCCAGTTCCACTATAAAGTGTTCAGTTTTGCCTGGTTATTCTACTATAGTTTTAAATGCCATAAAAATTGTGTTAAATTTTCCTTTGTACTGCCATTTTCTAATACATTTTTTACATTTATAGCTGGATGCTCTTGCTCTCTTGAATTTAAATGCAATTTGTCTATCTGTTATTATGAACAGGAAAAGCTTTGGGGAAAGAAAGCTTTGGGGGAAAGGAAGATAGCCCTAGTAGATTTCTTTCAAAAGGAACAATTGCTAAAGATTACTGATATAGTCTATTTGTCATTACCTATTTAAGTCTGTGCTTTTCTGTCATGTGCAATAATGGAACTGGCATAATATAGTGCCTAAAAGATGGGGATCCTTGTTTGGGCCCTACCTTAAAAGTTTTTAGAAGAGTCAGTCATTTGCCATTTCTTGATCTCGGCTTAGTCTTTATAGCAGGTGAATTTGGAAGACAAAACAGAATTCATTTATAATCTTTTTATCTACTGAAAGAGGTCCAGACACATGGGCAGTGAATTAGAATATTGTAGTGGGAAATGAATTAGACAAGATAGAATAATTAGCAATGAATTAGACAGAATTACAGAGATTTGATATCATGGTCACCAGGAAGCACTGCTTCATCAGGACTGTTCAGTAGTGCCCAACCTCACATCACATGTCAGTTCAGCAAGGAGTGATTGATTGTTATAGATTCAGGGATTCTGTTCAAAGATTACCAGAGACCATTATCTCTTCAAAATTGCTTATGTGTAAGAAATTCTGATCAAAATGAAAACAGAGCAGAAACTAATTGGGATGGTCTGAATATCAGAAAATTGTATCCCAGCACTGACATATGATGGAATCAACAAATTAACAGTCACAGACCTTCTGAAAAGTATGTATCTGTGGTTGTACTTTCAAGCCACCTCTTGACCTGGTTAATGGGGTGCAAATGGTGGGATCGTTAGGTGGGAGTGACCATGTACTCCTGGAGTTCATTATACAGTGCAAAGGAGAAGCCAGGCATAGTCAGACACACATTTTAGACTTTAGGAAAGCTGATTTCAATAAACTCAGGGAAATACTAGGGGTAGTCCTATGGTCAGGAATAGTAAAAGAGAAGGGAGTTCAGGGTGGATGGGAGTTTTTCAAAAGAGAGAGTAGCAAAAAGAAGAAGGAGGATTTTATATTTATTGTTTTTATGTACAGCGCTGTGCAAATCTGCAGCACTAAATAAATAAATAAATAAATAAATAAATAAATAAAATGGTACGGCCACTGGATGGAGAAGATGGCAAAATGCTAAAAGGGGACAGAGACACCTTATTTGCCTCAGCCTTCTCACAAAAGAAAAAGGGTGCTCAGCCTGAGGGAAATGGAGCAAAGGACACAATAGAAGAAATATAGCACAGAATAAGTAAAGAGGTAGTACAGGAGTACCTGGTTAATCTAAATGAATTTAAGTCTCTAGGACCAGATGAACTACATTCAAGGGTATAAAAAGAACTGGCAAATGTCATCTCAGAGCCATTGGCAATAATTTTTGAGAACTCCTAAAAACCAGGAGTAGTCCTAGCAGTTTGGAGGAGGGCAAACATTGTCCCCATCTTCAAAAAGGGGGAAAAAGAAGATCCGAACAATTATTATCCAGTTAGTCTGACATCAAGACTAATCAAGAAAGATTCTAGAGCAGATCATTAAACAGAGAGTCTGTGAACATTTAAAAAGCAATTCCACAATCACAAAAAGTCAACTTGGGTTTCTGAGAAACAAGTCATGTCAGACCATCTGATCTCCTTTTTTGATAAAATTACCAGCTTGGTAGGCAAAGGGAATGCTGTAGATATAGCATATGTTGATTTCAGTAAGGCCTTTGACAAAGTCTCCCATGATATTCTTGCAGACAAGCTGTAAAATGTGGGCTAGACAATGTGACTGTTAGGTGGATTTATAATGGCTTAACTGGCTGAATGCAAAGGGTGCGCAGTAATGGCACCTCTTCATCCTGGAGAGAAGTGACTAGTGCAGTGCTACAGGTTTCTGTCCTGGACCCAGTGCTATTCAACAACTTTATCAATGACTTGTATGAAGGAATAGAGGGCATGTTTATCAAATTTGTAGATGTCACCAAATTAGGAGGAGTAACTAATACCCCAGAGGACAGGATCAAAATTCAAAATGACATAAATAGATTAGAAAGCTGGGCCAAGACTAACAAAATGAACTTCAACACAGAGAAATGTAAGATACTGCACTTAGGGAGGAAAAAATTAAATGCATAGATATAGGATGGGGGACACCTGGCTTAAGGAGACTATGGGTGAAAGGGATCTAGGAGTCCTAGTAGACCACAAGTTGAACATGAGTCAACAGTGTGATGCGGTTGATAAAAAGGCCAATGCTATTTTAGGCTGCATGAATAGAGGTATAGTTCTAGATCAAGGGAAGTAATAGTGCCTCTCTATTCTGCCTTGATCAGGCCTCACCTGGAATATTGTGTCCAGTTCTGGGCACCACAATTCAAAAAGGATGTTGACAAATTGAAGTATGTCCAAAGGAGGGCCACCGAAATGGTGAAGGGCCTGGAAATTATGCCTTATGAGGAAAGATTTAGGGAGCTGAAAAAGAGTACTAGAAGAAAAATCTGAAGATATAACGGAAAACAGTGTTTTTCCCATTCCTTATTCTTTTAAAACAAATGAATCTAGAAAATATATGTACAATGCACACAAAAGGCTAAGAAATCAAAGCATGTAGGAGGTCACTTTAGCTTGTCCATTAGTCCCAAACCTCTTGATCTCTCCAAACTGTTCCTCAACACATTTATTACTCATTAAAATATATCCATTCCTAGCCTTTTATGTCTGATATTTATGCATGCTTCGTTTTTTTTAAAGGAAAAATGGAACCTATTATGAAAGCACCTGCAAATATTAAAAGTGAGATAAAACAGTATATTTCTCATTTGAATAATGTTGGTCAGTTGAGCTAATGCACTTCTGTGGGTCAGAATCCTTTTCCTATAATAATAGAAAATTCTATCATTTTTATTTTAAATATACGTTTCTTGCTAATAATTAATTATCATCCAGACCTGTTAACTAAAATATAGAAAAGCTATAATTGATATCTCTGTTTAGCAACATGAGATTTTCTAAGGCAGGGGTTGTCATAACCTTATCATTAAAAAAAAAATCAGAGAAACAAATCACTGAATAGGAAATAATAGAGAATTTAAATAACAAGGTTCTTGTGCCTTGTTGAAGCTTATTTCGCATAAATTATAATAGGTCCCAGCCCACTTCATCCAATGAATGGAGTGTATCTCAGTTTTTGTTGTTGTTAGCTGGCTTCAAGTTGGCTCCAACTCATGGTGACTCTGTGGATGAGACATCTCCAAGAATCCCTATCTTCCAAGCCCTTGCCCCAAACCTCCCTGATCGAGTCTATCCATGTGGTCTGTGGTCTTCATCTCTTTCTTCTATCCTCTATCTTTGTTAGTATTATTGTTTTTTCTAGTGATCCATGCTTCCTCATTATGTGGCCAAAGTATGACAGTCTCAACTTGATCATCTTAGGCCCGTTACAAACGGACCTAATAGTACGGACTGGGTCTGTACTAGGGTTAGAAAGGGGCATCACTTCTTGACGCCTCTAACCCTAGTACAGACCCAGTCCATACAAAATGGTGACACCCGTTCCACACGGGGGCCACCATTACGACGTCACGAACGCGCCACCTCCAAACGAGGCGGCATGGATGTGACGTCGTCGCACTGCGTGAGGGCGCATAGAGCGCTCTTTCCACGGTGTGAGAAGAAGCTCCGAAACGGAGCTCCTTCTGCGGTTTGCGTCACTGGCACAGCCTTTAGATGCCTGCACCAGTGATGCAGAGGAGAAAGGGGCCAAGCGGCCCCTTTCTCCTCCTCCCCGCCATCACCGAGTGTCCTTGGGGCTTGAAGCCCCAAGGACACCCCTTTCCAGGCCACGGGGAAGCGGCCTTTTGCCGTATCTCCGCGGCCTGGAAAGCGGCGGATCGGGGCCTCAGAGGCTGCTGTTCTGGCAGCTGAGGCCCTGATACAGTGGGGAAGGGGGCGGGAACAGGCCGCCCCAAACGGGTGGTCTGTAACCCACCTTAGCTTCCAAGGAGAGCTCTAGTCTAATCTGTTCAAGAACCCATTTCTTTGTCTTCTTGGCTGTCTGCGGTATTTTAAGTACTCTTCTCCAGCACCACATTTTGAATGAGTTGATTTTCTTTCTGTCTGCTTCCTTCACTGTCCAGCTCTCGCATCTATACATGATGATGGGGAATACAATGGCTTAAACGATTCTGACTTTAGTGCTCAGTTGTATGTCTTTGCTCTTCAGTATCTTTTTCTGTTCTTTCATAGCTGCTCTTACCATTCCCAGTCTTCTTCTTATTTCTTGACTGTAGTCTCCATATCTGAGTATATTCCATAAATAAATTGCTCTATTGCCTTCTAGTTAGTAGTAGCCAACAAAATCTGGGACCTTACAGCAGTCCGTGAAGCCTAAAGATACGTATGCAAAAGTTGAGTAAACAACAAATATTGAGTTGTGTGCATTTTTTTTCCATTTGTTCTGTAGAAAGGAAATGGTGTAGTGTATTCTCTGAAGCTTTCTACCAAAACTCCAGAGTAGACTAAAAAAGCCAGAAGGATGTCAATAATCTAATATGCACAAAGAAACATAAGTACTGACATGAACCTTACTATATATACCTATAAGCTTTGATTCAGTAAAAGGTCAGTTTAGGGGGGAAATTTATATCAGTCTGCAGTCATAGTAAAGATTTTGTGTCCTAAGAAGTGATTTTCCTGTTTTATTCCCAATTGGTTCTCCGGTCCAGTGAAGTACTGTTTTCACTGACTTAACATCTTAATAATGGTGAAGCAATTAGCTATCCCTACTATATGTGAATATATAGAGGGCCAACATGGTGTAATGGTTTGAGCGTTGGACTAGAACACTGGAGAGCAGGGTTCAAATCCTGACTTGGCCATGGAAACCCACTGGGTGACCTTGGACAAGTTACAGCTTCAGAGAATGGCAATGGCAAGCCCCCTCTGAACAAACTGGCCAAGAAAACCTTGTGATAGATTCACCTTAGAGTCACCATAAGTCAGAGACGACTTCAAGGCACACAACAACAACACTATATGTGTTCTTCTGGTCTGATTGAATATTCCAGATAGCAGAGATATTTTTCAGAAATGTGTTCATCTTTGAAATATTGGATAGCTCCATGTCATAGGTGTAAGTTCATTGAACATTAGGAGTCAAGTATAATGATTTGCTATGAAGAGGTTATTTAGTTCACCAGGTCTGCAGCATTATTTTTGCTACATTAGTTTTGCTAAAGGAGAAAGAAACAACACTGGGCTCTAGGTTATATTTAGTTTTGTTTTATAGTATTGCAAAATGGAGTTTAAAAGTTGGTGGATGTTTTTGACTTGTTAGTTTCAGTCAAAAGGTGAGCAGTTCATATATAAAAAATGAGGACACAGAGGTTGGAAATTTAAACCAGAAAGTAGAAGAGTGAAAGGAAGAGAAAAATTCATAAAGTTAAAGATTACATTTTAAGACTAAGAAGCTTTAGTATTTGGCCCATGTGGTTATGTCCACATGGGCCAAAAACCATGTCCTCCCTCTGTCTTCATGGCAAGTAGTCCAGATGACACATAGCCCAATTCCTGGTTCTGGTGTGAACTGTGAATCTCAATGAGAGTGGCCCATGGAAGTGGCAGTCAGCACATGTGAACAGCTGCCCACTTTCACTCTGGAGTGCCATGTAACAGAGGGATGTTTATTTATTTAGTTTATTTCTATGCCGCCTCGCTCCCGTTCTTGAAAAGCTGTGAGAGAAGCCCAGGTTAGATATAATAATAATAATAATAATAATAATAATAATAATAATAATAATAATAGGTTTTATTTATATACCGCCCAATCACTGGGAATCCGAGCGGTTTACAATAGAGGGGATAACAGACAGTTCCCTGCCCACAGGCTTACAATCTAAAAGACACGACACAAAAGGAGAAGGGAATGGTGAGGGGGGGAGGGAATCAGGTCCAGCATTCTTCTCTCCCTCGGAGGCCTGGACCAAGGCAGATGGACCGGAGGGAGGGCTCTTCTTCTTCAGGCTAGCCCCTGATGGAACTGGGCCAGCCTACTCTCTCCCTCAGAGGCCGAAAGATGACAGTTAGGGAGGGAGGAGCCTCCTTCTTCAGGCTAGCCCCTGATGGTACTGGGCCAGCCTTCTCTCTCCCTCAGAGGCCGAAAGATGACAGTTAGGGAGGGAGGAGCCTCAGTACAGTACAGATATAGGCTGCCTACTCTCTGGGCACAAGGCAGTGAAATAAAATCTGCCAGTGACAGTTACAACTCACCTATATCCTGGCGGGGGATTTACTGTGTGATATTCTCCTTCGTTTCTGGTTTTATTATTCTATTGCTCATGTGATATGTGTGAGTGCCTATTGCCCATTTAGATTTTAAATCTTTTTCTATTGATATTTTTCTTCTTGAACATCCAGGCTTCGCAATATAAAGATATGTTCTCAATCTGGATGTAGTCACGTTTACAATAGCACTCATCTGAGCATGATCAAAAACTATTAAAAGACATTGGTAGCCTTGCCTGTAGGCACACTAACATTTGGGGAAAATTATGTCTCCATGTAGAGGTGTTTAACATTATCACTGTACTTTAACTGAGCAAGTGGGTTTATATCCATGAAAGCTCATATTAAAGTAAAAACCAGTGAGACATATTCCTTCTTTTTCCCCTGCCCTCCCCCTCCCTTCCCCCCTTTTAAATTAAATTTGCCCTGTTTAAATACTTGAAGGGGTGTCATATTGAGGAGGGAGCAAGCTTGTTTTCTGTTGCTCCAGAGAACAGGACATGGAACAATGGATGCAAACTGCAGGAAAAGAGATTCCACCTCAACATTAGGAGGAACTACCTGACAGTAAGAGTGTCATGGTCAGCCACGAGGAGGATTCAGAGGTCAGTCATGAGGAGGACTTGGCCCCTCTGGTGCAGGGGGAACCTAAGGCTGAGCCAGGCCCCAGCTCTGCCCTGCCAGGTCCCAGCTCTGCTCTCCCAGCTCCTGGAGAGTTGACTCAGCCAGGCCCTAGCCCTGTTGTATCACCTCCAGTGGACACTGAGGCTCAACATCCCAGCCTTTCCCTAGCAGAGGTTCTAGGCCTGGGAGACACAGAGGAGCAAGATATAGAGGTACCTACCTTCAGCTAAAGAAAGGGCATGCCTTCAGCATTCCCGAAGGTTAGCTGAGAAACACTCATTAATCACCCAGCAGCTGCGATAAGAAGCTGGCCTGATATAAACACCTGGCAGACGCCGAGCCTCTTTGTCAGAGTCTATCTGCATTCCTTTGGTGAAAGCTGCTCTATCTGACTCCCTTGGACTTTGTTGTCAGACTCCTTGCTTCCTAGACATCGGATAGACCTAGACCTCTTGACCTTGGACCAGACTCATTGACCTATTCCCTGGCACTCTTGACCCTGGACTGGACTTGTGGAACTGCCCTCTGGAACTCAGGACCCTGGACTAGCTTTTGGTTTTGCTCTATCAGACACTGGACTGGTATTGTGCATTTGGAACTGTTTCTTTGCTGCTGTAAAGCCTTGCTTTTGTTTACCTTTGCCTGGCACACTCTTATCAGCTATCCGTTGGCAGCTTTCATGAACAAAGGGCTGTTCGACAGTGGAACACATTTTCTCAGAGAGTGGTGGAGTCTTCCTCCTTGGAGGTCTTTAAACAGAGGCTGGATGGCCATCTTGTCAGGACCATGGTAAACAGGTCTGATAAAAAGACATGGATATGGCCACTAGGGGGAGCTGTTGTAGAAGTTATTTACAGCTCTAGTGGCAGTTATATGTTTCAGCATTCAAACATTGCATCATTGGAATGTTGATGCAACTGTCAACTGTCGTTCTCAACTGTCACTGATTGAGAGTGAGACAGCTGGTCCTTCTGAGAGAGAGTGTCAGTTATGACAGTTGGTGTTAGAGTAACTGCCTCTCTGTTTTGTTGTTATGGTTGTTTGGTTGGCAAAGTAACTTATTTATTAAAGCCCTCGTGTAGAGTGAAGACTTGACGTGCTCTTGTCGTTATTTCTCAAGCCGGGAGCCAAAGGCCATTTGCAGTGGTGAAGGAATATTTTCCTTCTTGGCCTGAATACCATTGCAGACATCTCTTCATATTCCTTCTCCCTGGCATCCTGTCAATGTGGTTCAACTCTGTAGGTGGTCGTGGTGGACACAGCGTGTCTTTCCATGCCCTAACACATCTCTCAGGGATGCTTTGACTGGGAGTTCCTGCATGGCAGGGGATTGGACTGGATGGCCCTTGTGGTCTCTTCCAACTCTATGATTCTATGATTCTAAGTATGTGAACAATACTCAATAAATTAGGCCCAGTACAGACTGTCATTTTGCGGTGGTCTGGGGCCAAAATTAGGGCTGGGGAGCATAGAGTGTCCACATGCTCTGTGCTCTCCCAGCAGCTGTGCCTCGTGTGCCGCCTCTAAATGGGGCAGTGCACAAGAGACTTCACTGCACCGCTCCAGGGTGCTAATCGCTGATGTCACTGTTGACGTATTGTATTGCTTTGTGCTATAGCATGTGACATGTAGCTTGTATGTTGTGAACCGCTTTGATCTGGAGGAAAAGTGGTATACAAATAAAATTATTATTATTATTATTATTATTATTATTATTATTATTATTGGTGCCTTAGCAGCAGTGTGGAAAGGAGCGGTTTTTCACAGCTCCCTTTTGGGATGGATCATTGCTGCACCCATGCGGTTGCTGCAGGAACGATCTGGGGCAGAAAGGGGCGGCATCTCGCCATCTCTTCCTGCCTATCTGTACCAGGCCTTGTTCCTTGTTGTTTTATTCATTTCAGCTTTCTTGAGTTGAGAAGACACATTGACAAGGAATTTTCTCTTTGTCTCAACACCCTTACGGATACATCTGGTGGGCATATGAATGAGAGACTTCTCAGTGGCTGTTCCTAGGCTAAGGAGCTATTTTTCTACTCAGGTTAGACTGGTAACATCCCCACTACCTTTTCCAGAAAGGCAAATACCTTTTTTGTTTCTGCAGAGTTTTGATGGCTGATTGTTCAGAGGAAAAAGGGCCCTTCAGAATGTGCAGTGCTGTTTCTCTGTAATGATGATGATGATGATGATAACATGATTATTATTGTTATTATTATTACCTCCTATTACAGGTACTATTATTTCTCATCTGCCACTTCCTATAGATTGAAGTGGAGAGCAAAGATGGTTTGTACACATAATAAAAGAGCATGTAAAACCAATGCAAATTAAACAGGAATCAATCCATATATTAAAATGTTTTTTTTTTTTAAAAAACAACAACATCTGGGTAGGCTTGCTAGGAAAGACTGCATTTAATTCTATTTATAGTTTGGTTATATCTTTCATTTTTGGGGTTACATGAATTTTGAAAGCTGCATCTATTTTAATGTTTGAGGATCACCTTGAATCCTAGACTAGTAAAAAGTTGAGATGATTGATGATGATGATGATTTTAGAACACTTCACCTTCAGCTAAGAGTGAGACAAGGAGTGCTATTTTTTCTCACCAAGAACTCTATAATTTGTGCAGACTATCTGAGCACAGTAAGGATGCAAAGTAGGGATACATTGATTAAAGTGGTTAAGACACTGACTTTTGTTGGTTTCAAAATTGGCAGGTTGGCAGTTTGGGGCCCCGGTGTTGCATGATGGGGTGAGCTCCTGTCACTAGTCCCAACTTCTGCTAACCTGGCAGTTCGAAAGCATGCAAATGCAAGTAGATAAATAGGTACCACTTTGGTGGAAAGGTAACAGCATTCAGCGCAGTTATGCTGGTCACGCGAGCACCAGAGCAGTCCTTGGACAACACTGGCTCTTTAGCTTAGAAACAGAGATGAGCACTGCCCCCTGCAATCAGCTTCCACTAGACATTCATGTCAAGGGACTACCTTTACCTTCATATTTATCTGAGCAAAACTAATGTTTTTCTAATTTGAGAAGCACACACAACGAATAGCTAATTTGTCAAAAAGAATGCAAACAAATTATTTGTTAAGTCTCAAAACTCAAGAAAAGAAATCAGTAGCAATTGTTTTTCACAGTTGCAAAAGTTTTTCATCATTTGTGCAAAAAAAGTTGTTTTAGCTCTAATTCTCATGTTCTTGTCAGAATGAAGAGAAGATGTTGCTGTTTTTCTTCTTTGAGTGCAAGGATGATACAAGAAATGTTTTACATTTCTAGCTGGTGAATCTCTGAATCTTTGATTCTGATGTAATTATATAAAAAAATGTCAAGGGGACTGACCTAGCTGTTAGATCTTTGGTTATTTTGAAAGTGTTTCCTACAGTTATAATTGTAAGCATGAAATCATTTGAGGTAAATATAGTGAAATGATCTATACAATTACTTGTGGGAACAATCAGGAAATGCTAAATCAAATATATTTCATAAATGGTACAAATTCAATCTAGACTTTGAAAGAGTCTAATTAAGTATCTATTAAATTTAACTCCTTTTTGCTGTTCTTTGTCAGCACTGCTCAGTGGCTGCATATTGCTGTGGAATCACACTTCATTGCCCTGTTTTGCTTTCCTGCATTTGGTGGGGAGAAATACACAGCACAACCGTGAATGCTTAATTGAATCATATGAAATCTCTATACCGTGGTTTTGCAAACAAACCAAGAACAATTTATAAACATGCTAGGTGCCATGAATTTGGTTAGTGAAAATTAATTCATAACCATTTTTAAAACTCTGGAGCAATTAGTACACACTTAAGCCTGTGTTAACTCCCAAACCATGTCATTATTGCTTTTCTAAGTACAGTAAATTGTTACAGAGCCTTGTGTCATATAGCAAGTCCCAAGTCTCCTTCGGAATACAAAAAAGGTTGCCTGAAGAGGCTTCCTATGGTTGTTAAAATCAGGTTGCCCAGGAAAGGCAGTTGTAACTGCATCTATGTGCATATAAACAATCACAGACTTCTCTCTGACCTAAATGTCACTGGCTTTACAGCACAACCGGATGAAAGTTTCCTCCCCTTTCTTGATCCCTGCAGTCTTCAGCACCACCTGCAAAACAGCTCCAAGGGGTCTCCCAGCCTTCTAGAGTAGGTTTTAGGGGTTCTACAGAAATATATATATATATATATATCCTTCCCGTACATTCTGTTCCTACGAGAAAAATCATTTACATGTTGTTGTTTTCATTAGCCATATCCATGGCATGGTAGAATTCTATGTGTAATGCGTTTGCAGTTCATAGGATGTGACACAATGTCTACAGTTTAGTGTAATGTTTAAACTTTACAGTGTTACATACTGTATAACACAACACAGAAAATCCTTAAAATAAGGGCAGTAATGATAGAGTATATAAATTTATCAACTGAAGGGTTTTGTAGGTATAAGCAATGGGCAATTCAAAAGGTGGAATATGAAATTTTGTGGTGTCTCTTTAGGCTTAGGTGTCTTTAAGCACAAACACATCATGACATGATGAACAACAGTGAATCCATCTCCAAGTAAGTTAGAAGACATTTTCCAGATGGGCATGCTCAGAAGAAGCTCCCTATGATAATTGCAAACAGGTTTTTCAGAATTGGATTGAATCAGTTGTATTTACAACCACAGACATCTCTTATACCTAATTCTAGCATTTCATTAGCATTGCAGCACAACTTGATCAAATTTTCTCCCCCTCCCAACTTTCATCCACCCTTAGCATTTCCTTCAAGAGAATTTGCCTTGTTTCTTTCTAAATTGGCAAAATCCAGTAAACCTTGTACAATACAGGGTGGGAAAGTCCCCTCAGATGTAAGTAGGCTCAAGTCTGCAAAAGTTCATGCTACCAACCTCTGTCTTTCAGTTAGTCTCAAAGGTGCTGAAAGATCCTTTGCATAGTGATTTTCCAGACTAACATGGCTATGTCTTTCAATTTCACCATTTTGGTCACCCTCCTTTGGACACACTCCAGCTTGTCAACATCCTTCTTGAATTGTAGTGCCCAGAACTGGACATAGTTTTCCAAGTGAGGTCTGACCAAAGCAGAATGAATCGGCACTATCATTTCCTTCAATCTAGACATTATACTCCTATTGATACAAGTTAATAATAATAATAATAATAATAATAATAATAATTTTTATTTGTATACCACTTTTTCTCCAGATCAAAGCGGTTCACAACATACAAACTACATGTCACATGCTATAGCACAAAGCAATATAATACATCAACAGTGACATCAGCAATCTCATACAATTCAACAAAAAATCCTCAAAAACCATGTACAAAGCAGTCAAAGCCATCAGTTGAGGATTGTTGCCGCCGGCCTGCCTCTCTCCCCCTCAAGATGGTGGTCTGAAGGGGGGCTCTTAGTCTTTGCAGGCGAGGCCTGTTGTTGCTGGCCTGCCTCTCTCCCCCTCGAGATGGTGGTCGGAAGGAGGGCTCTTAGTCTTTGCAGGCGAGGCCTGTTGTTGCTGGCCTGCCTCTCTCCCCCTTGGTTCGCAGCAGGCCTTTAGAAGGTTCAAGGATCTGGTTATTCGGGGCAGGAGGGGAGCTGAGTTAGCTCCCTCACTACCCTGAACAACTCTGCCGGACGCGCTCCGTGGACGCGACACGTGCGCATAGAACGAATTCTTAGCTGCACGAATCGCCTCTCCATTAGTCCTTCAAAAGATGGTCTAGGAGAGTCTTGTGCGGATATACGCTGGTGTTTCCGCCACAGCGTGCTCCAGCCGTCGCACAGAACCCGCTTCCTCGCTCGGAGGATCTTCCGTTATACCAGGGCTTACTTCCTTGGATCAGGCCTGGGAGGGCGCTTGGGAGCGATACTGTGTATAGCCTTAGCTTAGATAGACCGGCTATCCAAGATACCGGTCAGGGCATCAACAGAATCGCCTCATTTCCAACCATAAGCCCCTCTAGGGCTTCCTGGAACCTGTGGGTTCCATCAGCTTCAAGGGTGGACCATTCTAATAGGTCCGCCGCCTCCGGGAGGGATCTGGGTAGAAGCCTTGATCACCGCCTCTACCAGGAACTTGATCCTCCATGACAGGGGGGAAATATTTAGTTATTTCCGCCCACGGATTTTCCATGCTCGTACAAAAGAACCATATCGAGCATATTACCGCAGAATGCGTTGGCCCGAGACCAGTTTGAGACAGGCCCATGGAAGTCATGGTATCCATGAATTCACGAACCGCACCGGCTGGAACGTCGATGGCCCGCGAGGAATATATGACATCCTTTCACATATTTTAAACAGTGCTATATATCACTCTTAATCTTCTCTTCTCCAGGCTAAACATCCCCAGCTCTCTGAGTCGCTCCTCATAGGGCAAGGTTTCCAAAACCTTTCACCATTTTAGTCACCTCCTTTGGACACGCTCAGTTTCTCAATGTCCTTTTTGATTGTGGTGCCCAGAATTGGACACAATATTCCAGGTGGGGCCTGACCAGAGCAGAATATAATGGCCATTACTTCTCTTGATCTGACACTAACTTTTATTGATGCAGTCCTAAATTGTATTGGCCTTTTTAGTGCCGCATCGCACTGTGACTCATGTTCAACTTATCATCTACTTGGACTCCTAGATCCCTTTCGCATGTACTTTCATTCAGCAATGTGTCTCCCAACCTATATTCTTGCATTTCTTTTTTCGCCCTAAGTGCAGTAGTACCTTACATTTCTCTGTGTTGAATTTCATTTTGTTAGCTTTGGCCCAGCTTTCTAGTCTATTCAGGTCATTTTGAATTTTGATCCTGTCCTCTGGAGTATTAGCTATTCCTCCTAATGTTGTCATCTGCAATTTGATAAGTATGCTCCCCATCTGTCATCCAGGTCATTGATAAAGATGTTGAATAGCACTGGGCCCGACAGAGCCCTGTGGAACCCCACTGGTCATTCTCTCCACGAGTGAAAAGGAGCATTGTTGAGCACCCTTTGGGTTCGGCCGGTCAACCAGTTACAAATCCATGTAACAGTTACCTTGTCTAGTCCACATTTTACCAGTTGTTTGCAAGAATGTCATGGGAAACCTTGTCCACGGCCTTCCTTAGTGAATCAGATATTACTATATCCACAGCATTCCCTTCATCTACCAAGTTGGTAATTTTATCAAAGAAGAGATCAGATTTGTCTGGCATGACTTGTTTCTCTGAAACCCATGTTGACTTTTGTGTTATGGCATTGCCTTTAGATGTTCACAGACTCTCTGTTTAATGATCTGCTCAGAATCTTTCCTGGTATTGTATGTCAGACTAACTGGACGATAATTGTTGGGATCCTCTTTCTTCCCCTTTTTGAAGATTGGGACAACGTTTGCCCTCCTCCAGTCTGCTGGGATTTCTCCTGTTTTCCAGGAGTTTTCAAATATGATTGCCAATGGCTCCGATATTACATTTGCCAGTTCTTTTAATACCCTTGGATGTAGTTCATCTGGTCCGGAGACTATTCATTTAGATTAATAAGGTGTTCTCTTACTTCTCTTTACTTATTCTGTACTGAATTCCCCTATTCCTGTTCCTCTGCTCCCTTATCCTCAGGTTGAGCACCCTTTGCCTTTTCTGAGAAGACTGAGGCAAGAAGGTGTTGAGTAATTCTGCCTTTTCTCTGTCTTCTGTTAGGCATTTTGCCTCTTCTCCACGCAGTGACCCTACGTTTCCTTCTTCTTCCTTTTGCTGCGGACATATCCAAAGCCCTTTTTATTGTTCTTAACCTCTCTAGCAGCTGAGCTCATTCTGCGCTTTGCTTTTTCTGACTTTATCCCTACCAATGCCTGCTATTTCTTTGAATTCCTTTTTTGTGATTTCTCCCTTTTTCCATTTCTTATACATTGTTCCGTTTCAAACTTAGCTCGGTTGAAAGTCCTTAGTCATCCATCCTGGTTTCTTGAGACACCTCCCGTTTTTCTTTCTCACTGGAACGGTTTGAAATTGTGCCTTCAGTATCTGTCTTTTGAGAAACTCCCATCCAGCCTGACTCCTTTCCCTTTTAGTATTTCTGACCATGGAATTGCCCTCAATACTTTCTAAGTTTTACTGAAATCCGCTCTCCTAAAGTCTAGGATGCGTGTTTGACTATGCTGGCTTCTCCTTTCCACTGTATTACAAACTTCAGGAGAACTGGTCACTTCCACCTAATGATCCCACCACTTGCACCCCATAACCAATCATCCTTGTTGGTTAGGATCAGATCCAAAATAGCTGACCCCCTTGTTGCCTCTTCCACCTTTTGGCCATGAATAGTCTTCCAGGCAAGTGAGGAATTTGTTTAGACCTTGTGGATTGGCTGAGTTTGACTTCCAGAAAATATCAGGTAGTTGAAGTCGCCCATCCTACTATATCTCTCTTTTCTGACTGTGTGGTCATCTGTTCTAGAAAGACATCATCCAATTCCTCGTCCTGACTTGGAGGTCTGTAGTAGACTCCCACCATAACATCCTTGTTGTTCCCTCCCTTTGATTTTTATCCAGATGCTCTCACCTGGCTTCCAGGATTGATGTCCTGGATCTCTTCACTGCTGTAAATATCTCTGACATATAGTGCTATTCCTCCTCCTTTCTTGTTTGGCCTATTTCTCTTAAAAAGGTTATACCCTCTATTTCACATTCCAATCATGAGACTCATCCCACAGGTTTCAGTGAGGCCTATTATATCATATTTGCTTTGCTGTACTGGAGTTCAAGTTCATCTTGCTTATTTCCCATGCTCTGTGCATTAGTGTAGAGGCATCGCAGACCACGGGTCCCATTTATTTGTTGCTGGTGCAAGTTTATTTGCCTCCCACTGTTGTGACATACTTTTAGAAATACCCCACCAGCAGATGGTGGTTTTCTCTTTCAATAGAACAGCAAATCTGCTTTGGGTTTTAGTCTGAATTTAAAGAAGCTATACGCAATGCTGACTCCTATCCCCCAGATAAGTAGTTTCAGCATCATGGATAGCTCCATTAAAGTTCACATTAATACCCCAAGGCAGTAATTGCCCATGGACATGGAAACCATGACTGAAATATACTTAGCAGTAAATTCACATTGTAGACAGAGATTTGGAAATGATGTTCACATCTGGCCTTAATGCAGAGTTACTTGAGGATATCTAAGGGCACTGAAACTGTTGGTGTTCCACCATAGATCAGTGACACCATTGTTGTCATGGCACAATTAAACAGCTGACTTGAGGTTCTGGCCTGCTTCTCAACATTTGCTTGAACTGCCTGAATGACACCCCAAGGTTTCCCTCACCTGGTGGCATTACAAAATAATTCCCTGGTCTCCAGATTTTTTCCAGGGGTATTGCTAACCTGAAAAACCTTAATTACCAACCAAAACGCTGTCTTGTGGAAAATCTGCAATTCCATTTCTAGACAGATCTTTTATACTTTGTGTAGGAGCTTCATAGTAATTTTCTGGAAGGCATATTCGTGGAAGATATTCAGCTTTTTCTTGTTGTGTACCTATCTCGCTTCAAGTTTATTCTATAAGCCAGGGGTGCAGATCCTATGTGCCAACATATATTACTGGGTTCCAACTTTCATCAGGCTTTAGCCACATGATTAATTAATAGGATGATGGGAGATGGAGTTTAGCATATATGAAGGGTTACAGATTCTCCAACCCTACTATCAGCAGTGTCATGAAACATATGTGGCCATTGAATCAATGCAATTTACAAATGTCTTGACTCATTGTTCAGCAATTGATTCAGTGGGTCTACTCTAATTAGAACCAACCAATAGGATTCAGGGCAGTAACAGGAGTCTAATAGCTTGATGCCATTTATTACACAACAAAGACATTTATAGGTCGAATGGTTACTGTCTCTAGCCATAAACAGCTTGCTACTTCCATTATTTTCCAACATGTGGAGTCAACATCTAAAATGACAGAAGTTTATCTTATTCCGGTATGTGGGGGTGTGATTGTATACAATACGAAGATATTAAATGCCAGCTTTCACGTGAATGATAGTTTCATTACAGTGCTTTAGAAAATCTAATTTCCAAGTATGTTTTTAACTCTTGACTTGAATTTTTTGCTGAAACATACTGGATTGTAGTGGGCAACAACCTGCTCCAAAGTCCTACCTTGCCATTAATATAGAAACCATCCAGTGGGCAGAATGTCTATTATATTATTAAAGAAATAAAGAAAAGTGACGAAAATGAAAAACGACATTTCAAGGGAAAATATTGCATAGTTTATTTTTTTTAAAATAACTCTAAAATATGGTTGTTTATTATGGTCAATTTTTAAGTTTGCCTCAATGATAGATGTCTTAACAGTTCTATCAAAGTCATCCAGATACTTTTTATACTGTGAGCAGTGAGTGTTCATTTTCTACACACAAACACACACACACAGAGAGAGGATTCATGTGAATAAATATAATCGTTTGATTAGCAATCATCATAAGCAATCCAGATTTGTATCACGGATTAAGAAAAGGTCCACTGAAAGAAATCCAGTGGTTTCACTAGATCTGGATTCTACAGCTAACCATGAATAAAGGAACAGCAATAAACCAAAGTACTAATGCTGTTTTAGGAATTAATAAATTGCTAAAACATAAATTCCTAATTCCACTCTTTTATAGTCTGTGAGAGTTTTAGAATTTGATGAGTCCAGTTCCACTGGTTTCCCATTTCCCCACCCTCTAAATTCAGCCACTGTATTCACCCATGCATAAATTATGTATAGTGAAAAGTGAGGTGTGAACTAGCTATTTAAAATATTTTTCCTCAAATGGAATTTTGTTTTTGTTTCCTTCTCTAAAAACTGAATTGAAGACTCCATTGAGTTATGTGCCATCCCAATAGGATTTATGTACAACTTATTTGCAATTTTCTTTCCCAGCATTTCCCAGTCTTAAGAAATAATTCCCGACTTTTCTGCTGATTGGTTCATTTGCAAATTAACTACTCCTGTGCATGTTTGTATTCGTGGGCAAACTAGACTATGCTTGATTTGAAACTTGCTTGCTTCTACATCAAATATTTGGACAAGCTGTTCTCACAGCTTCTCTCAACGTTGAGTTGGCATGTGGTGGCACTGAGTTTAACCTTATTTTTGTTTCATATGTGCCAAATACTGTGGAGAACCAGTGAGAAAATTGAGTACCTAAGGAAACATACCCAGTGCGGACTGTTTGTAGATTTGGATGCAGCAGAGGGAGAGGGAGAGGAGAGGGAGGGAGAGGGAGAGGGAGAGAGAGGGCAACATGAAACATTTTAAAGGGATATTTACTCTTGTATAGTTTATATATTTCAAATAAAGGAGGCCTGGATACAAACTTTCATTACAAAACAGAGTGAGATACTCTTTAAAAAAAACAAAACACCTGTCCTTCTAGTAAAGCAACGGATTTGGACACTTTCTTTGCTGGATACATGCAGAGAATCTTACTGAAGATTCCAAGTTAAAGAAGATATTCTAGGGGGAATGACATTTAGTTTGTAAGCCAAAAACAACAAAAATAGATAGATACCTGAAGCAAGTAATTGCTTACTCTTTTCTATAAGTCAACTTGTCCCATAATGTGCCAGGAAAAAATCTAAAACCTTTGCAACCATATAAGAGGAAAGCAGCAAGATTCAAGTACTGAATTAAATAGAGATTTGTGACAACAAATGCCTCTGTGATTGTGTGTGTTGTGTGTGTGTGTGTGTGTGCGTATCCAACACAGAACCCTTTCCTTGACATTTCCTGCCCAGATTGAGGACACGTACTCTAACTTCATGAACCACGGGCAGATTTTAGTAAGCTAGAACATACCTTATTGGTAGGCAACCAAGATTTGAAATATCTCTCACAGGTATGTCAAGTACAGTATAACACATCAGCAGTGTCAAACAGAGCTAAAAGAATCTTTCTAACTTTTTAAAGCCAGTCCGCTTCCATTACTTAACACATGTTGGCATAAAGCTTTAACATTTTCTAAAAACTTCTGTTTTACAGATTCAGTAGCATCTATTGTCTGTTTGTTGTTCCTGTTCTGTGCCTTCAAGCTGTTTTCATTTATGGCAACCCTAAGGCTATTACAGGGTTTTCTTGGCAAGTTTTTTTCAGAGGTGGCTTGCCATTTCCATCCTGAAGCTGAGAGAGTGTGACTTGCTCAAGGTCACCCAGCGCATTTCCATGGTCGAGCCCGGATTTGAACTCTGTCTCAGACCACTACACCCACTCGGGCTCTCTATTGTCTGTAACCACTAATCAATTCTTTGGAGACCTACATTGTGTACAAATATTGATAGCCCTTTTATTTTTTCAGCTTTCTTGAACTGCTGCTATTTATCAAAGATATAAAAGTGCCTAACATTTCTTTTTTTAGTATGTTTCTCCATGCTATCCATTGGTTAATTTCAGCAAACCTCAGACACTGACAAACAGTTTTTCACTGATGCTTATATCTATTGGTGCATGCACTGTGTATATGGCATAACCAATGCAGAAAGTTTCAGACCTAGGTTCTAACTAAGAAAAAAGAGCCCTCCTTCCGACCACCATCTTGAGGGGGAGAGAGGCAGGCCAGCAACACAGGCCTCGCCTGCAAGACTAAGAGCCTCCTTCCGACCACCATCTTGAGGGGGAGAGAGGCAGGCCAGCAACAACAGGCCTCGCCTGCAAGACTAGAGACCCTCCTTCCGACCACCATCTTGAGGGGGAGAGGGCAGGCCAGCAACAACAGGCCTCGCCTGCAAAGACTAAGAGCCCTCCTTCGCCCACCAATCTTGAGGGTGGAGGGGAGAGAGGCGAGCCAGCAACACGGCCTCGCCTGCAAAGACTAGAGCCCTCCTTCCGACCACCATCTTGAGGGGGAGAGAGGCAGGCCAGCAACAACAGGCCTCGCCTGCAAAGACTAAGAGCCCTCCTTCCGACCACCATCTTGAG
>NC_056524.1:205765291-205819304 GCF_019175285.1 Sceloporus undulatus
TGTTGCTGGCCTGCCTCTCTCCCCCTCAAGATGGTGGTCGGAAGGAGGGCTCTTTTTCTTAGTTAGAATCCTAGGTCTGAAACTTTCTGCATCTGGTTTATGCCATATACACAGTGCATGCACCAATAGATATAAGCATTCAGTGAAAAACTGTTTGTCAGTGTCTGAGGTTTGCTGAAATTAACCAATGGATAGCATGGAGAAACATACTAAAAAAAGAAATGTTAGGCACTTTTATATCTTTGATAAATAGCAGCAGTTCAAGATAAGCTGAAAAAATAATAAGGGCTTTGCAGTGGTTCCGGTCCTTCCTCTCGGGCAGGTCTCAGAGGGTGCTACTCGGGGACTGTAGCTCCAGTAAGAGGTACCTCACTTGTGGGGTTCCTCAGGGGGCTATTTTGTCCCCGATGTTATTTAACATCTATATGAAGCCGCTGGGTGAGATAATACGGAGTTATGGTGCCGGGTGTTATCAGTACGCTGATGACACCCAAATCTATTTCTCCGTATCTCGTTCGTCGGCCTCGAATTCCGATGGCATCTCTTCTCTCAATGAATGTCTTCAGGCGGTAATGGGCTGGATGAGGAAAAACAGATTGAAACTGAATCCAGACAAGACGGAGGTGCTCATGGTAGCGGCCCCGAAACCAAGAATTGGGTTGCAACCTCCAGTCCTGGATGGGGTCACACTCTCCTCCAGCGACTGTGTTCGCAGTCTGGGGGTGCTCCTTGACTCGTCGCTCCTGATGACAAATCAGGTAAATGCGACGGTCAGGAGTGCCTGTTATCAGCTTCGGCTGATACGCCAGCTGCGCCCTTTTCTGGAAGTAAGGGATCTCGAGACGGTTGTGCACGCGCTGGTAACCTCATGCCTTGACTTCTGTAATGCACTCTACATGGGGCTACCCCTGTGCTTGACTCGGAAATTACAGCTGGTTCAAAACATGGCAGCTAGGCTTGTGTCAGGTACATCTAGGAGGGACCACATTACTCCGGTTTTGAGGTCCCTCCACTGGCTGCCTATCAGCTTCCGGGCCCAGTACAAGGTGTTGGTTATCACCTTTAAAGCCCTAAATGGCTTGGGTCCAAACTATCTTAGAGACCGCCTCCTCCCGTACAATCCTCCCCGCACTCTCCGGTCCTCTGGGAGGAACTTACTGCAGCCTCTAAAATCTAGGCTTGCGGCAACCTCCCAGAGGGCGTTCTCTGCTGTCGCCCCCAAACTCTGGAACGACCTGCCGGATGAGATCCGTCAGATAACATCATTAGACAGCTTTAAAAAAGCGGTCAAGACGGATCTCTTCCGGCAGGCCTTTCCAGATTAACCATCCCGGCCCAGGTTCCCAGGTTCCCAGGTTCCCTGATTCCCTCATTCCTCCCGTGGCCCCATCTTAGTGATGGTTGAGGATCAACAGAGGGATATCAGGGTTTTTAGTTTTAACTGCTGGTTTTATGCTTGTATTGTGTTTTTAATATGTTATATTGTTTAATACTGTCTTAAGGGGGGGAGGGATAAAGTGTTTTTAATTGTCATATTTTATATTTTACTGTTGTTAACCGCCCGGATTGGTTTGCCAGAGGGCGGTATACAAATAAATATTATTATTATTATATTATTATAATATTTGTACACAATGTAGGTCTCCAAAGAATTGATTAGTGGTTACAGACAATAGAGAGCCCGAGTGGTGTAGTGGTCTGGAGACCAGAGTTCAAATCCTGGCTCGACCATGGAAATGCGCTGGGTGACCTTGAGCAAGTCACACTCTCTCAGCTTCAGAGGATGGAAATGGCAAGCCACCTCTGAAAAAAACTTGCCAAGAAAACCCTGTAATAGCCTTAGGGTTGCCATAAATTGAAAACAGCTTGAAGGCACAGAACAGGAACAACAAACAGACAATAGATGCTACTGAATCTGTAAAACAGAAAGTTTTTAGAAAATGTTAAAGCTTTATGCAACATGTGTTAAGTAATGGAAGCGGACTGGCTTTTTAAAAAGTTAGAAAGATTCTTTTTAGCTCTGTTTGACACTGCTGATGTGTTATACTGTACTTGACATACCTGTGAGAGATATTTCAAATTCTTGATTGCCTACCAATTAAGGTATGTTCTAGCTTACTAAAATCTGCCCTGTGGTTCATGAAGTTAGAGTACAGTGTCCTCAATCTGGGCAGGAAATGTCAAGGAAAGGGTTTCTGTGTTGGATACACACACACACACACACACACACACACACACACACAATCACAGAGGCTATTTGTTGTCACAAATCTCTTATTTTAATTCAGTACTTGAATCTTGCTGCTTTCTTTCTTATATGGTTGCAAAGGTTTTAGATTTTTTCCTGGCACATTATGGGACAAGTTGACTTGTAGAAAAGAGTAAGCAATTACTTGCTTCAGGTATCTATCTATTTTGTTGTTTTTGGCTTACAAACTAAATGTCATTCCCCCTAGAATATCTTCTTTAACTTGGAATCTTCAGTAAGATTCTCTGCATGTATCCAGCAAAGAAAGTGTCCAAATCCTGTTGCTTTACTAGAAGGACAGGTGTTGTTGTTTTTTAAAGAGTATCTCACTCTGTTTTGTAATGAAAGTTGTATCCAGGCCTCCTTTATTTGAAATATATCAACTATACAAGAGTAAATATCCCTTTAAAATGTTTCATGTTTGCTCCTCTCTCTCCCTCTGCTGCATCCAAAACTACAAACAGTCCTGCACTGGGTATGTTTCCTTAGGTACTCAATTTTCTCACTGGTTCTCCACAGTATTTGGCACTTATGAAACAAAAATAAGGTATTAACATCAGTGCCACCATCAATGCCAACTTCAACGTTGAGAGAAGCTGTGAGAACAGCTTTGTCCAAATATTTGATGTAGAAGCAAGCAAGTTTCAAATCAAGCATAGTCTAGTTTGCCCACGAATACAAACATATCAGCAGGAGTAGTTAAGTTTGCAAATGAATCCAATCAGCAGAAAAGTCTGGAATTATTTCTTAAGACTGGGAAATGCTGGGAAAGAAAATTGCAAATAAGTTGTACATAAATCCTATTGGGATGGCACATAACTCAATGGAGTCTTCAATTCAGTTTTTAGAGAAGGAAAACAAAAACAAAATTCCATTTGAGGAAAAATATTTTAAAATAGCTAGTTCACACCTCACTTTTCACTATACATAATTTATGCATGGGTGAAATACAGTGGCCTGAATTTAGAGGGTGGGGAAATGGGAAACCAGTGGAACTGGGACTCATCAAATTCTAAAACTCTCTCAGACTATAAAAGAGTGGAATTAGGAATTTATGTTTTAGCAATTTATTAATTCCTAAAACAGCATTAGTACTTGGTTTATTGCTGTTCCTTATTCATGGTTAGCTGTAGAATCCAGATCTAGTGAAACCACTGGATGCTTTCTAGTGGACCTTTTCTTAATCCTGTATACATAATCTGATTGCTTATGATGATTGCTAATCAAACGATTATATTTATTCATCATGAATCTGTGTGTGTGTGTGTGTGTGTGTGTGTGTGTTTGTGTGTGTATAAATGAACACTCACTGCTCACAGTATAAATAAGTATCTGGATGACTTTGATATGAACTGTTAAGACATCTATCTATTGAGGCAAACTTAAAAATTGACCATAATAAACAACCATATTTTTATAGTTTATTTTAAAAAAAATAAACTATGCTAATATTTTCTCCTTGAAATGGCTGTTTCATTTTCGTCACTTTTCTTTATTTCTTTAATAATATAATAGACATTCTGCCACTGGATGGTTTCTATATTTAATGGCAAGGTAGGGACTTTGGAGCAGGTAGTTTGCCCACTACAATCCAGTATGTTTCAGCAAAAAAATTCAAGTCAAGAGTTAAAAACATACTTGGAAATTAGATTTTCTAAAGCACTGTAATGAAACTATTCATTCACATGAAAGCTGGCATTTTAATATCTCTTCGTATTGTATACAATCACACCCCCACATACCGGAATCAGATAAACTTCTGTCATTTTAGATGTTGACTCCACATGTTGAAAATAATGGAAGTATGCAAGCTGTTTTATGGCTAGAGACAGTAACCATTCTGACCTATAAATGTCTTTGTTGTGTAATAAAAATGGCATCAAGCTATTAGACTCCTGTTACTGCCCTGAATCCTATTGGTTGGTTCTAATTAGAGTAGACCCACTGAATCAATTGCTGAACAATGAGTCAAGACATTTGTAAATTGCATTGATTCAATGGCTCAATCAATATGTTTCATGACACTGCTGATAGTAGGGTTGGAGAACCTGTAACCCTTCATATATTGCTAAACTCCATCTCCCATCATCTCTATTAATTAATCATGTTGGCTAAAGCCTGATGAAAGTTGGAACCCAGTAATATATGTTGGCACATAGGATCTGCACCCCTGGCTTATAGAATAAACTTGAAGCTGAGTAGGTACACAACTAAAGAAAAAGCTGAATATTTCTTCCACGAATATGCCTTCCAGAAAATTACTATGAAGCTCCTACACATAAGGTATAAAAGATTTGTCTAGAAATGGAATTGCAGATTCTTTCCACAAGACAGCCGTTTTGGTTGAATTAAGGTTTTCAGGTTAGCAATACCCCCTGGAAAAATCTGAGACCAGGGAATTATTTTTGTAATGCCACCAGGTGAGGGAAACCTTGGGGTGTCATTCAGGCAGTTCAAGCAAATGTTGAGAAGCAGGCCAGAACTCCTTCTAAGTCAGCTGTTTAATGTGCCCATGCTAACAAATGGTGTCACTGATCTATGGTGGAACCACCAACAGTTTCAGTGCCCTTAGATATCCTCAAGTACACTCTGCATTAAGGCCAGATGTGAACATCACTTTCCAAATCTCTGTCTACAAATGTGAATTTACTGCTAAGTATATTTCAGTCATGGTTTCCATGTCCATGGGCAATTACTGCTCTTGGGGTATTAATGTGAACTTTAATGGAGCTATCCATGATGCTGAAACTACTTATCTGGGGGATAGGAGTCAGCATTGCGTATAGCTTCTTTAAAATTCAGACTAAAACCCAAAGCAGATTTGCTGTTCTATTGAAAGAGAAACCACCATCTGCTGGTGGGGTATTTCTAAAAGTATGCACAACAGTGGGAGGCAAATAAACTTGCACCAGCAACAAATAAATGGGACCCGTGGTCTGTGATGCCTCTACACTAATGCACAGAGCATGGGAAATAAGCAAGATGAACTTGAACTCCTAGTACAGCAAAGCAAATATGATATAATAGGCCTCACTGAAACCTGGTGGGATGAGTCTCATGATTGGAATGTGGAAATAGAGGGGTATAACCTTTTTAAGAGAAATAGGCCAAACAAGAAAGGAGGAGGAATAGCACTATATGTCAGAGATATTTACACCAGTGAAGAGATCCAGGACATCAATCCTGGAAGCCAGGTGGAGAGCATCTGGATAAGAATCAAAGGGGAGTGAAACAACAAGGATGTTATGGTGGGAGTCTACTACAGACCTCCAAGTCAGACGGAGGAATTGGATGATGTCTTTCTAGAACAGATGACCACACAGTCAGAAAAGAGAGATATAGTAGTGATGGGCGACTTCAACTACCCTGATATTTGCTGGAAGTCAAACTCAGCCAAATCCACAAGGTCTAACAAATTCCTCACTTGCCTGGAAGACTATTTCATGGTCCAAAAGGTGGAAGAGGCAACAAGGGGGTCAGCTATTTTGGATCCGATCCTAACCAACAAGGATGACTTGGTTAATGGGGTGCAAGTGGTGGGATCATTAGGTGGAAGTGACCATGTTCTCCTGAAGTTTGTAATACAGTGGAAAGGAGAAGCCAGGCATAGTCAAACACGCATCCTAGACTTTAGGAGAGCGGATTTCAGTAAACTTAGAGAAGTATTGAGGGTGATCCCATGGTCAGAAATACTAAAAGGGAAAGGAGTTCAGGCTGGATGGGAGTTTCTCAAAAGACAGATACTGAAGGCACAATTTCAAACCGTTCCAGTGAGAAAGAAAAACGGGAGGTGTCTCAAGAAACCAGGATGGATGACTAAGGAACTTTCAACCGAGCTAAGTTTGAAACGGAACATGTATAAGAAATGGAAAAAGGGAGAAATCACAAAAAAGGAATTCAAAGAAATAGCAGGCATGTGTAGGGATAAAGTCAGAAAAGCTAAAGCGCAGAATGAGCTCAGGCTTGCTAGAGAGGTTAAGAACAATAAAAAGGGCTTTTTTGGATATGTCCACAGCAAAAGGAAGAAGAAGGAAACGGTAGGGTCACTGCGTGGAGAAGATGGCAAAATGCTAACAGAAGACAGAGAAAAGGCAGAATTACTCAACACCTTCTTTGCCTCAGTCTTCTCAGAAAAGGCAAAGGGTGCTCAACCTGAGGATAATGGAGCAGAAGACAGGATAGGGGAATTTCAGTACAGAATAAGTAAAGAGATAGTAGAGGAACACCTTATTAATCTAAATGAATTTAAGTCTCCGGGACCAGATGAACTACATCCAAGGGTATTAAAAGAACTGGCAAATGTAATATCGGAGCCATTGGCAATAATCTTTGAAAACTCCTGGAAAACAGGAGAGATCCCAGCAGACTGGAGGAGGGCAAACGTTGTCCCCATCTTCAAAAAGGGGAAGAAAGAGGATCCCAACAATTATCGTCCAGTTAGTCTGACATCAGTACTAGGAAAGATTCTGGAGCAGATCATTAAACAGAGAGTCTGTGAACATCTAGAAGGCAATGCCATAATCACAAAAAGGCAACATGGGTTTCAGAGAAACAAGTCATGCCAGACAAATCTGATCTCTTTCTTTGATAAAATTACCAACTTGGTAGATGAAGGAAATGCTGTGGATATAGTATATCTTGATTTCACTAAGGCCTTTGACAAGGTTTCCCATGACATTCTTGCAAACAAGCTTGTAAAATGTGGACTAGACAAGGTAACTGTTACATGGATTTGTAACTGGTTGACCGGCCGAACCCAAAGGGTGCTCAACAATGGCTCCTTTTCATCGTGGAGAGATGTGACCAGTGGGGTTCCACAGGGCTCTGTCCTGGGCCCAGTGCTATTCAACATCTTTATCAATGACCTGGATGACAGAATTGGGAGCATACTTATCAAATTTGCAGATGACACCAAATTAGGAGGAATAGCTAATACTCCAGAGGACAGGATCAAAATTCAAAATGACCTGAATAGACTAGAAAGCTGGGCCAAAGCTAACAAAATGAAATTCAACACAGAGAAATGTAAGGTACTGCACTTAGGGCGAAAAAATGAAATGCATAGATATAGGTTGGGAGACACATTGCTGAATGAAAGTACATGCGAAAGGGATCTAGGAGTCCAAGTAGATGATAAGTTGAACATGAGTCAACAGTGCGATGCGGCAGCTAAAAAGGCCAATACAATTTTAGGCTGCATCAATAAAAGTATAGTGTCTAGATCAAGAGAAGTAATTGTGCCATTATATTCTGTTCTGGTCAGGCCCCACCTGGAATATTGTGTCCAATTCTGGGCACCACAATTCAAAAAGGACATTGAGAAACTGGAGCGTGTCCAAAGGAGGGCGACTAAAATGGTGAAAGGTTTGGAAACCTTGCCCTATGAGGAGCGACTCAGAGAGCTGGGGATGTTTAGCCTGGAGAAGAGAAGATTAAGAGGTGATATGATAGCCCTGTTTAAATATGTGAAAGGATGTCATATATTCCCTTCGCGGCCAGCTACGTTCCATCCGGTGCGGTTCGTTAATTCATGGATACCATGACTTCCATGGGCCTGTCTCAACTGGTCTCGGGTCCAACGCATTCTGCCGGTAATATGCTCGATATGGTCTTTTGTACGAGCATGGAAAATCCGTGGGCGGAAATAACTAATATTTCCCCCCTGTCATGGACGGATCATTTCCTGGTAGAGGCTGTGATCAAGGCTTCTACCCAGATCCCTCCCGGAGGCGGCGGACCTATTAGAATGGTCCACCCTCGAAGGCTGATGGAACCCAACAGGTTCCAGGAAGCCCTAGAGGGGCTTATGGTTGGAAATGACGGCGATTCTGTTGATGCCCTGACCGGTATCTGGGATACCGGTCTATCTAAGGCTATACACAGTATTGCTCCCAAGCGCCCTCTCAGGCCTGCTTCCAAGCGTAAGCCCTGGTATACGGAAGATCTCCGGGCGAGGAAGCGGGTTCTGCGACGGCTAGAGCACCGCTGGCGGAAACACCAGCGCTTATCCGACAAGACTCTCCTAGACCATCTTTTGAAGGACTATGGAGAGGCGTTTCGTGCAGCTAAGAATTCGTTCTATGCTGCACGTGTCGCGTCCGCGGAGTCGCGTCCAGCAGAGTTGTTCAGGGTAGTGAGGGAGCTAACTCAGCTCCCTCGTGCCCCGAACCAGATCCTTGAACCTTCTAAGGCCTGCTGCGACCCATTTAACAACTTCTTCGCGGATAAAATCTCTCGGATAAGCGAAGGTCTAGAGGCCAGCCTTAGAGCAGAACCTAGAGTAGAGGTATCCAGGGCATCCGTGAACTTGGTTAGTCTGGATCAGTTTCAGTCTGTCAGTACCGAGGATGTGGACAAGATCCTTGGAAGTGTTAGGAAGACAACATGCCCTCTCGATCCCTGTCCCTCATGGCTAACGGCACAGGGGGGCCCGGCTGTAACCTTGTTGTTACAGCGGATTATTAACACCTCATTGAGGGATGGGCAATTTCCAACAAATTTGAAATTGGCCACTGTAAAACCTCTATTAAAAAAGCCCTCCCTCGACCCCCTGTTGCACAACAATTATCGGCCAATCTCGCTATTGCCATTTTTGGGGAAGGTGATCGAGCGGGCGGTTGCAATCCAACTTCAATCGATCTTGGATGAAACGGAATATCTAGACCCATTTCAAACCGGCTTTCGGGCAGGTTACGGGGTTGAGACTGCTATGGTCGCCTTGGTCGATGATCTCCATCTGGGCATGGACAGGGGAAGCGTGTCCCTGTTAGTGCTCTTGGACATCTCAGCGGCTTTCGATACCATAGACCATGGTATCCTTCTGGGGCGCCTGGCGGAGGTGGGAATCGGGGGCACTGCGCTCCAGTGGTTCCGATCCTACCTCTCCGGGAGGTCCCAGATGGTGCAGCTGGGAGACGTGCGCTCCGATGAGAGGGCCCTTACATCTGGGGTACCTCAAGGAGCCATTCTGTCTCCCATGCTTTTTAACATTTACATGAAACCGCTGGGAGAGATCATCCGGAGACATGGGGTGCGGTGTTATCAGTACGCTGATGACACCCAAATAGTCTTCTCTATGTCTCCGACTGATGCAGTGACCGGGAGTGGCGTCTCTCCTCTCGTGGCCTGTCTGGAGTCGGTAATGGGCTGGATGAGGGACAACAGACTCAGCCTGAATCCAGAGAAGACGGAAGTACTGGTGATAGGTTCCCCCGGTCCGGGGTTGGCGGTGGTTCCACCTGTCCTGAACGGAATCACGCTTTCCGTGAAGGACTCTGTACGCAGCTTGGGGGTGCTCCTGAACTCGTCGCTCCACCTTACATCTCAGGTGGATGCGACGGTCAGGAGCACCTGTTATCAGCTTCGGCTGATACGCCAGCTGCGTTCCTACCTTGACCGGGGAGACCTTGAAACTGTTGTACACGCCCTGGTAACCTCTCGTTTGGATTTCTGCAATGCGCTCTACATGGGGCAACCCTTGTACCATACCCGGAAGCTGCAACTAGTGCAGAATATGGCAGCCCGTCTGGTCACTGGCATTGCCAGGGCCAGTCATATAACTCCAGTCCTTAAAGACTTACATTGGCTGCCTATTCGCTTCCGGGCGCAATACAAGGTGTTGGTAATTACCTATAAAGCCCTAAATGGCTTGGGCCCAGGGTACCTGGAGGACCGCCTCTCTCCGTACAATCCGCCCCGCGCACTTCGATCTTCAGGGCAGCTATTGCTAAGAGTTCCAGAGGTGAGATATAACTCCACCTCTAGGAGGGCTTTCTCCATCTCAGCCCCCAACCTCTGGAACGCGCTGCCCTTCGAGCTCCGCTCAGCCACCTCCCTACCTCAATTCAGGAAGGGGTTAAAAACCCACTTATTTGAACAAGCTTACCCTGACCAGTAATTCTCCCCCCCCCCCATGTCAGCATTGTTTTGCCGACATGTTATTTTTATTATTTTTACTGAACTGTTTTTAATGTATTTTATTTGGTTTGTATCATTGTATTGTTATTCCCTGCTGTTCACCGCCCTGATTTTTTTTAGAAGGGCGGTATATAAATAAAATTTTATTATTATTATTATTATTATTATTATTATTATATTGAGGAGGGAGCAAGCTTGTTTTCTGCTGCTCCAGAGAACAGGACCCGGAACAATGGATCCAAGCTACAGGAAAAGAGATTCCACCTGAACATTAGGAGGAACTTCCTGACAGTAAGGGCTGTTCGACAGTGGAACACACTCCCTCAGAGTGTAGTGGAGTCTTCTTCCTTGGAGGTCTTTAAACAGAGGCTGGATGGCCATCTGTTGGGGATGCTTTGATTTGGATTTCCTGCATGGCAGGGAGTTGGACTGGATGGCCCTTGCGGTCTCTTCCAACTCTATGATTCTATGATTCTATGAAAACTGGCCATTTTCAGACATGTTAATTTTGATCATCCTTTGGCCTGAGCTTATTAAAAACACACACAATAGCACCAACCATCACCATAGAATTTTAATCAGTTTATTTGCACATAATATCCTGGACATGTCACATCTCTGTAGTAAAATATTCATAATGATTGGAAATTTTGTTTTAAAGTTCAAAACATATAATTCCCTTGTATGTTTATCTAGCTTGCTTTCCATTCTTTTCATAAAAAACTAACCAACTAAAAACTCAATTTTATGTGTATATACCAGGAAAGGGAACCCAATGAACTCTGAATTGAAGCCAGTGACACCATCAGAGAGAAACCGAGTAGATGATGTAAGATATGCAGAAGCTACCATATTACCAACAGGAAATGCCAAAGACATGGAATGATTATTGTAGAAGGTCAAGGAAGAAAGTGCAAAGGCAGGATTACACTTGAACATTAAGGGGGAAAAATAAAGACCACAGAGGATTTAGATATGTAACTTTAAAGTAGATGATGGAGAAATTGAAATAGTTCAAGATTCTTCTTATCTTAGCTCAATCATTAATCATGGTGGAGACTGCAGTCAGGAAATCATAACATAGGGGTTGTTATGAAAGAGTTAACCAACATTCTGAAATATAAAGATATATCACTGAATACTAAAATTAGAATTCTACAAGCCATTCTGTTTCCCATCTCTATGTATGGGTGTGAAAGGTGGTCAGTGAAGAAAGCTGATAGGAAGAAAAGCAACTCATTTGAGATATGCTGCTGGGGAAGGATTCTGGGGATACCATGAAGATATCAGAATGAGATAAATGTGCCCTAGAGCAAACAAGACCTGAATTCTTTCTAAAAGCCAAAATGACTAAACTAAGGCTGTTGCACTTTGGTGATACAATGAGAACACAGAATTCACTAGAAAACACAGTGCTTAGTATGACGGAAGGCAGTAGGAAGAGAGGACAACCACACTATACAAAGATAGAGTCAATCAGGGAAGACACAGCCCTGAATCTGCAGAACCTGAGCATCACTGCTGAGGATTGAATAACTTGAAGGTCTTATTCGTGGAGTTGCCATCAGTCGAAGTTGACTTGAAGGCATCTAACAACAACAAGAAATACCAGATAGGAAGCCCCACTGAGTTTAATGGAACTTGCTCCATGTGTAGTAATTAGGATTGCAGCCTATATTCTGAAATTTCATTGATTAAATTTAAAATTAATTTTCCTTTCTTTCCAGTGTACAAGAACAAAATAGCCAATCTTTATATAACAATATTCAGGTGTGGCTAAATATAGCAATTATCTACCCAGAGCATTTATTTTTATGAGCTTTCTGCATATATCCTACATCTATTCTTCATGGGAATTAATTTCTAAGTCCTTTGTTATTCTACTGTGAACTGTCTCCAATTTATATACATCTCTTTTTTTTATCTCCATCTAAATGCGAGAACAATACTCCAGCTGTGGCCTAACTAGTGCCAATTGGAGTGGAACAATTATATCTCATGTCAGCGAATCAATTTGCGGCATAAGAAATTAGTACATCAATCTTGGAAATATCTGTTGAGCTGGCACGGAAAGCATAGCCATTCATCATGGTAAACCAGAGCCTGAAGCAAAGGAAGTAGCAGTACTTGCAGATCACAGTAAGGGGAGGTTCCATGTTCCTCAACAGTCTCTCCTGTAATCTCTTAGCATGCTAGCTTGAACTAGAAATTATGGCTAGTAACTAAGACAGAAGAAATACATTTTCCATGCATCACATTCTATGAGAAGTCTAGTTGCTTATCATATCATGGAATGATCTCTGGTCAAGGAAAGCACAATGGGTGCATGTATTTTAGTGAAAGCAATGGCACATTCATCAAATTGCTCTGAAACAAGGAACACCAAAGACATGTGAGGATGGCTGTTTTACAGAGAAACCTCAGTTGGTGGTTATTCTATTTGCATTCATACCATACAAGAACATGCTAGAAAAATGATGAGGGAACAGAAAGAAGACAGCTGCTAAAATACAAGAGGTACCCTGGTGGATCAGACCAGAAGTTGATTTAGTCCAGCATCTCCTTCCCTACCTGTCCAACCAACCAACAAGGCATGAAGGAAATACTTTGGTCCGTCTTGCATGAGCTTGTAGTCACCTTTGTTAAATGTCTGCATGTTCTAGTAGAAAAGGAGAGGAAAAACATTCTGTACCCACTTTTGTCATAGGATGTGCAACTGAATAAACATTTTCCACAGTCTGCTTAGTAGTCTTTCCTCATAGTACATATATACCCAACTCTTTTTCCAGGCAAGCATTCTCTGAAGATGCCAGCCACAGATGCTGGTGAAATGTCAGGAAGAAACTGTTCTAGAACATGGCCATATAGCCCAAAACACCACAAAAACTATTATTAGAAATGTTAATTTCCATTTCAATGAAGTTTTCTATATGGAGAGGCCAAAGATTTTTACAGAGCATGTGGTATTTCTACAGAATATACCCATGATTGAAGAACCAAGAACCAATGCACACATCTAAGTCTGAAAATATAAAGATTTTGGAGAGCCATAATCTGAAATGCTTAAGGCATTGGACTTCTTAGATACAAACATTAGAACATGAAATGCCATGGAAAATCCCACATTGGAAGGCATGGCTATTAAGCCTATATCATCCTATATCCCTGATCACTTTAATTCACTGGCTGGGATGCTTTAGTATACTTCCACTGGACACCACTGCTTCTGCCAGAACCATGCTCTCTCTCTTGCCTGCCCCTTGAGAGTTCATTGGAAGATGAAGCAAACATACTAGAGGTGGAACAAATATTTGATAGCCAGCTGAGTCCTTCTCCAGTTCAGCAAGATTCACAGCAGAAAGAGGAGCTGGAAGAAAGACACACAGACCTTCCAGTCTCTGAGGAAAGCAAAGTTTTTGGCAGCTGGCACAGACCATCCCCTGCAGGCAGAGTGAAAGGCTACATGAATGCAACTGTGAAACATGTTCCTAAATTCTATCAGCCATTGACTGAAACTGACTGCTGTCAAAGTACTGGAAGCAATCTTTGAGTTCACCTCTTGACAAACTGACTTAGCTATTTTAAGTAAAGTGGGCTCTTCCCAGCTGTGGGGGATTGATTCCAGACCCCCTACCCCCGCATATGGGCTCCAGCCCATATTAATCCATGGGTGTTAACATGCATGTGTCCACATCAGTGCACCTACCACCATTGGCTAATATGGGTCAGGCCAATCTATTGGAGCTCCAGTCCATGGATGGCTAAATTTTCAATATGGTGGGCTTACTCTATTGGCTTTATGATTTTTGGATAGGATTTATGACTCTGGAATTTTGCTACAGTGGTATCCATTAGGGTTTGGTTCCAGGATCCTCTGTAGATACCAGAATCTGTGGATCCATTGATATGGAGGGCCAACTGTACCAGGGATCTGCAGGAAGGACTAAGAAAGAATTCTGCCTGAAACCCTGAAGTTCTGCTGCCAACCGGGATTGACAATAATGGGCTGAATTAAACAATGACCTGCCTCAGTGTAAAACAATGTCACACATTCTTGATGGATCCTCAGCTTCTGGGAAGCTTGTGTCATCAAGTTTATGAAGTTTTCTTCCTGATCATGTAAGGGCCATAATACAGCCAGGATGATGTGGCAATTGCCTCATCTCAAGTCTTCCTGCTACCTGGGAACTTCTTCACCTGCTCTGGCCAGATACTATAATAAAGTCTCCCTTCTAGATTTTTCCTGACCCAAACAACTTCCACTTTTAGTAATTATTGCCATATATATATATATATATATATATATATATATATATGAGGAAAAGTTTCATTGTATCATATTAATTCTCTGTTGATGTTGATGAGCAAAATACACTTATCTTTTTGCTCTCACAAAAGGTGAAAAACATCTCATAGGATTGGATGTGTCTCTGTGTGTGATACACACATATACAGAGACTCCTATGATATGTTTTTCATCTCAAGTGAGAGCAAAAGATCAGCTTTTTTGTCAGCAACAGCAATGAAAAAATAGTATGTTACAGTGAAACTGTTTTCCCACAGAAAAATCTATTTTTAGATTTAAAAAATAATTATTTATGCAAAATGCACAAAAACATTATTTTTGACCTTCTTACCTCTCACTGTCATTTTTTAAAGTGGGCATTTCCTTTCAGTTATCATTCTTATTTTTATAGCAGCAACATGTAAACCATATTTTTATCTCCGATTTTGATTCACCATATGTAATCAATAAAACTGTACCAATATGGCACTTTCCTAGATTCTGCCTGTATCTTATAGTAGTAAGCAGACCTTTTTCAACTAGAGCTAATTGTTCTTCTTAAGGAGTTAGTTCAGTAGGACCTAAAATACTCAGGCAGATTATTCTGGAGACCACGTTTCAATTCTCCACTCGGCCATGAAACCCACTGGGTGACCTTGAACAGGTCACATACTCTCAGCCTCGGCAGAAGACAATGGCAAATCTCTTCTGAACAATCTTGTCAAGAAAACCCCATGGTGGGTTTGCTTTATGATTGCCATAAATCAGAAACAACTTGAAGGCACACAACAACAACGAAGTAGTTATGTGGACATGTAAAGAACAGGAGAGGTGTGGCTGACAGAGAAATAAAAGAAATTATTCATGGTCATGGCAGAAAAATAATGAAGAAATTCATAGACAGTAGATGAACAAAGAGACAACAGTAGAGTGAGAACAAGACATGTGAATGTTGGGAAGAAGTTAGTAAATTATTTACATAATTAATGGAAGGAAGTATCTACTTTTGAAGAACCAGGGATCTGTGCTATATGTCAGGCATGACTAAAACTGAGAGAGACTTAAGAGCATTCTCTGAAGATGCCAACCACAGACGCTGGCGAAATGTCAGGAATAAACTCTTCTAGAACATGACCACATAGCCCGAAAAACCCACAAAAAAATATGGATGCCAGCCATGAAAGCCTTCGACTTCACATAATGAGTTTATGTTTATTTAAGGGACACCTTTGGAAGGGAGTAGAAAGGGAAAGAAACCAGAATAAATATTCTTGTTACTGCTGATTCTCTTTTGTTATATATATTGTCCTTCCATTATTTATCAGGGTTCTGTCACAAGCTTTTGGTTTATTGAAATTTTTTTGTTAACATGTCCCTCTTGTTCAGACCTAATTACTTTCCTAAGTACATCAAGTCTACTACAACAGATTAAGTGATAATCTGATACACTAGGCAATTTAACTATCTAATGAATAAAATAGCCAACAGAATACCAAACAAATCTCCATGACTTCTGCCATGAATGTCAGACATTTACAAACACATTTGCTTCTTAGGTTAAACTGAGAATTCACTGTCTAATAGCTTTAGCTAGATTATTCTGTGATAGCTAAATATTTTAATATGGAGTTCCCAGTGAATTCTATAAAGTAGAAAAGAATGGCAAAGGAGATATCTTGATTTCACAGATTCACTTTTGATTGTATTTCAGAAGACTCAAAATGTATCCAAATTAGACTATTAAGCTGCAGCCTGCCTAGTGATTTTTAGGGAAGGTTATTATAATGTTATAGGGCCTGAAGGTCCCTTATGACACCTTTTGACAGTGAGGTCACCAAGGCTTTGACAATCCTGCATAGAGAGTGTCAAGGAAACCCAATGATTACAGGAACAAAAGTTGCCCTAGCTCAGCTTCATTGTGTTTGTGCAGGAAATCCCCAGGGAAACTTGAGAACTGCCCTTATGAGAGATATTTCTGACCCTCGATTCCTCCAATCATAAATACATTGCATTGCATTTCTATTCTACTACATGCACTCCTAACTCATATTCACCAATTTTTACAGATAATTTTCTTAACAGTCACATTCTTGTTTCTGGTAGAATAATTCATTAATACTGACAATCTTGTTCAGAGTGATAATTAATTTTCTACAATGTCACCTTCTAACTATCTGATGTAATTCCATACACTTATAGTAATCTCCCCCCCCCCCCCCCCATACACTTTTCAAAATGGCACAAAAAAGACAGGCTCCAGAAACACTGAAATTCTTGGTTGCATGGTACCATTCACGAATATGCTATAGGAAGCAGAATAAGGGATACAAATTAAGGGGATATATGATTATTTTTAAAATGGATAGCTTTGATGTATAACTTTTGGCATCCCATCTTTCAATAACCTGCTTTGCATCTGTTTTACAATTTCTCCCCATATGTGTTTTTGGATATTTTTGAAAAATGTGCATGTTTCTTCATGCCATTGGCAGTAAAATGGAACTGCCTGAACATTTCCACAGTGTGAAACCACTTCTTCTTGTACATTAACACTGCTTGTATTTCTTTCCACTTTAGACAATACAGCAGAATTATCTGAACATTTTAATAGTGTCAAGTCTTTCCCCTCTCCCCCTGTGCCTTCATCAGCTGAGTTCAGCAAACATTGCAAAACTGCCAGGGACTGAAAAATAAATAAATAAACCTAAAATACCACTATTCACAAGCAGCCAAGCAGAAAGCTGAAATGCATTGACTTTTACTATTGTGTCAGATTTAAGATCTATTACCAAGGTTAAAAAAGACACAGACTAACTGTGATAATATATACAGTATTTTTAAAAGCTTCTCTTCAATTGTGCTAGCATCAGTTCTCCAGTTTACTAAACTGAGAGCAAAAAGTGATAAATCTGGGATAGATAGAATGACTGGTCTGAAATAAAAGATCTTTGGGAGAAATCAGATGTGATAGATGGGGTTGTCCAGTCCACTCCCACAATTATAAAATTGTGGGTACTGGTGCTGAGTTTTAGAAATTCAGATACCTCTGGAGAAGTGGATAAAGTTTCCAATGACCTACTATGACACAGAGGCTGTTAATTTAACAGCTCATAGGTTGCAAGGTGTTATTGGTCCTATATTGAAAGAAAGTTAGCTAACAGAATCCAACATACACTATTCTGTTATATAACAAAGGGGAAAAGCTAGGAAACCTATGAGGGGAAAAACAAACTCCTGTACATCCATTTCCCACTCACCCTGCAGTTCTGTTTAATGCCAAGACCAGTTCAGTATAACTCCATGGGGAAGCAGCACAATGGTGACCATAGCTGCTGCCACACTACAGAATTAATGCAGGTTGACTCCTCTTTAACTTTCATGGCTACACCTAATGGACTCCTGGGATTTGTAGTTTGTTGTGGCACCAGAACTCTCTGATAGAGATGGCTAAGTATCTCACAAATCCCAGAATTCCATGGCACTGAGCCATGACTGTTCAAGCTGTGTCAAACTCCATTAATTCTGCAGAGTAGATGCAGCCTAAGTCCCACCTGTCTCAAGGTTTTAAACCAACAGGACTATTTTGAGAGCATTTCTGTATTGTGATCTTGCTGTAGAGCTATAGCTGACTCAAATAGTATGTAACATTTAATACCTGCTCAGAATTACACTTCCCAGGAAATGTCTGCAGGGCTGAATAATCAGCCAGTAATATAAGAGCAATGTCCAGAAATGCAAGTTGATTTGCTTACTTTGTCTTCTCTCTCTCCAAATGCAGATCTTCCCCAATTCAATTGCTAACTGAATCCAAATCCAGACTGAGAAATGCAGATTGCCAGTCCCCCCAGTGACAATCATCAGGGAACCAAAATGGATGTAGGTTTTTGTTGTTGTTGTTCCTTCACATATCTGCATAAATTTGGAGATTAAAGAAAGATTAATCATGTCAGATTGCAGTTGATGTAAAACCAGTGTTCTGAAGAATATGTGCTTTTTGGAAAAGCTTCAGTTTGGATAGAGAGAAATGAGAAAGTGTACTATGAGGTTTTAAAGCTAGAATGATCTGTGTGGAAGTCAGCTCAAGGAGCTGCAGAGTTCTACACCATTGCATTTGCACATTTGATGTAAGATCAGTGGCTGTGCTGACTGTAGCAGAACATTGTTTACATTTACTGAGCTCCGCTTAGTTATTTTTTAAAGAACAGTGTTATGGAAATACTGTACATTTTCCTATACTGTTGACCCTGGAGTTTCCATTTCTTGGGAAAGTTGATTACCCAGAAGAAAACCTTAGTAATCAACGTGTTGTGTTCAGTCTCATATTTGGCTCTTCTTTACCTCTCTCGAAGAGATGAGTCACAAGTATGTCACAGGCTGCATCTGCACTGCAAAAATAATGCAGTTTAACAACACCAACTGCCATGGATCAATGCTAGGGAATCCTTTGATTTGCAGTTTATTGTGGCACCAGAGCTTGCTAATAAAGGCTAAATATCTCAAAAAACTACAAACCCCATGATTCCATAAGATGGAATCATGGCAGTTAAAGTGATGTCGAACTTCATTATTTCTGCAGTGCAGGTGCAGTCTAATAATTATTATTTCTTTATTTTGAAAGCATATGAAACACTGGCTAATTTAAAAGCACATACAGTGGACCCTTGTTATACGCTGGGGTTTGGTTCCAAGATCCCCTGTGGATAACAAAATCCGTGGATGCTCAAGTCCCATTAAATATAATGACATAGCAAAATGGTGTCCCTTATAAAAAATTGAAAGTCAAGGTTTGATATTTGAAATTTATACTTTTTGGAACATTTTCAAACTGTGGATGCTTGAATCCATGCATAAAAAATCCGTGTACAGTGGTGCCTCGGGTTACGAAATTAATTCGTTCCGCGGCCGCTTTCGTAACCCGAAAAGCCTTCGTAAGCCGAATTGCCATAGGCGCTAATGGGGAAAAGCCGCGTTTCGTGCGAAAAAGCGCCGAAAAGCACCAAAAATTTTCTTCGTAACCCGAAAAAACATTCGTAACCCGGAACAATTATTTCCAATGGGATTTTTTCGTATCCCGAAAATTTCGTAACCTGGGTATTTCGTATCCCGAGGTACCACTGTATAAGAAGGGCCAACTGTATTTTATCGGCAGTGTTAGTGTAGCATCGTATGTAAGGAAATTATTTTATGGAAACTGACTTTATCTCATCTGAATGGTTACTAAATATGAAGTGATACATTCTATAGGTTATACATTTTTGGTGGAAATAAGGGAGAGGACTTCCTATGGTTGCTCTTAGGCTCTGGAATTCCCTTTCTAGGAAGACTAGGTTTATTGCCTCCTTGTTTCTCTTGCACTAGGTGGAAGACTTTTTATTTTGACAATCTTTTCAGAACTGTCAGTTTATATAAGAAAGGAAATTTTAATTGTGTTCTGTATTCTAAAAACATGCCTTCTTCATGCATAAATTTTAAATTCAATCTTCTGTGTAGTTTACTCACTTTTTAACAAATTGTTTTGTTTGTTTTCAACTTTAAGTATTTTTCTCTTTTATGTCTGTTCTCATTTTTGTAAGCACTTTTGAGTTCGGATTCAGAGGAAAAATATGCTATAAAATGCATGCATGCATGCATACATACATGTGTTGTTGTTGTTGTTGTTGTTGTTGTTGTTGTTGTTGTTGTTGTATGCCTTTAAATGATTTCCAGATTATGACAACCCTAAAGCAAAACTATCAAGGAGTTTTCTTGGAAAGATTTATGCCCATTCCATGGCCAAGCAGGGATTTCAAATCCTGTTCTACAGAGCCATAATCCAACTCTCAGGTTAGTGGGTCTATTCGCTTTTTTTTCTTACTATCACTCCACTGTGATACCAGGTGGGTGTTTGGTTTGTTTGTTTGTTCTTATAAAGCAATCCTAGTTTACAGGTTATGGAACATGAAAATTTAAGCTTTTAGCCTGTGAAATTTACATTTCAGTTTTGTTAGCCTGTGATAACTCATGAAATCTCCAAAGCAGCCTAGTTTCCACACTAGAAAAAAGTGATAAAGAATCTAACAGCATACAGCATTTTCATCCTTGACTAAGAAAAAAAGTCCTACAGCTAAAATGCTTCCCCCACTCCACTGTAGATCCTCCTCCTGCTTGTTCTTGCCTATATACAATATACAAAGTTGCCTGCAGTTAGAAGGATGCCAGGATGCAAGAAAGATATTGCTTCCCCTGAATTTTATGAAGCTGATATCAATCTTTTATTTCATAAACTTTGGGTCTGGCATTACCCTAAAAGTGAGCTCTGCATCATTTAATGTGACATAGAAAAGAATACAAATAAGATAAAGAGGGGGAAGGAGGAATAAAATTGTCAGATGCCAAACCCCTAGCTTTATTTTCCTCCCACAACACTGAAGGGAATATTAAAGCTCAATCAGGTAAATCTAAAGTAGCTTGAGGGGATCACAAGAAAATATTAGCTGAAAATACTTCTATGATTAGCACTACAAATGCAACTTGAACAATGAATGTGGAATTGTGGATCAAAATTCCTGAGTTTACTGGCATTAAAATATGCTGACTTCTGGCATATAAAACATAAAGGTCTAAAAGAGTAGTTTTCAACTGTTCTTATTTTATTAGGTTGCTGTTGCTGCTGCTGCAGCTGCAGCTATTGTTATGACCCTTCAAATCATTTATGGCCATGCCATAGCCATGGAAGACTCAGAAGGTTGGGGGGATGCTGAGAGTGCTGAGTGGACCCCCACCTGACTGCCGTGGCACCATCCTACACAGTGTGCCAATGAGGTGGGAGGAGTGCCAGTTTGCCCCCCCCAGAAGCCACCCCCCCCCTGGGAGCCCCACCTCCCCACACTGGGTGGCACCCTGGGCCGAGACGCCACTGTCTCTGCTCAGCCATGAAAAACCATTGAGTTATCTTGGGCACGTTACACTCTCTCAGCTTTAGAGGAATGCAACACCTGACCTCCTCTGAATAAACTTTGCCAAGAAAATCCTATTGTAGGGTCACCATAAGCTAGAGACCATGTGAAGAGACATGCCACCACCAATTATCTGTGGATTCTGTTTTGTTCTTCTAGACCAGGAGTGGGGAACCTACAACCCTCCAGGTTCTGACAAACTACCATTCACATCATGCCTCACCATTACAGGTAGCATCACAATAAGAGGAAGAGCTACAACCAAGCACTCATGAGCCTGGTTATAACTTCCTTAAGCTTGGCTGGTGGTGAGAACCTGGAGGGCCATAGGTTCCCCACCCCTCTTCTAGACCAATATGGATCCCTCTATTTTTTTTTTTTTTTGAATTCCTGAATTTGATTCTGCTGAAACATTTGTGCTTTTGAAAAGCCATGTAAAGATAACTGTGCAATGGTCAATTCTATTGAAATATTTAGGGGAAGATTGAAAAAAAGGGAAACTGAGGATGTGATTATATTCATCCATATCTGGTGAGACAGAGATACGTACCTAGAATAGTTCCTATTTCTAACTCCTTTCAAAATTACCTTTCAAGCTTGTCTTCATAACCAATAAAGGCCAAACAGTAGATGAAACCTCCCTCACCACCCCCTCTCAATATTCATACAGATAAAGACAAGAAAGTGTTTTGCATTCAAGGAAACATTGTATCCACATGAAATTGATTGAGGAATGTGTAGGCGGAATGTTATTACCCAAGTTGGAATTTGCTCAGGGCAAGAGGGCAGCTTTCCCACCCACCCCATTTTCCTTAAACTGAAAGTCTCATTTGGAAAGGTGGCACCTGCATAAGTGGTTGCTTGATAAAGTAATCAAGGTGCTGAGGAGTTAATTGGGCAATCTGCTCCGAAGTCTGTGCAAGCTCACTTTTAATATGCACTGCTGTGAAAGGGATGATGTGCTGAGATTAGATAAATGGTAGCAAAGTAGTTAAAAGAGATTTTTTTAAAAAATGTGCAGTAGTTTTGCTGTGAAAAGGCTGAATATTTTTAGAAGAGAATGAAGACACACAGAGAGAGACAGTCAGGTGTGAATATTGCTTAGTAAGAGTCAGATATACTGACCATTAACCAACTTTTAGTGCTGTGTTGTCAAATGGTTGCTCATTCACATCCACAGCAAATCTGGGCTTGAGTTTCAGAGCTCATTCCTATGCAATGCCTCCCGATCATGAATTAACAATTCTTCAACTGACCTTTATCTCCTTTAAGCTTGACCAGAATAGTAAATTCAGGGTAGAAGGTGGTTCATAAAACCTACTCACTTTAAGGCATGGTATTTTGAAGATTAGGATTTTTGCCACATTAATTAAGCATTTCTAAATCATACTATCTGCCCACAAAGATACCAAAATAATGTTCAAAATACAGGGTAACATGAAAACTCCAATTCATATGCAATAATACATCAGGCATACATTATATTTATTCTATGCCATTCCTCAAGTATCTCAACACAGAGTATTCTCCATCTCCATTCCATAGCCTCCTAGCAACCCGCATAGTAGATTAAGATGAGAGACAGTGGTTACTGCCACACTGCTAAATTAATGTAGTTTGACACCACTTTAACTGTCATGGCTGCATCCCATAGAATTCTGGGATTTATAGTTTGTTGTGGCACCAGAGCTCTCAGAGAAGGCTAAATATCTCACAAAACTGCAAATCCCACAAATTTATAATATTCCATCATAACAGGTAAAGCTGTGTCAAACTGTATTTGTTCTGCAGTGCAGATGCAGTGACTAGATCAAACTTATCTAGTTAGTTTTGGGGATGAATGAGAATTTGTGTCTGCATCATTTCACAATGTCTTTTATGAAACCAATACATAAAAAGGCAGAATAGCAGATAAAGGATGAAACATATTAATAGACCCAAATACAGCAGAACCATTGAATCGATTGGATGTACATAAGTGTAATTTGTGCAATAAACTGGATTTAAGGCTTTCATGGCTGGCATCCATAGATTTTGTGGGTTTTTCAGGCTATGTTGTCATATTCTAAGAGAGTTTCTTCCTGACATTTCGCCAGAGTCTGTGGCTGGCATCTTCAGAGAATGTTTGCTTGGAAAGGACTTGGATATATATATTGTGTGACCTGGAAAGGCAGGAGTGATTTGCATGTATATTGTTATGTTGCTAATGGCAGGCCTCAGGGTAGGAGGGTCTGCAAAAGTGGATTAGTGTCTGCTTGATTAGTGCTCATTGGGAAGGTATTTTTAACATACATCAAAGGAGTCACAGGCAGAATAGGCAAAGTGGTGAGGAAGCACAACCTTCAACTGGTTTACAAACCAACAAAGAAAATCTAGCAAATACTTCGCTCAGCCAAGGACCAGAGAGACCCTCTCACAGCCGCAGAAGTTTACTGTATACCATGCAGCTGCGGACAAGTCTACATAGGGACCACCAAACGCAGTGTGCAAACAAGAATCAAGGAACACGAGAGACACTGCAGACTGGGTCAGCCAGAAAAATCAGTAGTAGCAGAACATGTTACAAACTATCCTGGGCATAACATACTGTTTGAAAACACTGAAATTCTGGACCAGGCCAACCACTACCATGTCAGGATGCACAGGGAAGGCATTGAAATCCACAAACAACTGGAAAATTTCAACAGAAAAGAGGAAACCATTAAAGTAAACAAGGTTTGTCTACCAGTCCTGAAAAACAGCAAGACGAAGACTCAGCAAATGCAAATGAGAAATCTCCCAGGGTCAGGGGTTTCCCAGCAGAAAATGAGCACTAATCAAGCAGACACTAATCCTCTTTTGCAGACCCTCCCACTCTGAGGCCTACCATTAGCAACAGAATACACATGCAAATCACTCCTGCCTTTCCAGGTCACACAGTGTGTGTGTGTGTGTGTGTATGTATATATATATATATACACACACACACACACACACACACACACACACACACACATACACCCAACTCCTTTCCAGGCAAGCATTCTCTGAAAATGCCAGCCACAGATGCTGGCAAAATGTCAGGAAGAAACTCTCTTAGAACATGGCTACATAGCCCCCAAAACCCATTAAAAACTGGATTTACATCACTGCAATTCAGCCACTGATACAATGGGTTTAGTCAGACTGAGACTACCAGGTAACTTGTGTTACTGGACTACAGCCCTTAGATGATGGTGAGGAGCAAGATGATTGTAGTCCCACAACATTTAGACCAACATTAAGGCCTTTTCATCCAAGGATCAGGCTATATCTGGTCTGGCAGGATCTGGCCTGATCCTGGATCTGGGGTTTTGGGTGTGTGAGGCTGGGAGGAACATGTGCCTTTGGGCCTGTGTAGACAGACCCACAATGGCACAAATAAGTTCCTGGCAATGGGAAAAAGGAAAATGCTGGTTCACCACATGAACTAGCTTGACAAGTATCACAGTGGAGGACACATAGGTCCTTACAATGAACCTCCAGTTTCATTAAGAGCTACTAGTGTGCACATTCCTGTCAGAAAGCTTTTTCCCTGGCTTCTGCCAAGCCTCATTTACTGCACATCAGTATACATATTATCAACCAGGTGCAAGAAATGTGTGAAAACCAGCATGACTGAACTTCTCAGTATCAGCTTCTTTGCATGTTTTGTATTTTGGAGATGAAGGTTTTCAGTATTGTGTATTTTCGGTGATCACTGTTATCTGATGAGGCAACCTTCTACCACTAAAAATAAAAGAAAGTTAACTAATGGATACAAAGCAGGTATAATTGGCAGAGTCACCTAATCTATGTGTTTCCTGTGTTTTTGTAAATATCTTCCTTCCAAAAATTACCAAGTGCCCCATGGAAACCTCGCAACATATTACACTTTTAAAACATTACAATTTTTAAAATTAAATATAAATCATTCCCTAACACCCACCCCTTTCTCTATCAATCTCTTCCTGTCTATGACTGTTACTTTGATATAGGCTTGGCACAATCATGTCTAGTTACTTTTTCTTCATGGAATTAGAGATGACAGTAGGGTAAAAACCAATAGTTTGTAATAGAATGAGTCAGTGCTCTTAAATTTTCCTGAGGTGTATGCATATATGTATCCAAGGTAACAATAAAAATACATTGTTATACAAAGATAGAAAAATATAGAAACAAAGCTATCATCTTGAGGGTGAAAATAAAAGCAGCTAACAATTCCCAGAAGTATTTAAAACAATTGTTCATGGGAGTCTAAAACTAGCACAGGATTAGAGCCATTCTTCACAGGAAGGATGGAAGATCATATTTGGAAGGTTGTTTCAATGTTTATGGACAGTCACTGAGTAAACCTGCCCCCCATGTTCCTAACCAAATTTTGTTTTAAGAGCATTTGTCCAGAACATTTCAACTGAAGCTAAGCCTTCTGTAAGACAACTTCCTTTCATGAAACCTGAAATCTGCTGTATTCTATATAGGTCAACATCTTATTTTCAAAAGTGCAGAAAACCTGAAAAGATTAAGGGTGTGTTTGTGCACAAAATTGACCATAAAAGATTTAACACACAGGACATAAATAAAAGCTAGAAGAAATGAATTTATAGGTACAGGAGAGGAGAAATAAAACAAGAGAGAACCTTTTGAATTATTTAAAGTGAACATCAAAACTGGTCAGAAATTGATATGTTTTTCTCCATTGCCAGCCTGTAGATTCAAATGATAAGAAAGGCATTGTCTGTTTCATTAAATGTCAACAATAGAAAAACCAGGTTGTTAAGAAGGGCTGCAAGTTCTTGAATCCAAAGATGGTTAAAAAGAAAAAAAAAATTTAACAGGCATACTACTAGCCAGTCAGTGCTGAAGCCACTCCTGACCAGCATGTTTAAACAATGACAGTTATAGGATTCTGTGACTCCATGCTCTTCTTCACAAACTTAAACTTTTTACCATCTCATGACAGTAAAGGTACCAAAAGCAAACTAAGGAAAGGATCAATTTTTTTCATATGTGTAGTTCCATTGCGATCCAAGAGGTGACACTGTATTGCTCACTATTTCGATCTGTTGAAAACAAACAAATCAGCCAGAAGGTAAAAGAAGCAATTTTATTTGACTACTTAAAACTTTATTTTCCTGAATACCAAAACACCTACCTAATAGCAATTCATTTTTTAAAGTAATGAAATATTTACGACTTTGAGCCTTCGGCAGCAGAAAGGAGTATGTTTATTCTGTAACTCAGTAAATTATAGATAGTCGAGGAGTCAAACAAATGCTTTCAGCATATCATGTTAATCCCTTTTCAATCTGGAAAATTTGTGTTTTGTTCTGATATTCTTAATTATTATAGGGGCATATAAGTAGCTGTGAATAATCTGACACCAAGACCCCACATGCCAAATTGAGTCTGTATGAATTTAGAATTTATTTTTATGGGAAAGTGAGGTGTGTTTTCCTTTACTGACTCCGGGCTAATGATAGCCCTCCAAAGGAAACGTACCAAGATAGTGATGCAAATAAATGCAAAATATATCAAAATATCTAACCATTTTTGATACTTGTGCTGTAACCTTTTTCAGTGTCATACTTTGTAAACAGACTGCCAAGCTATCATTATCAATTCAAGTGTACAACTGATTTACCTAATCTCTAAAAATGAATGGAAATTTATTTATTAACAAGATAGATTATTATGAAGAATGCTAAATGGAAGCTAGATAGAAGTGGGCTAAGAATGTTCTGCAACAGAAGAAATTATAGAGTAAGCAAGAAGATAAAAAGATAAACAGCAGTACACAATATAAATCATCTTCAGTATTCAGGTTGGGAGGCTTGTGTCAGAGGTGGTCTGTATTCCAGATCTTGCATGAAGATATAGTCAAATGCTTAGTTTTAATTATCAAGTTAAATCAAACAAAATATGATGGATTGACTGGGGGAAGAGAGAGAAAATGGAACATGCACCTTTATTAGGCTTGTCTGGAATATAGGTCTGAGGATCAGAAGCTAGGCTTTAGGTTTTGCTAGTGATATTGCTTTGTGATCCTGAGATATCTTTTAGCATATTTTCTCAGACATGGTTTGATGATAGCAGCTAGATTTTCACTATGTATGATAATTAAATTTAACTTTGCAAAAAAAACATTTATTGGAGTGAACACCTTAGATGAGCCATCCTTTTTTCTTTCATTCTGGCATAAACTAATCTAGTTAAATTTATAAGTTCCAGAATTTTGTTGGTGCCATTGCATTTCTTTGGTTCTTTTATCATATTATAAAGCAGAGATGGAATACATGTGTCTTTCCAAAGTTGGACTGCTGAAGCTCCCAGAGCTTCATGAGCATTGCTTCTGCTGGTTAGGGGTGCTAGAAAGGCAAAAACAATTCCTATCCTTGATATAAAGAATAGTGGGGGGGGGGTCTATATAAGGCGGGATACAGACTGCCCAAAAAGGGTAGTCTCCCGCCACCCTGGTTTGCTCCACAGGGAAGCTGCAGCCTCCAGAACATGGGGCTTCCCCATGGAGCAAAAAGAACCCTTAAAAAGTGGGTTCTTAATGCATCACAAACACGCCGGGACATGTGGACACTAAGCATCTGTCACGTCAAAATGGTGGCGCCTGTGTGTACAGGGTGCCGCCATTTTGATGCCCTGTCACATGTTAGGGGTGAGGCCAATATGGACAGTGTGTCCTCGGCCAACCCCTAGCACATGATGGGGTGCCCTATTGGGAGATATGTATAGCACTCAGGAAAGCATTTAAATACAAATGTTTCAGTCTAGTCTTAGGGCTTGTCTACATTTGTCAAAATACTCCAGACTGCCCCCAAAGTATTCTGGCCCCATATACCCTCTGAATCCCTGCCTTACCTTTTGTGGATTTCTAGTGAGCAATGTATGCTGCCTTCCCATGCAATCTCTGTGGAGTCAACCAATGCCACTATTGTGGATGTGAGTTGCTCTGAGATCAGAGCCAGGCATCCCGACATGTTGTCAATTCTGGACACCTTCTTCTGACCTCAGAGTGACTTGCACATGCAGAGCAACTTGGCAGAAACTGCATGGGAAGGGAACCAGCCATTACCACTGTGTTTTGCTCCAGGTTTTTGAAAATCCAGAGCAAATGCTAAGCCTTTTTAAAGCAGGACAAAAGATAGAAACCCTGAAATTGGTCAAGGCTTTATGAAAACAGCCTGGACCAGATTTGGGATTTGGGGCCTGCATAATGTAATATACTCAGTGAGCCTGGGGGTTGGAATTGGGATTTATAAGTAATATAGACAGTCCCTTAGCCATGACTGAGTTAAGTCTTATTTATTTTAATAGTTCTACTTATTTTAATTAATAAGTTTAGACCAGGTCTAGAGAAGATCCAGATGGTGCTTTGATGGTGTCTTCCTGCATGGCAGAATGAGGTTGGACTGGATGGCCCTTGAGGTCTCTTCCAACTCTTTGATTCTATGATTCTTGTTCTATGATTGTTGTCTGGATAAAAGATATGATCGTTACTGACTGTATTTTGTGATTAAGAGGCTAAACAGACAGGCCAAAAAGGCTGACCTTGGGATGGAGTGGAGACGTGGTGGCTGCATGCCATATGTTCTGACTTCACCCCCAAGCCACTGACATACTGCCTGCCTGACTGCATGGCAGGTGGTATTACAGAGCTCCTTTGGCATGGTGTTCAGATGCCACACACCAAAAGGAGCACCAAAAATTGCAGTGGCAAAGGTGTCCTTTTTCTGCTCCCAAAAGGAGTGGCATTTTGCCACTTCTTTGGGGGCCAGGAAAAAACCACTGGATATGGACCACAGCATGTGGTTGCTCCAGCCCTGATCTTGTGCTCAAAGGGGTGGCAGCAAGCTACTCCTTTGGGGCCGCCTGTTTTGCCCCTATGTTAAATAAGTACTTTTCCTAAGGTGCAACCTGCTTTGAAGACATTAGGACAAAGCCAATGGTTAATTCCAATTAGAATAGATTTACTCTTGTTGGGATGAACAACTGGATTTAGATTAGGGCTGGGAAGCATATGGCCCACCCTATGTTGTTAGAATGCAGCTCCCAGAATTTCTCATCGTTTGTTGTACTAGAGAATTACATCTTTTATTTGTTTTCACAGTACAGTTATTAAAATCTAGAACAGATTGTTAGTACTTGTCATTTTCTGCCTTTTGGACAGTTTATTTGACTTAGGGTATGAGCCCAGTAGCTGAAAATTTCTTTTTAATGTTATTATATGTAAGTTCTGCCCAAGGATGCCAGCAGACATCATGGAAGTGTTGAGTTTGACAGATTCTGAGAAGCAAACATGATCCATGACTTAGAAAAATAATTATACCAGACAAGGGTCGGAAGAGAGATCATATTCTGAAACATAATGATTTACTTAAAATATTCTATGATCTGTAAGCTGTTATCCCCTACAGCATAGGTAATTTTTAAAAATCATATCTAATTTCGCGATTTTGTCAAATGCTGTGAAGCTATCTGCTCAAAGTTCATATCTGTCAGTAATAATCAGGGTTCAAACTAACATCCAGTGTGGGCTTTTCTATTCGAATTAATCTACAAAATGAAAGAAATGAAATATGGACGTGTTGCCCATTAAGATATTTTATATTAATTTGAACAGGGTTTATTCTGACAACTGGAGAGTTACATATGTGATGAATTTTTTTCCATGGAGAGTGCTCAGTTGGTTAGATCAGGGTGAGTATTTCTGACCATGTCTCACCACTGGCTATCTTTGCTAGGGCTAATGGGAGTTGTAGTCCAATCATTACAAGTAAAACATCTCTGGGTTAAAACATGCTTAAAGTTTTATTCTTCAAGGCACCAGAGATATGGTTTGTGTCAAAAAGCTAACAACACTGGAGTGGATTTTTTGGATTTCCTACTTTCTACTGTATACTTTATAGAGCCAAAGCCATTCCTGGCCATCAGGGCTTCTCAGTAATATAATAATTAATAATAATTTGTTTTATTTATATACCGCTATTCCAAAGATCATAGCGGTGAACAGCAAGTAAGCTAATTAGCAAGTAAGCTAATTTGCCCCCAACAGTCTGGGTACTCATTTTAGCGACCTCCTCGGAAGGATGCAAGCCTGAGTCGAGCTTGGGCCCTTTTGCTGGTCTTGAACTCGCAGCCTTGTGGTTTTGAGTGAATGACTGCAGTACAGGCATTTAACCACTGCGCCACCAGGGCTGATGTGGCATACGGTGAAATCCATCAGTGAGGTTGGCAGAAATTGTGATCTCTCTACTCACTTGCAGGAATGCATAGGACCATTAGAACCAATCCATTGCTTCTTAAATAAGTTTTTTGGTTACACAATGAACATTTAACTGGTAAATTTAGGATTCGAAAAGAATTTCCCTAGGATATGGAACCTCACTTTATTCTTTGTCTTCTTTAGTGTTCTTGAGCGATCTGATTATGTGTGGCTTTGAATGTGGGAACTGGAAGAACAACTGGCCTGCAATTCCTGATGTTCCATTATCTATTGTGTTCAAGGCACATGGAAGAACTGTTGGCCAGGAGTTGACTGGAGATGGTGGTTCCATTCTTCTTGAAGTAGCAGACAGATTCATTCATGGCTAGAAGTAAATGTGGGGGAGGGGGCTTGTTAGTGTGTGTGCCTTTAGGTTGCCTTTTTGGGGTTTGGATTTTTTAAAATTAAGATTTATTTACATTCAAAAAGGATATCACACACAATAAAATAAACAATAAAATATAACAAAAGCAGGAAAGTAAAAATGGGTAAAGAGGAAAAATAACGCCATTAGACTTACATTTCTATAAAAGTTGATCAAATGTCCAAATATAAGTCAATTTGTAAATTTCACCTAAACATAATTCTTTCAAGTGTAGAAGCATTGTTAGATCTTCTATCCATTGCATCATAAGCAGAGAAAAATAATATATAAATATAAAACTTTAATTTATATCCCGCTTTTTGTTACCACAATCAAAGCGGTGTACAACTTTTAAAAAATACAATATATACAATTCCCCCCCCCTAAAAAAGGATTAAACAATTCTATCTATTAAAATTACAGGCGATAAAATCTAAAGACACTAATACAATAGTAAAATAACGGTGGGCAGAGTCTTCACTTATATATGTGTGTGGGGAGGAGCGTTACATGCCCGGGTCCTATTCTGGGAAGGCCTGCCAGAAGAGATCTGTCTTGACAGCTTTCTTGAAGCTCTCTAGGTTGGCAATTTGACGGATCTCGTCCAGCAGGCCATTCCATAAAGTGGGAGCGATCGTGGAAAAAGTCCTCTGGGAGGTCGCTGTCAATCTGGACTTTGTGCACTGCAACAAATTCCTCCCAGAGGATCTGAGGGTATGGAGCAGATTATACGGAAAGAGGCAATCCCTTAAGTAGGTTGGGCCCAAGCCATGGAGGGCTTTAAAGGTAATGACCAACACCTTGTACTGTGCCCGGAAACGAATAGGCAGCCAGTGGAGTGATTTCAGTATTGGTGTAATATGGTCACTCCTGGTTGTTTCTGTAATCGATCTGGATGCCATATTCTGTACCAGTTGAAGTTTCCAGTCTAGGCACAAGGGTAGCCTCTTGTAGAGCACTTTGCAAAAATCAAGTCTTGAGGTTACCAGTGCATGTACTACAGTTTCGAGTTCACCCGGCTCCAGGAAAGGGCGCAGCTGACATATCTTACATGTCCCTGAATATCAAGTAACTTTCCAAAACCAAATTTACTTGTATGATTACTTCCTCCCAAAATGTAACTACTATGGGACAATTACAAAATGTATGTGTTAAGGAAACATTAGCAATACTACATTTCCAACAAGCTGATTTAGACACTCCTTCCTTAAATAGACATTGTGGTGACCAATACACCCCAAAAGCAATTTCTACTGTATAAGATATAATCAGAGCTCTATATTAATAAAAGTTATAGATCTTAAAACTGGTGGAAAGGGGGATTCCCAGTGAAGTCTATTTGCCATGATTGTATGAGTCAACTGGCAATTGACAAGACAATATTTGCCACACAATTCTAACTGCTGAAATTGTGGGCAAAACACAGCCCCCCCCCTTTCAATACAAAATTAGAGGCAAATATTGACCATTTGAATAGAGGTGCCAGAAATGAAGACTCCAAGGCTGACTGTAGTGAACTACTTACTTTTAGTGTATATGCCCAAAAATTAATACAAGATAACAGATAAGCCCAATGATGTGTAAAAAGATCTGAAAGGCCAAACTCTCCTTTGATTGGAATTTGCATCCCTTTCATTGAAATTCTATGAGGAGATGGGTCCCCTCCCCCAAATTTTCTGCATTACAAATAACATAAACAATTCTAGGCATAACATTCATTTGAATCATTGTCATTTTAATCTTGTAGCACCTATGAGACTGAGTGAAAGAAGGTGTAGTATCAGGTTCTGTAGAATTGGTCTATTTCCTAAGATGCATGGAGTGAACTGAATCTGAGGAAGTAGACCTATTATTATTATTATTATTATTATTATTATTATTATTATTATTATGCTTTATTTATATAAACATATTTCACTTAGTTAGTTTCAAAGGTGTTACAAGATCTCTCTGCATATTGGTATTCCAGATTATTATGGCTATTTCTCTAAATTCATTTTAATCATGCTTACCTTAGCCCATAGACTCAGATTTAAGCCCCCCCTCTCTAAATCTTGCACAATATCTTTTATCCTCTTACATATATCAAGATTAATCATATGATATAAATCCCTATGGTTAATTATACCCAAATAAATAGAATTTGGGGGATATCTAACTCTTTCATGGCATATCAGTTTCACCAGGCATGTTACAAAACAAAACAAAGCTCATTAAAAACAATAAAAGACCAACAAAGTTCAATTTCAAAACCACCATTTTATGCTAGCAGCTGAACTGCCCCTCTCCCCTCCACTCCACAGTTTTCAGACACAAAGTGGAACTACATCATTTCCAGTTTTCATACAAATCTTGTATAAAGGCCAGCAAAAATGGTTTCTAACATGGTTTTTTGTGGGTTTTTTTGGCTATGTGGCCATGTTCTAGAAGATTTTCTTCCTGACGTTTCGCCAGCATCTGTGCCAGCCATATTCTCAACCAAAGTAGGTCTACTGAATTGAATAATTCTAATTAAAATGCAAATTATGGTAAACTGACCATGTTTTACTTGTCTGCCATGTAGCTGTTAATGATGGCAGGCTAGCCTGGAATTAGTGAATGCCTAGATCACAACAGGAAAGAAATAGGAGAATTCCAGTAGTATATATCTCTCTATGCAGAACTGGGATTGAATGCTCTTGGAACTGAAGCCTGGTTGATGTCTTATATGTTTTGGTTTAAGATACATTTCAGGCCTAATAGATCCAGTCTTTTATGGTTCCTGCTATCTGACATTTACTATGCCAGTTCGGCTAAATTTTATGAAATAAACTAATTTCTGTGGGCTTAAATTTTGATTCTCTCCTTTTACTAACCGAAAAGAAGTGTCTTGAATCTATTAGGGTCTACCTTGCAGAGAGAGAACATCAACTGACATATCCAACTCCTCCTAGAGTGTGTTCTCCAGTGATGCTTGGTATCCCCCCTTTGCAGGGTAGGATTCCGGATTATTTTCAAAACTGTTCACTGCTCGTGTCAAGGAAGGCATTTTTGTTTGCAAGATTGAATGTACACCTCTCAAATGTGACCAGGGGGAGATATTTGCAGACCCCATTTTTGAATCGTTTATGTCACTGTAATCAAGCTCCAGTTATTCTCCATCATATTATATTGCTTTGTCCATTGTATATAATTCCGAGGGGAAAATTGTTAAGAAGGTTATTGGAAATAAATATCTGTTTGGATGCGTTATCAGTGGAATATTTATTGGAAGATCGGAACCCACATATTACTAGGTTAGTGGCCAATTTTCTGGTGGAAGCAACAAGATTATGGCTTAAATTTTAATAATGATCCTGAAGTTTTATTGTAAATGCATGTTGTTTTTCTATGCCTAATAAAGGTTGACTGACTGACATATATATCATGGAGTATTAATCAATGTGTGTTTAAGACTCAGAATACACTGAAAGTGAGTGAGTGGTACCTACATGACCTATATTAAATATACATCAAATTATATTCTTTAATAAAAATCCTATGGCAACTGGTAATTAACAGCTGCCGAAACAACATGCTATATGATCACAGAGTACTTCTGCTTGATTTACATATTGCTTTTAATTAAAATTGAACCTAAAAAAAGAAGAAGAATGCTTAGCAATAGTTCCATAATAGGAACATTAAAACAACAAGAAGTATGAAACTTTCTGCCAGAATGAAGTTATCGTAACACCAACCAAAATATTTCAAAATGTAAAAATAAATCTGAAACTGTCAGAACTAAAATGACAAGCATTTTAGAGATGCATTCACTTCAAAGCACACATTCTGAATATAAATGAAAATCATATTCCAATTCAAATAGCATATCTTGGCTTGGTGTTCATGCTTACTTACATCTAGTGAAAGCTTCCATTACTGTTCATATTCTGCATATCAAGAGTGGGCAATCAGTAGTCCTCCAGATTATGTTGGGCTCCAATGTTTCCTTAACAAGTAGTGATTTCCATGTCAATAATGTGGTCAATATGCTCCAGGTTTCACTCTGTACTTTCAAGGAGCTATGCAACATGCCAAACGTATTCTGCAAATATGCTTCAGCACCTTGGATAGCTCCTAAACAATAGATGGCTCTCTGTATCTGCAGATTCTGCACCCATGAATTCAATCAATCATGGTTTGAAAATATATATTTTTAAAAAAACCTAAAAGCAAACCTTGATTTTCCCATTTTATATAAAGGACACCATTTTACTATGACATTGTATATAATGTGAGCATCCATGGATTTGGGTAGCCATGGCAGGTCCTGGAACTAACTCACAGTGGATAGCAAGGGCCCACTGTATAAGCCAAGGCAGATTCCTCACTCCACAGACATGGGAGCCACCACTTCAACCAACATTTGTCCAAGCCTGGAGGGCCAGTATTCAGGGATGATGGAGCTTTAGAAAGTGCCTTTTGGGACAACAATTCCCATAATCTTCAAAGTGGCATTCCCAGGGGCCATAATGTTTCCATCCCTGTTTCACTGTTTACTTAGAGTGCACCAAACACTTATCTGTATATAATACACATATGTCATAGGTTCTGATGGCTGTTAAATGAATAGAATCATAGAATCATAGAATCGTAGAGTTGGAAGAGACCACTAGGGCCATCCAGTCCAACCCCCTGCCATGCAGGAAATCCAAATCAAAGCATCCCTGACAGATGGCCATCCAGCCTCTGCTTAAAGACCTCCAAGGAAGGAGACTCTATCACCCTCCGAGGGAGTGCATTCCACTGTCGAACAGCCCTTACTGTCAGGAAGTTCCTCCTAATGTTCAGGTGGAATCTCTTTTCCAGTAGTTTGCATCCATTGTTCCGGATCCTGTTCTCTGGAGCAGCAGAAAACAAGCTTGCTCCCTCTTCAATATGACATCCTTTCAAATATTTAAACAGGGCTATCATATCACCTCTTAACCTTCTTTTCTCCAGGCTAAACATCCCCAGCTCCCTAAATCGTTCCTCATAGGGCATGGTTTCCAGACCCTTCACCATTTTTGTCACCCTCCTTTGGACACGCTCCAGTTTCTCAATGTCCTTTCTAAATTGTGGTGCCCAGAACTGGACACAATATTCTAGGTGGGACCTGACCAGAGCAGAATACAGTGGCACTATTACTTCTCTTGATCTAGACACTATACTTCTATTGATGCAGCCTAAAATAGCATTGGCCTTTTTAGCTGCCGCATCACACTGTTCACTCATGTTCAACTTGTGGTCTACTTGGACTCCTAGATCCCTTTCACACGTAGTTTCATTCAGCCAGGTGTCACCCATCCTATATCTGTGCATTTTATTTTTCCGCCCTAAGTGCAATACCTTACATTTCTCCGTGTTGAATTTCATTTTGTTAGCTTTGGCCCAGCTTTCTAGTCTATTCAGGTCATTATGAATCTTGATCCTGTCCTCTGGGGTATTAGCTATTCCCCCTAATTTGGTGTCATCTGCAAATTTGATAAGTATGCTCCCAATTCTGTCATCCAGGTCATTGATACAGTGGTACCTCGGGATACGAAATACCCAGGTTACGAATTTTTCAGGATACGAAAAAATCCCATAGGGATTTATTGTTTCGGGTTACGAAAGTTTTTTCGGGTTACGAAAAAACTCCGGCGCTGTTTTAAATGGAGCCGCGGCAGAGCCGCGGCTTTTTTCCCCATTAGCGCCTATGGGTTTTCGGCTTACGAAGGCTTTTCGGGTTATGAAATTGACCGCGGAACGAATTAATTTCGTAACCCGAGGCACCACTGTAATACTAATTCAGACTGTAAAAAATAAAAGACAGCTGACTCAGTTTCTTTAAAATTGTTCAAGGGGATCTGAAGAAACCTCAAGTGAAACTATAAACAGCATTAGCTGTTAAAACTATAAACAGTAGCAACTGTTAAAAAGAAAATCAAATGCTCAGTGATCTGTCCCCCCCCCTCTTAAGTGGTGATAGTAGTGGGGAAGTCATTGTGAAGTAAGGGAGACTCAGCTTTGACCTCCTTTGGCAAGGCAATGTGCAAAAACTAGGGTTGTAATATGAGGATAGAACCCTACCTATAAAACTACAGGGTTAATTAATAATAATACATCAAAGAGAAGAGTTTCCTGTTAAATGTGATTTTGCGGGGGGGGGGAGGTTGAAGGGAAGATATTGGCATTTATTTGAAGCATGAGATGCTGGGGGGGGGGAATCTAGTTAGCCTCCTCATTAGCATTATGGTGACAGCAGCAAAAATATATATATCGATATAACAACAATTATATCATTGTATCACCTGGTGCAAATCCTTCCCTAGTATAGAACATCCTGTCTTTGTGAAGCAATCACAGGTCAAAGATGTCAGTACTATTCCAGTTTATACCAAATGAGCATCTGGCATTACAACTGTTTTTTTTCCAATTTTTTTAAAAAGGAAGAAAAGCAAATCATGCCTTTAAAAAGTGCCAGAAGTGGAACTAGAGACTGCTTAACTGTTTCTTTTCACTGGATGGCTCTCTAATGTGGTGCGTTAATTGGAAAATAACAGCATTCCAGACATCTTTTAGAAAATCATTATGCATTTTTTCTCCCTCTCCTTTTTTGATTTCTTAAGGTTGAATCCATAAGTGAGATATTTTGGGGTTTGTGGATAAATGTGGATCCCAGTGGCACTACCTTTCCTTTTGAAAATAATTATTATAAGCAGATAAAATGCCTGGGTGGTAATTGTCCCTTTCCCCTTCATTTTACGACCGCACTAGGATCTAAAGTCACTGCCCTCTAGAGGCAAAGAGATAAATAACATACGTTTCTGCTGGTACAGTGATGTGGATCACTGAGTCACCATGGGAGGAACCAGACATGTTTTCCCACATACTTCAACCTAACATTTGCCACATTGTTTATGTGAACAGATGTCACTGCAGACTGCAATCCAATGAGCTGACAAAAAAGGAAAAAAAGAAGGGGGTGGGAGAAAGAAGAACTTGGGAGTGTGAAACACAAATAAATTACAACATTAAAAAAACACCGAAGACACTGTAGAAAGATATTAATCTGGCTGTGTAGTATTAGGCAAATCCATTCCAAGTTCCCCTAGGATCTAATTAAAACTTTGTTGACCACCAACCAATCAAGATAATTATTCCAGTTGATCCTATAGTAATGAGGGACACATACACTATTTTTTAAAAAAAGAAGAAATATGACCTCCAACATTAAAAAAGTGATCTGCTCACTGTATTTACTGTGATGTTTTTAAAAGGAATTGTGTGTTTTGTGCACTTTTTTCAGAATCTGCTGAGAAACAAATTGGATAAGAAGCCACAATGGTTTATAGACTGAAGGTGTTGTGTGCACAGATGTTAGGGGAAAGGAGCCATCCCTTATGTGTTAAGGATTCTGCAGAATAATGGTATGGATTTAAAGTTCTGATAAGGGGAGCATATAGAGCCCTATAAAACATTTAAATGAGCTAACTGGCTGCTCGAGAGGATTTGAATCTGAGAAGCCGCTCTTGCTGTGATGAAAAGAGGCACACTTGAGACAAGTTACACACAGTGGTCACCATTAAAAAACAGCATTTGACAAGGGTTGCACAATCAGGGAGCCAATACTTCCTGCTCCTGTAATTAGGATGGGAAATAACTGACAAAATTAAATGTTCTTCACAATATTTTACAGGACATCCAAGCATTGTAAAAGTTGTTAAGGTATTGCAATAAAACCCCACAGGTATTTGTTAGAAGTACAGATGATCCACCAAGGAGAGTGTTACCTACTACCTTTTCTGCAACTAGTTCCATTACAATTTATCATATGTTGTGACTAAATTCAGTGTCACTTCTGAGTATCTTGCACAAATAGGATAGCTATCCTCCTGTCCTATTACTAAAATAAGTACAGTAAAAGCCATTGCAGGGGAGAGGGATTAACAGCTATTATTTATTTATTTTAGAGCCAACATGGTGTAGTAGTGTCTTGCGTGTTGAACTATGACTCTGGAAACCTGGGTTCAAACCCTCCCTCAGCCATGGAAACATGCTGGTTGACCTTGAGCAAGCCACACTCTCTCAGCCTCAGAGGAAGGCAAAGACAAAACCCATCTGAACAAGTCTTGCCAAGAAACCCCTATGATAGGCTCACCTTTGTGTCACCATAAGCTGGAAATGACTTGAAGGCAAACAACTATTTATTCATTTATTTAATATCCTGCCTTTTCCCAGCTCTGAGATTCAAGGTCTAAGATTCAAACTCTGACATTCAAAAACTAGTCTTTCTCCACTTATGAGAAAATATTGCAATACAGTCAGCCCTCCCAACCACAGATTCTTTATCCATGGTTTCAAGTATCCACAGCATGAAAATATTTTAAAAATACAGTATATAAATTGAAAAAAAGCAAACATTGTTTTTGCCATTTTATATAAGGGTCACCATTTTAAATCCACTGTGTTTAATGGAAGTAATATCCATGGACTTGCTATCCATGTTAGGGGGGGAGGTCCTGGAACCAAACCCAAGCATATACCAAGGACCCACTGTAACAGTGGCTAGATTGATATATGCACAAATTTGGAAAGAGCCAACAATCCCTTTGGAAGAAGATTGGTTATTAAAAGCATATGACTTAGGGGTTGAACATATGCTTTTAATAACCAATCTTCTTCCAAAGGGATTGTTGGTGCAGGTAAGGGCAGAGGTTCACACACTGTCCCCACACTGATCCAGGACCTGATATTGGCACATGCTCCTTATCTTGCTGCAGAAGCTCCACCATTGCTATGTCTGAAATGGAAACAGAACACCTGGCTGCAGCCACATAACCAGGTATCCATTTCCACATCAGATGTGACAACAGGGACCTTGTGAATACAGGTGATGGCATAACAAGGTAAGAAGTGAAGGGGGCATCCAAACAGCTGAGATTTGCTGTGGGGCTTTCAGGAAAATCTGTGGCAAACCAGGGGTCAAATTACCCAAGGGAAATGGCTTTTTACTCTGGGATCAGGCTGGATCCACTGGATCTGTGTCCAGACTGGCAGGATTAGGCTTGATCCTGCCCCCAGGGTTTTGGCCTGCATTGTCTGAGCTAGGCAACTTTGGACAAGGAGGAACATGGGCCTTTTGGCCTGTTCAGAGAAGCCCCTAGTGGAAATAGTGGAAATAGACCATGTATGCATTTCTATTTTTCAAATAGGATTTAGCTAAAGATTTATATGTGCAGTAAGATAATATGATTATAAGTAAGTTATATAAGACTACTATAAGTATTATATCAATCTTAGAATAAATAGAAGAGGGTTAGGTAATGTAGTGTAAATGAACCATAGTCAAGTATGCTGGAAGCCATTATTTCCCTGTCTAGTGTGTTTAGTGCTTGGTGAATAATATGTTTCATTTTGTTTTTGTGTTTTTTTTTCCTTTTTGGTTTTGGGAGGGTCTTTTTAGACTTTTTGTATTTTTCATGTATTTTTAAGATATAGAAAAAGTATCTATTTGTATGTGTGCATTATAATGTTATGTTATGTTACTTTGATTGTTTTAATAAAATATATTCTATATAAAATAAACAACAAACACTAGTCTCTTTCCCAGAAGTCTGTATACTTTTCATGGGTTGCTGGAAAGGCAGCCTATCAGGCAGCTGGCCAGAGTGTAAGGGAGGCTATTCTTTCTGCCATTGGGGAATGAAGCCACTCAGGACTGCTGGGAGAGGATATAAAGTGTTTTCCTTGGTGCTACACCAGCAGTCTGGCTCTTGCTGCTTTGCCAGGAGAAGCTCAAAGAAAGAAGAAATGATCAAAAAAGGGAAGTGGGTCCGTGGGAAGAAGATGGAAGAGGAGGCAGAAAGGAGAGAAGGAAAAACAGAAAAGAGCATCAAAGCAACCCCCCCCCTTTTTTTTTGCTTCAACACTTTGCTAAAACCTTCCTCTCCTGCTGTCTCTTCATTATTTTCCCCTATCGATTTTGCCAACTATTTTCTCACTCAATCTGAGATAGTTCTTCCTGATTTGTCTTCTACCACTAATCGTCTGGCACCTGCAACCAAAAATCTCTCTGTGTTTCCTCCTGTTTCTTTGGACAAACTCCCCAGACTGCTGAATTCCTCCAAACCTGCAGATCCAATTCCCTCTATTCTTCTAATCTCTATAGCCCTTTCTTTTCTGCCCTCGCTTCTCTTTAATCTCTCTCCCTCCACAGGTTCCTTCCCTTTGGACTTTAAACATGCTCTCATCTCCGCAATTCTGTAAAAACCTTCTCTTGTCCCCTCTTCTTTGTCTAGCTATCATCCGATTTCTCTTCTTCCTTTTCTTTCTAAGGTTTGGGAATGGATTGTTTATTCTCGCTGTCTTGAGTTTCTTGAAGCCAACTCCATTCTAGTTTCCTTTCAGTCCAGTTTCCACCCACGGCATTCTACAGAGACAGTCCTCACAAAGATTTCAAATGATCTTTTGCGGGCCAAGGCCTTTACTCTGTTCTTGTTCTTCTTGATTTGTCTGCAGCAATCAACATCGTGGATCACTGTCTCCTAGTTGATATACTTTCTGACCTCGGGTTCTCAGACTCTGTTCTTGATTGGTTTAAATCTTAATTGTCAGATAGGTCTTTTGCAGTGGTCATGGATGGTCAGACCTTGTCCTCTGTTCCGCTATCTGTTGGAGTTCCCCAGGGCTCTGTTTTGGGTCCCCTACTGTTATCTCTTTACAAATTGTCCCTAGGAAAACCTATGAGTTCTTTCAGTTTTTCCTATCATTTGTATGCCGATGACACTCAGCTGTATCTTTCCACCCCTGACCTTTCTCCAGGGCTTGAACAGCAAGTTTCATCTTGTCTCACACCTGTCTTGCAGTGGATGCACCATTGGCGTTTGAAGCTCAACATGTCCAAGATGGAGTTTCTTGTCTTTCCACCTAAGTCCACCCTTCAATACTCCTTTTCTATTTCTGTTGATGACATCGCTATTCAACCGGTCCAGGAAGCCCACAGTCTTGACTTCATTTTTTATTCTTCTCTGTCGTGTATCCCCCGATCCAGGCCATAGCCAAGACCTGTAGATTCTTTCTATACAGTATTGCTAAAATCCGTCCATTTCTCTCAGCCTCTACTGCCAAGACCCTGGTCCACACTCTGGTCATCTCACAACTAGATTATTGTAACCTCCTTCTGACAGGGCTTCCTCTCTCTCACCTCCATCCTTTAATTTCAGTCCAGCATTCAGCTGCATGCATTATTACATCCTCTCGCTGCTCTTGACCATGTTTCTCCTTGATTATCATCCTTTCACTGGCTCCCCTTCCCCTTCTGTATTCAGTATAAGCTTCTGTTATTAACTTTTAAAGCTCTGCATGGGCTTGCCCCTCCTTATTTATCTGAACGTCTTTCTCCCCATATTCCCACTTGCATTCTCCATTCTAGTAGTCAAGGTCTGCTGTCCCAGACCAAGCTCTCCACTGCCCCATCCCAGATTTGTACCTTTTTACTTGCTGCCCCTCACTCCTGGAACCTTCTTCCCCCACAAGCAAGGGTCATCACTTCTTTAACCAGTTTCAAAACTGAGTTGAAGACTATATTGTTCAGGGAAGCGTTCCCAGGCATTGTGTGACTGTTTATCCGATAGTTATCTGATATTTTATTTTATTTGATTTCTGATGTTCTGAATCTGTTGCTTCCTTATTTTATCTAATTCTATCTTGTATTACTATCTATTGTTTTATATGTATTTGGTAGAATGTACACCATTGGCAGGTTTCATTTTTATCGATTTTATTGTCTGTATGTACAGCGCTGTGTAAATCTACAGCGCTATATAAATAAAGTATGATAATAATGATAATGATAATGATAATAATAATAATAATAATAATAATAATAATAATAATAGAAAAGAAAGAACAGAAAAAGATGCCAGCCACAGATGCTGGTGAAACATCAGGAATAAACTCTTCTAGAACATGGCCACATAGCCCGAAAAATAAAAATAAAAAAATCAATGGATGCCGGCCATGAAAGCCTTCAACTTCAAACACACACACACACACACACACACCCCTGAACTATTTTCAATACAAAGAAAATCAAATATTTTTTCTCCCTTGGTTAAAAAATTAACTTACATCCCTGTCCCAGAGTGACCATTTCTCTCAAACAAGTTATTAGGGATCACTATTGATGAAGTGCATGGGGAAAGTGAAAAATAAAATGGAACAGCACTGCTTAATGCCGTGTAGTGTGGACCACCTTTGGGTGTTCAGCCTGCTTTGGGAGTGGGCCATGCAGTCAGAAGCAGTTCCAGCTGAATTGGGGAAAACCCTGGGAATGGCCAGGCTTTTGCTCTCTAGCTGCTCATCCCCTATAACAACCTTCCCTCCACACTAGTGCCTTCCATCTGTGTTGCGCTACAACTCCACTGCTCCCCCACCAGTGTGGCCAGTGGATGGTAATAATGGGAATTGTAGTCTAACAAAACTGGAGAATAATGTGTTGGGGGAATGCTGTACCAGAAAAAAAAGCAAACATGTCTATATGGCTGAAACTATCCATAAATCAAACCTTTTGAGAAGAATCCCTAAAATAGTGAAATGGAAATGAATGAACTTGGCCATGCATAAGAGTCTTTGGGCCCTTAGGTCCTCAGGTGAATTATCTTGAGACAAGTGACATAGAAAAGAGTGTATTTAACAATTCTAAGTAATTTCATCTTAGCAGGAGAAATTTGTTTGCCTCCAAAGTAATATATGCCCTCTAGGTTTTCAGGCATTCAATTATCCAAACCTAAATGTTGTACATTCATAGATACACATTTTAGGTGAGTATGTTTTCTGAGATCTTCAGCCTTCCTGTGGAATTTCCTTCTGAGGAGGATATGCCAGAGCGATTCACTTTATAATTTTACATGCATGAAGAGCTTATGTTTAGAAATACTTTTATCATCTAGACTGGTCCTTTCTGAGGTTATGTTGTATGCCTTCCTCCCTCAGAAGGAAAACCAGTTCAGCTGAATAGAGAATAAGAAAGTAAATTGGGGTGGACCCATTTTTGAGTTCTGGATCAGAATCTATTGGCCAATTTGATTCAAGAGCAGAATGGTACAAATTGAAGCATATTGGACATTATATAGGTGAGGGGTGGAACTAGTGAATTGTTAATATGGCTATACAATAAAATGCCACTGTTGTATAATGCATAAAGGGAGAAGCTGAGCTGAAACTTGCTCATTTTAAAATATAGGGGGTAAGTTCACCAACAATTTCCATTTCCAGTGCTAACGGAGTATGTTTATATAAGGTCATTGAAAATGTATAATCAGTTATCCCTTCCTTTATTCTGTATTAACAGCAGATTGTTAAAATGCTGTGGTAAGCAGTGGATGATTGCTGATATCATCAGCAATTGGTCTCCTCGAGTTCCTTAATTTTGTTTTGGCTTGTTTTTATTGAATAGCCTAGCTTAATATTCTGTTTGCCTTTATTATTAACTTTATTTCTTTAACGAGTCTGTCTTTTAGGTTGTTATCGTTAACTGTCTTCAAGCTGACCCTGACTTCTGGAGACCAAATCATGTTTTCTTCTAAGGCTGAGACAATGGGGACCTGCTCAAGGTTAACCAGTGAGTTTCCATGACAAGGGCAGGCATGGGGTCTTTCATAGTCCTTGCCTAGTGCTCAGACCAACATATCACATGGCTCCTTTAGATATAAAAATATATTCTGTCTCTCTCTCCCCACCCCCAATCCACTAAGAATATGTTTCTTTAAATTATTCATTCTTGAATTTTTTCTCTCTCAGCTGCAGGCTCATCTTCCAATACTGTGCAGTTTTGAAGACATCCTCACAGGGGAAGAAAGTGCCCACCCCATAGCAATGATTTTCTCTTGGCTGTCCCCCACCCAGCTCCTGCATGGCTATGGAAGTGCCCAGCATGGGTGGGGAGGAGGGAGCTAAGTGAAGGGGATCAAGGCTGCTGCTTCTATTCTTCTAACACAGGCAGTGGTTGTGGTCCTCCTCATGCCCAAGCTCTGAACCTCCAAGCACAGCTACTGTAGTGGATCAGAGGGCAGCTACATGAGATGGATCATTGCCAATGACTGAAGGGCATAGAGAACAACTACTATCCTTACTGTTGTATATTTATATAGCTCCATCTATGTACATCCTTGCTCTGCTGCATCCCATCCTCCAGCATGACCATGTAGTGGCCAGAGGACCTGTGGAAGTTCTGAAGAATGATACCATCATTTTGTGCCAATTATTGGAATAGCTAGGGATGATCTTTACTGTTCAGCTGCTTTCACCTATCCACCAGCCACTACACAGCTCTGTTTGGGGAAGTGGGTGAAAGATGAGTCTGTGCTTGCTGATGATGGGTATAGAAATTGAGTCTGTTTCAGGTCTTGAACAAAAAATAAGAAATGGGTTTGAGGAAAATTCTTCTTGTTGGGATTACCTGAAATTCAAGAAGCCCCTTTATAATTTCTTTGATTATTTCAATAGTCTTTCCTTTCCTATCCCTAAACCACAACTTCCCACACTTACAGAATCATAGATTCATGGAATCATAGAGTTGGAGGCGGAGGGGGGGGGGTCTCATGGGCCATCAGGTCCAACCTCTGCTCAATGCAGCATCTCCAGCCTCTTTTTGGAGATGTGCAGAGAAGGAAATCCCACCCTAGGCAATTGATTCCATTTCTGAACTGTTCTTACTGTCAAGAAGATCCTTCTAATGTTCAGTCAAAAGCTACTCTCCTGTAACTTCAAACCATTAGATCTGGTTCTACCTACCAGAGCAACAGAGAACAGGCCTGACCCCCTCCCCTCTGTGACAGCCCTTTAGATATTTAAAGAATGTTATCATGTTACACCTCAGCCTTCTCTTCCCCAGGCTGAACATGCTCAGCTACTTTAATCTTTCCTCATATGTTTTGTTCTATGTACCTCTTATCACTTTCATTGCCCTTCTCTGAATCTGCTCCAACTTGTCTATATCCTTCTTAAAATGAGGTGCTCAGAACTGAGTGCAGTATTCCAGATGTTGTTGTTATTTAAGTCTTAGATGGAAGTCAAGTTGACTCTCCACAGAAAAGTTAGAGCATTGTCTGGGACTATTCTGAGGTGAGAGCAGATAATAGGATTGCTATCTGCCTTTACGGTAATCAGCAAATGTGCAGATGGAAAAAAATCACCTTAGATCATTATGTGGCTTCTGCAAGACAAATGAGTGAGCACAAAAGCAGTCTTTCTCAGGGAGGAGGAAAAGTAAAATTTGATCAGACAGGAAGAATGTCCATGAAAGCTTGTACCAGATAAAACTTATTACACTTGTAGATCGCACAAAAACTTTTATCATTTTTCAGGAAAGAGACTAATATAGTCATGTTAGGATTTTAAAAAAAATATTTTTATCTGAGCTTGGCAATGTTATATCTTTAGACCACAACTTCCACAGTCCCCAAGACATTTTAGGAGTTGTCAGTGATGTAGACTTGAGTCAACTGAAACAGACTTAAGTTGGACTGAAGTAATTTCAGTGACTTGACTTGGCAAAAATAATATACTGACTGAACTTGAGATTTTTATATCTTTAGTGGCTGAATTGAGCAGCAGGCAAGATCTGCCTCCAAAGTGTGGGGCACATTTCTTGGAAGGGAACAGCAAATGTGTTAGGCAATGGGCTTAAGGTGGAAGGATCCTTCTAAAGCTTTTGAAAAGCTTTAGAAGGCTCCTCTGATACACAGCAGAGACAGGCTGCCAAGCAGACCTCAAGCCCCACCTCAAGCCCATTGACTAATGCACTTGCTGTTCCCTTTGAGAAATGCACCCCCATCTCTTTTTTTTCTGTTAAAAGTTGGCTTCAGACATAAGACTTGACTTGAGACTTGACTAAAAGACTTGAATACATCACTGGGAGATGTAGTTGAAAATAGAAGTGTAAAAAAAGTAATTTTGCCAAGCTCTGATGTGCATTGTATTGCCTTTCCATTCTTAGACGTGGCACCTGGAACAAACTGTAGCTGTCTAAAGGGTTTCTGTTCTGGGTTCCAGTTAACTAGCTATGTCTATTTCCAAAATCCTCCCTCCTGTTCTCTCTCTCTTTTTTCGTTTCCATTCCCCACCATAGTCGGATGGCATTTTGTGACTACTGAGCATGTTCATTCCTTTTAAACCTATTTTGTTCCACAATACAGTTTGTGCCTCTGCAAATTTACAGTTTTATCCAAGCCTGTCAATATGTCATCCACCTAACATCTCTGTTTTGTGTGGGTATAGTGCCATTTTGGCTACTGAAAAAGGCAAGAGAATATGTTTGTTCTTTGTAATAGGACATTCAAGTGGATGTTTACAGTTATCTATTAATAATAATGTTAAGCCTGCTTTTCTTCCAAAACAGATTGTTGTTGTTGTTGTTGTTGTTGTTGTTGTTATTATTATTATTATTATTATTATTATTATTATTATTATCTGTTTTGGAAGAAAAGTGGGCTTAACATTTTGAAAAATATATAAAAAGTCAGATATATGTATCTTCCTATACATGTATTCTCAGTAAACATGACAAACTGCAGGGAGCATTTGTAGGACATTACATTTGCACTCTTTTCCTCTTCATTATTACCCACTTGCTTCCATTAAACTCTTGTAGAGTCAAGTGAAATGCTAAAGGTGACAGTGATAGACAAGAATTTTTATTGTCTTGTCAATACAAATAAACCCAGAGCTGATAAAATGTCATACTACTCCTTCAGCAATGGCTGAAATTCAGTGATCTCTAAAGAAAGAATGGGAAGAAGGAGGGAACAATCCGAATTATCCACACAAACACACCGTCACTATCTCTTGGGATCTGTGGAAGAGTTCTGCTACCCTGATAGTCTGTCACCAGAGAGGATAGCTTAAATGGTATTTATAGATTGCCTCCATTTAAATGCATAGCAGCTTTGTAAAATGCTACTTGTGCGAAACAAGACAAAGAAACATGGTTTAAAACTATAATGCATATGGAAGGAAAGTTATTACCCTTCCAGATGGAAAAAAAATGGAAATAATGAAGATGTAATAGAAAATTTTGCTGGAGTATAAAAGCAACTGACAAATATAGGTATCTCGGAGGAAGAATCATAGATGAACATATTGCACGCCCCAAATGTAAGTGATGTGGAAAATCACTTTTATGCACTTTATTTAATATCCTACAGATTTTAGCTTTGAATTCTATTTAATCTCAGACTTCAATTTTTCCTCCCAGTGTACCCAGTTGCTAAGAGAACCAATTCTGAAAGTGGGATCAATTTGTAGAACTGCGTTACTAGCATGATCTGCAGGTGGAAGAGCCAGATGTAGGCAAAGAAAAAGTGGAGTGAGGGTACCCAGGGGCACAGCCGCAATGTTGACACAAAGTAACACCAAGGCAATGGAAGTCCTAAGAAATTTCCAACCTCCTAAGGCTGAGAGTGGTTTGAATTCATCATAGCTTCAGCTGGTCAAGTTTAAGCTCAGTTAGACCTTGGTCATTTTCACAGTTAGGATTATACTCTTATGTGAAAAACTGGTCTGCACTGCATTCAGAGGCAACCCGGAGTATCCTGGGCCCACAGCAGCCCCCACTACCTTGGCCTACATTTCTGCTCCATGGTGGCTGTTTGCATGGGCATCCCACTGGGCTACCTAGCACATCTGCTACCACTGTGGGTTGCTTGCTTCTGAGGTCAGAACAGGTTATGGAATGAGGATCACCTGCTGAATGCTTTGTTCTGAGCTCAGAATGAGTTACCCATGGTGTTAGTGGACACATAAGGCAGCCCAATGGGACAGCCGTGCAGACAGCCACCATGGTGCAGAAACAAAGGACTTTGGATCTTCCCAGATGATTTAAACAATAGGTAAGCTCCCCCCCCCCATTAACTTTGTAATGCCCTGGTTCTAATGTTAGATGTGCTCGATGTCATTTGGACTGCCCACACCAAAACCAGGGTTTGGGCCAAGTGGTGAGCGGGGAAGACTCACATGTAGGCAATATTAAGCTAATTGGACCAAGATTTATTTATTGATTTATTTATCATATTTCTCATATACTTTATTTCTTTTGGCCAATGGCCATTGCCAAATTAAAGTAATAAAACAATACTCATAAAAATTCCATAAAAACAATATGCAACAAATTGTATCAGATAACAAAAGTTTAACATTAACAACTGTAGACAGCTTAGATAACATGAATATGTTAAAGTTCACAGTTGGACCCTTTTAGATCAAGTTATCCCCATTACAGAGAACAGCAAGCTCTGCTATGTATTTCTTCCTAGTCTTCTTAGCAGCAAGAGCAAACAACGCTACGCGCCAGGTCACATATTTATCTGTGTCCATAAGGAGGTAAAGTACTTTTTCTTGGGAGTTTGGAAAGGTTTTATTATTAATTAAGGGTAAAATAAAACACTCCCTAGGATCTTTATATAAAGGGCAACAGGTTAAATAATGTACTTATAATGTTAAATAATGCATTTTTAAAAATATGACATCAGTACAAAAGTTACCAAGATAGTATCAAATGAATCAAATGAAAAGAGCAGTAATAACATGGGGAAATGGCATTGAAAACACTAAAACCATTTTAAAAGTGGGTTTTTTAGTCTAAGTCTGATTTTGACATATCTAAATTCAGTGATTTCCAATGCAACTCTACATATGCCTACTTAGAAATCTGTCGTTTGACTTCATTAGTCTTTCTCCTTGCTAAGTACGTACAAATATACCTCAGTTAACAAAGTCAGTGTGTTCCTGAGATTTACTTTATAAAGTCCTGAATGTTGCTTTCAGACCCTCATTGTGTACCAAAGCAATCAAACAGTTATTTGCAAAACAAATTTGTAGGATAGTTCAATATGTTTCAGCATTATTATTCAAAATAAGCAGTAAGCACATGCAAAATGAAACAATCAAGTTCATTGAGCCTTGTGTAAGTAAACATTTTTTTTCAGCCTTTTAGAGACCACTTGAAAGTTCCTTCCAAAATATATCCAAGGATGATTTTTTTATCTTTCACCAGTCTCAGTTTTTCTAATGGTTTCCATTTTTTTATTTTTTTATTTTTGCTATTTGATCTTTTAAAAACATGCTGCTGGTAAGCCAGTGACACAGATTTATTTGCTTTCCCCTTTTCTCCTTGTTTTGTTGTTCAGACAAGGTCAGTCAGGGATTCTGGAGGCAGCTGCTGTTTACCTTGCTTGTTGTAGGCGAGCGCACATCATTACAGTGAGATCAGACAGAGTAGAATCCCATTCTTTCCCAGTTCAAACTTCATAGCATTGCTTACTGCAGACACACTGCTGCAACCTGATACCAACATCTGTGATTCTCCAGACCTCCTTCACCATCCTTCCAGTGTTGATACTACTTCCAACTGAACTAAGGATAAAAAGGAAATATTGGAGGCTGAGTAGGTATAAAAAACTTGGTAAAAGAGAGCTTGTCACAAGAAAACAAGAATATAAACTGAATTAATCAGGAACATAATGTCTGCTGAGAGCGTGGGGAGAGGAAGAAGAGGGAAACCAGTGTTACCATAATTTGTGAAACTCTACCAGGACTCTATGAAAAATATCCTTTGTGGATGTTAAAAAGACTTTCCCCCTTCTTTCTTCTGAAATTCCCCCTTCTCTCTTCTGAAATTAGAAGAGCTAAGTAAATAAAATCTGGCAGATAGGAGATACTGATGCTTGAAGCTAACAACTGGGTTCTTGTTTTTGATAATTTATATGTACTGAAGGTCTTACTCCTGTTTAAAGTTCTGAATGTTGCTTTCCGGCCCTCATTGTGTACCAAAGCAATCAATCCTTTGCAAAACAAACTTTGCAGGCAAATATATTTATTTTATTTGTGCAGGGAAATTAGTTGCACATGTTTTGCTTTATAATGAGGAAACTTAGTAGAATTCACAACTCATTCCTAAAACATGAATTATCTCTGATTCCTTGCAACAACTTCCTTTACTGCTGTCTAATGTTCAGATTTTTTAAAAACTGAGGGCATCAAGACAGCATAATTCTATGATGACAGCAAACATTAAGATGCAAAAAGTGTGCCAGACTTTTATAAAAAATACTGTCAGTAATATTTCTATCAAAACAAGCAAAGGAAATAAAAATATATTGGGATTGTAACTATTTTTTTCCTTAACACAACTGTGAGGATATTAAGAAGCATTAACTGTTTTTCCTTCCATGCGTTTGAACATTTATATTTTTTGTCAACAAATATGGAATTTACTGATGTGCAGTTTTTAATCTTAACATTAGCATTTTTGCTTTAGTGAATCAAATACTAAAATCTATTCTAACAAAGTGATTTATTATACAGAGTGCACGCATGCAGCAGCTAGGCATTATCATTAAGAAACTATGGAGATTATCACATGGAGTAACGGGAGTAACCATTAATACAAAGTGAAGGGGCCATGCCACTTCAGTCATGGGAGAAGGATGGGATAAGTGTGACATCGTTTGATAATCTTATCGCAATTGTACGATAAGAATGACTGGAGGATGGGAAAAGGACAGGCGTCATCTGATAATCTTTGTGCGATCACACCAAAAGGATGGGGTAAGGACGGAAGCGTTCCATCCTTTATCCCGTGTGATCATTTCCATTGACACCAATGACTATAGAAAATAATTTTCTTTTAGTAGCAACACCATTAAAAATAGGTAACCTCCCTAAGGGCACTAGGCTAAGGTAGGCTAGAACAGGAGGAGAAGGGCTAAGTCAGTTTCACTGTTGGAGCAGTGAGAGAACAAAAGTGAGTAGAGGTGGAGTATATCAGTCTGTATCTCAAAGAAGTGGATAACATGAGAGCTGATGTCACTGAAACACTCTTTAATCCTATTATTGCTGCTCTAAGACACATTTAACTCTTTAAACATTAGGCATTGTTGCATTCCCAGTGTTTTATTCATGTTATCAAGATGGCAACATGGTCGATTTGAAATAACAAAATGAAAAATGGAGATGGCATTGGAATGGGATACAAAAACCTGTTATACTGGTGCATCACACTCAGGAAAGTTGTGTTTAGGCTTTTCTTTTTTCAAACAGGAGTTGACAACAAATCAATCCAAGCACTGAATGCACTATCAGAAATAGTATGCTATTTGACATGAAAATCTGTTGTCATTCAAAGAAAAATGGTATAGGCCTGAATCCTACAGATAAGGCTAACTAGGGTAAATTGACTGAATTGATTGTTGAATGTTAAGTCAGCATTTAGAGGTATCCCATCTAAGAGAGTGGACTAGAATTCTTAGGGAAGAGAATTCAATGTACCAGATTAAAGTATAGATCCCAGGTTTCCAAGCATGGAGCCATGTGAGGTGGAATTCCAGGAATTCTTGGATGAAATGGATTATCCATTTCAATCTGGCTTCAGACCTGGCTATAAGACAGAGACAGCTTTAGTCACCTTGTGGATGACCTACACAGGGAACTGGACAGAGGGAGTGTGTCCCTGTTGGTTATGCTGGACTTCTCAGTGGCTTTTGATACCAACCATGGTAGCCTTCTGGGTTGCATCTCTGGGATGGGGCTTGGGGGCACTGTCTTACAGTGGCTACAGTCCTTCTTGAAGGGATGAACTCAGAAGTTGGTGTTGGGGGACTCCTGTTTGAACCTTGGCGACTGGGCTGTGGGATTCCTCAGGGTTCTTTCTGCCCTCACCCCCCCCCATGCTATTTAACATCTACATGAAACCGTTGGCAGAAGTCATTCAAAGTTTTGGGGTGTGGTGTCACTGGTATGCGGATGACATCCAACTCTATCCTTTCTATCTGACTCCAAGGAAGCTGTTTATACTAAAACAATGTCTGCTATCAGTATTCGACTGGATGAGGGTGAACAAACTGAGACTTAATCCTTGCAAAACAGAGGTGCTCCTGGTCAGTTGAAAGATAGATCAGGGAATGGGGGATTCAGCCTATGTTGGATAGGGTCACACTCCCCCTGAAATCTCAGGTTTGCAGCTTGGATGTGTTCCTGGATTTGGATCTGAGCCTGGATGCCCAGGTTTTGGCTGTGGCCAGGAGTGCATTTGCACAGTTAAAACTAGTGTGCCATCTGCACCTGTTCCTTGAGTAGTCAGATGTGACAACAGTGATACATGTGTTGGTTACATCCTGTTTGGACAATAATAAAGTGCTTTACTTAAGGCTGCCCTTGGAAACTATTTGGAAACTTCAGCGGGTCCAAAATGCTGTGGCCAGGCTTCTGAAACAGCTGCATTGGCTATTGATCCATTTCTGGGCAGAATTCAAGGTGTTGATTTTGACTTTTAAAGCCCTAAACAACTTGGGTCCAGACTATCTGAAGGACCATAGTGCCTGGGTGCTTACATCAGCAGCGGAGGGCTTTCTCTCAGTCCCACCAACTTCACAGGTTGGTCAAGAATTTGGAGAAAGCCTTCTCCATGGCTGCCCCCAGACCATGGAATTCCCTTCCGTGGGAGGTCAGTACCCCCCCCCCCAGCGCTCTCTTCCCATTGGCAGCTGAAGACATTTTTATTTTGGCAGGTGTTTGATGGATGAATTTTACTTGTGCTGTGTGCTGTAAATGCTTTTTATAGTTTTTACTAGTTTTAACTATGTGTTTATAACTTATTTTTTAATATTAATAATCTTTAATTATTTTTTTTAAAATTGTACTTCTGTCTTTTTAAATTATTGTAACCCACCTTAAATCCCATTGTGAGAGAAAAGCAAGATATAAATCTTTGTAATAAATAAATAAGTAAGTAAAATTCAGTTAAGTGGTCATAGGAATAGTATCCTAACTTCCATCAAGTGGTCACTGAACAGGATAGGACTTAGTTCTGAATATACTGAGATGATAGTGTGAGTGCTTAGTGGTGGGAGTGCTTAGTGCTTAGTTCTGAATATACTGAGATGATAGTGTGAGTGCTTAGTGCTTAGTGGTGGGAGTGCTTAGTGCTTAGTTCTGAATATACTGAGATGAT
>NC_056524.1:205819314-205843222 GCF_019175285.1 Sceloporus undulatus
GGTGTGAGTGCTTTAAGCACATGGCTGCATTTCCCCTGCAGAATTAATGCAGTTTGACACAGCTTTAACTGCTATGGCCAAATGCCATAGAATTCTGTGAGATGTTTTGTGAGATATTTAGCCTCTGTCAGAGAGTTCTGGTGCCACAACAAACTACAAATACCAGGATTCCATAGCATTGGCCCATGACAGTTACAGTGGTGTTGAGCTTCACTGCGTTATTCCTGCAGTAGATGCTGCCTAAGCCTGGCCAGTATTGCCAAATGTCAATTGTTGTGACCTAATAGACATTTTTTATTGTTGTTCTGATCAATGAGATTATTTTTAAAAAAACAGCCTAAAGATGGAAAGATCCTGCTCTTCTAGATCTTGAGCAGGTGCTACTGACAAGTTCCTTATGTTTTATGATATGATATAGGGATGTGCTGTTCAGAGAAGAAAAAGGTCAAAACTCTCGCTAGGCATACCTTTTCCAGTTAAAGAAAATATATCACAGATTGATTTTTCTTTTCTCAGAAATTAATAACCCAATCCTATGAGAAAATATGCCAGAACAGCAGCTAGTTTTGTGCACTGCTACTACCATACCATACACCATACTGATACAGATGGAGAATATTTTAAATGGCTGTATGGTCATTTTAGCTAAAAGCACCTCTATAAGCCACAGGAGTAGATTTTGTTCTGAAGGGTCAAACCTTTCCTCCAACACTAATCCAATTCGTTAGTATGAAACTTCCACTAGTGCTCAACAGATATGTTGGGCTAGAACTACCACCATCATGAAAGGAAACCAAGTCCAAGGGAAGAAGGATCCAAAGAGGACTTCTGAGGTAAGAAAATCACCATTGGAATGGGGCTTTCCCAGGGAGAATTTTTCTCTAGGCTATGTGTCTTTTCCATTACTCTAGGCTATGTGTCTTTTCCTTTGCTTCAGTTGCTTTAAGAGTTTCCACAACTGATTCCATACTGAGTTATTTGTACATCACATCTGAAATACAAATTTCTGAGACAGTCTGAGGAAAGAAAAGGAGAAGTCTCTTACACAATTACTACATTTTAAAAAAGTAAATACTGGTTAACCATACTATGTGAGCCAGTGTAGTGTACTATTGTTGGACTATGAATGGAGGCCAAAGTTTGAATCCCAACTCAGCCTTAGAGGACCTTGGGCAAATCATACTCTCTCAGCTGCAAAGGAAGACAAAGGCAAGCCCCTTCTGAACAAACCTTGCCAAGAAAACCCCACAATAGGTTCACTTTGTGGATCACCATAAATTGGAAATGTCTTGAAGACACAGCAACAACGACAATAATACTTCATCAAGAAAACCATAGTTCAGCTAACAAATGAGAGAATATACGGCAAAAATGTAATCAAGGACTTTCCAAGCAAGAAACTTGGAAGATGAAGAAGGCTTTCATGTTATTAACAAAATGAAGAGCTCCTCCTTTTTTGTATATAATTCCTGCATCTTACATATCCTCTGTTTCCTCTATGATTTTGATGGAGAAGTAACAAGATTACCACATTTGATAAGTTAAAAGAGAAGCCTTTAACCTTACTGTTCTTTCTGCAATATTACCTCAGATAACTGTAGCTGATGAAAAGTTAGACATGTTACATTCAACTATTTCCCCCAGAAAATGTTTCAGAGGATCCTGATAGCATCATTAAAGACCTGTTGCTTTGTAAAACTCCAGGCACTGCCATTATGTTGTATGTGTTGTATGTGTGCATATACAGATACATATGGGCATATGTTGTTTTACCTCAGGTCTGCTTCAAGCATCTTGAAATTCCATTGTAGCATGAAAAAGCCTGAAATGGCATGTATGCAGCAAAAACTGATCATATATGCATCAGTTTTTGCTGAGATTACACATACTGAGAAACTTGGTCAACTGAGGTGTTTGAAGAACCTTCAAACAGCCAGTCTTTTGATTTCTATCTTTCGTTTTAAAACACACAAACACACACCAGAAGGAATATCCCTTGAACTGTGTCAAAAGAAACAATTGGCTTTGTACTCTGCCCTCTCAGCACCTTTTTTTTTTAATATTTCAATATTTTTTTTAATATTTCAATATTTTTCCCATGGGAGTTCTGGTCAACATATTAATGCTTAATGCTTCATTCCCATTAACATTCATCTATTTGTTTTTAACAGGATGACAAGGCTATTCCAGAACTTTATACAGAGTTTAGTGCAGAAATTTCAATGTACTTCCCAATTTCAAGACTTCCTATAATTGTGAATATGTTCCATCAAAACATCTAACTTAAATTTTATATATTTTGTATCATACTTTTAGCTATCAGGTAAGAACACCTTTGTGTTGACCTAATGGCAGCATCTCAGTCATTTACTTTCAACTGTGAAATGTTCAGTAGTCAACCATGGTTGGTTCCTATTGACTATGAAGTGCAGAAACTATACTAAGAATGAATCCAAATGCAAAATAGGGTGAGAAGCTGAAGAAACTGAATCTGGGCATAAGAAAAAGTCAAGTAGGCAGCTGTTAGAATTCCATGAGAAATTCCTTTGGCAAATATTCTGAATATCTGGCCTGGGATTTGCAGAGAATTAAATGGCTTATTTTATTAAATTATTAATAATATAACATCAGAACTCCAAAACAGCTTACAATAAAATAAAATTCTAAAACAAGAAATTGAATAAAGTTTAAAAATGAATAATTGAAGAAGTCAAAGCAGTCTAATACCATATATGTATATACAGATTTAAATGAAACGATTTGGTCCCAAAGGCTTCAACAAAAAGCCAAAAAGAAATCAACATCAGTGCTAATTGGGCCTCCAAGGGAGATCATTCCACAACTGGGTGTCACTGTGCAGAAAGTCCTCTCTCTTGTGTTACTCTGGGACACAAAAAAGGCCCTATCAGATTTTACTCCTTAGGCAAGTATACATAGGGAGAAGCACTCTCACAACTACTGAGTACTATGTAGCTCCTCCAGTTTTTTGGAAGGCTTCCATGAAATCAAGATGGGCCTGAAGAAAGCTCCAAGGCTTGTCATCCTAGGATGGATGAGAATTAGGAATATCCAACACTGGGCATGTTTTTGATCTATAAGTAGCAGTGCTTTAATAGTTTTTATTTAACATTGTCTAAAGCAGCTGTGTGTGAGAAATTGAGAATTGTGTGGTTGGCAACAAAGCATCCTGACCTTATCCTAAATTTTCTAATGAAGGTGACTTTGAAGCAGCTTATGTGGCAAAAATAAACCCCCTCTCGTTTGTTACTGTTTTCCTATAGGCAGAACAGGGAGAACAGCAGGTAGCAAACTGTATGTGAAATCTACAAACTGAAAAAAGAAAAAAGGATTCATTTCAGAGCATGTATTATTAATTGTTCACAGATTATGAAAGTAATAGTGATCATTTATCTGAAGGAAGTTTGAGCCAGTAGGAAGATAATTGGTTTACAGTAGACTATGCTGGGGTCTGATGGTCATATTACAGATCATTCATAATTCTTTTGACTTTCTCAGAACGTATTATGAAACCTCAGTTAAATTCCAGCACTCAGTTCCTTGTTAATACTTACTTTTATACTCAAGGCTGCAAGGAAGAAAATATTTGAGGGTGAGTAGTAAAATAATTATGAGTGGAGGAAACTTGAAATAAATCACTAATTGAAACATACTGCAACAAGCTATCATAACAAGAAAAGAGATGCTGAAAAACCAGTCTATGTGCCTAATGTGTATGGCACTACCTTTCTGTGATGATGAGATTGTGTGCTCATGTGAGGCAAGGAGCTATTTTGCTGGTAGCAGTGCTGCTGGTAGGCTTTTCTATGTTACACAGGCTTTTCCTGAGGAGTCAGATTAAATGTGCCAAACAGCTATTGGGAACTATGAGTGTGTGGTCATGGTGGTGACTCTAGCAGAGGATCTCTCATAGGCAATGGCAATGGCACCATAGCTAAACTTGTTAGTACTGTGCAAAAGGAGGCATGGTAAATCATTTTAATGTCTTTTACCACAAAAAAAAAAAAACAACCCTATGATAAGACAATCTAAAATGAAAGAAGAGATAGTGCAAGAAGATAAATTGACTTGCAGGTTGGAAGGCACTCAGTGGGCTACTGGGAAAGAACAGAGGGTAGCTATGAGTAGTGTTGTGGCTAGTGATACAACTGGACTTAAGCTGAAAGGATGTTCAATTGTTGATGTGCTCGGAGGTGAAAGAAAAGGCTGAAGCTATGCAAGACATATTATAGGAACAAGGAATGTGTGAAGCAGGAATCAGGGCAAGTTAGATAAAATAAATGGAATGTATAAACATTGCAATAGTTAAGTTGATTTTTATTTATTTTTTATTTATTTAAGGTATTTATACCCCGCCCTTCAGCCCTAAAGGCTATTAGAGCAGCTTACAATTATTATTTTTAATTATACGGTTCCCTGCTCTCAAGCTTACAATCTAAAAGACACGACACAAAAGGAGTAGGGAATGGTGGTGGGAAAGGGGATGAGGTCCAGTGGCTCTTCTCTCCCTCTGAGACCTGGACCAAGGCAGATGGACTGGAGGGGATGCTCTTTATCTTCAGGCTAGCCCTGGTGGAGCTGGGCCTGCCTGTTCACTCCCTCTCAGGCCGAAGGATGACAGTTATCATGGAGGGAGGGCTCTCTTTCTTCAGGCTAGCCCTGATGGAGCTGGGCCTGCCTATTTACTCCCTCACAGGCTGAAGGATGACAATTATCATGAAGGGCGGGCTCTCTTCCTTCAAGCTAGCCCTGGTGGAGCTGGGCCTGCCTGTTCACTCCCTCACAGGCTGAAGGATGACAGTTATCATGGAGGGAAGATTGAACTAAGAAGACATGAATGGGATGTTTTGAGTCATGAGTGAATGGAATGTTTAAAACACATGAATGGGATGTTTAAAACACAGTGTTTTACTCAGAAAATGAAAATCTAAAGAAAAATGGGATGGAATTTATAGTGAAGAAAGATGTAGTGAAGAAAGATGGGTCGCCCAACATCAAGCGAGTTCTGGTGCCTTTAGGATATTTAAGGGTATTTAAAAAAGCAACTGAGGATGGACTAGGACATTTTGTTGCCTGAAGCAAAAAACAAAATACCATCCAGTGAATTTCACATGAAGGTCAGAATCCTCCTGGTATGTTGTGTCAGAGGAACTTCTTCTGAAGGGAGCATCTGGTACTCCCTTATAGAATGGGGAAATAGTTTCCCTTATAGTAGTACAACATAGTGACCTAGAGCCTTATCACCTAGATGAATCCTGCACAGAAACAGGATTTTAAAAGTAGAAAAAACCTGCAAATGAGGAATGTTTTTCAGACGTTTCTTCCAAAAAGTAATTACGCGAAAATAAAGCAAATGGAAAGTCGATGAAAACAACACCTTTTTACTTTCGTCAGTTTTGTTGACTTTCTGTTCTCTTTATTTTTGCGTTATTACTCTTTGGAAGAAATGTCATCTGAAAAACTTCCCTCATTTGTGGGTTTTTTCTACTTTTAAATCTCGTTTCTGCCTGGGATTTGTCTAGTGTGATAAGGCTCCTAGAGTGACACAAAATATAATGAACCAGAGTAATCCTTGAGTGAAGAGAATCGCAAAATATTTTCTTCCCACCACTGTAATTTTTGGTAGTTTGGGGGAGAGTTGGCCACATGTAGGCTGTGAACTCTATTTTTGCAACCCTCAGAGTCTTCTGGCAGTCCTCTAAAGTCCCTGAAGCCCATAAAAACTAAATTGTTTTTATGGGGGCAATATTTTACCAGAAAGCTCCCCCAAAATGTATGAAAACCATCACAGAGAGGTTGGTTAGGTTTCCCCTCAGATTCTAGGGTTAGGGACTGTGCACCAGCTGCACGGTCCCTAACCCTAGCACATCACAGTGTTGTTGTAATGGCGGCCTCCCATCCATACAGGGGCTGCCATCGTGACGTAAGCGACATGCAGCATATAGATGTCTCTGCACGTTGCTTACGTTATGAGTGTGCCTATAGCACACTCATAACATCTGTGCAGCATCTGAAGAAAAACCTGGTTTTTCCGGGTTCTTTTTGGACAGAGGGATGCCATGCAGTTTGGCTGCTGTAGCATCCCTCTGGAGGAAAACCGGCCATCAGCCCACCCTTTCGGGGTGGTTTGTTTCATGCCTTAATCAGTGTTACACTAGTCTTTGCATTTAGTGAACAGCATCTATTTTCCCCTTTGCTTGATATATTGATTTTATGCTGTAATTGTGTAATAATTCATTTATTATTTTGTCATTGCCTTCACTGTAGTCACATTGTTAAATGCTTCAGTTGATCTCCTCCTCTTCCAATGTATTCTATATTTTCATTGTTTGTACAAAGAGATCTGCAAGTAGACAAATTTCATAAAGACTTGTCAGTCCTGAACACCCTCTTCCCCATTATTAAACACCCATTCTTAAAGTTGCACAGCACAACCCACAAAAAACTATGGATGCCAGCCATGAAAGTCTTCGACTTCACACTTTTTATCATAACTTGCAGGAATGGAAACAGTTCTGGATGAGGAGCTGTATGGGCCTATGGCCGTATCACATTAGGCTCTTCTTCCATTATAGTCTTTTTTTTTTCAAAGATACAATGCAATTGAGATTCATCTCTTCTCTCTTTATTCAGAATCTTCCTGACATTGTAGCCTTCATTTGCACTAAAAACCTTACCAAACAGAGCATTACGCACTGCCCACCAAGTATCACCTCTTTTCCTAGTTTGGTGTGCATTCACATTGTCTCCACTGAAATATAAATCAAAAGCATTCTTATCTTTTAAAGGCTTTACATTTCTCTCTGTGTGTATGTGTGTGTCCCCTCCTCACAAATTGGGACAGATCAGACTTTTCATCAGTCTAAACTAATCCATGGCAGATGAAGGTCAGCAGCTACTGATCTATCTGTCTGATCTATCCCCATGCAGTGATTAGTACATCTGAAGGAAGAAACAGTCAGCAAGATAAATTATTTTATTAAACTGTAAGACTGTTTTGGCTTTTCCTTACGTTTCTAGGTATCTGTAAGGGTGTGTGGGAGGGGGGGAGTGAGGAAGGAAGAGAATGAAAACAGGATTTGAGCACTATAGCACTGCAACCTTTCAGTGACTGAATGGGGCTGGAAAAGGGGGCATGGGGTTTAGTGAGCAAAGTTTTGGCAAAGTTTCAAAGTTTTTCACTGTTACTTTGACAACTGAAAGGAAATCAAATTGGAATGTCTGCCCTCTTTCTACTCCTTCTACCCTGATTACTGCAGGCCCACCAACCACCCCGACCACCCCAGATCACCATTAAAGTGGAACTTAGCTTTAACCCTGCAAATCATAGCAGGATAATTGTGGGAAAGGTGGTCAGTAATGGATTTTTTTGTGTGTCAGTACAAAGAAATGCTTTCAAGATGGTCTTGGATAGGAGAATAACAGGAGAGCAATGTCATGAAGTAAATCCCAACTGAAAGTGAAGTTATCCTATACTAGTTCCATTTTAGCCGTGTGATAAGGTTCCTGGTCTCTCACCAGAGCCAAACAAATGCTCTCTTTTTCCATCTTCCAGCCCCCTTCTGCAACTAGAGATGGACATTACACTCTAAACCATGATAGAAAAAGGTTCAATTGTATGGTTACAGTTTCTGTTAGTCATATGGAAGTTAAAAACACCATCTATTAAAAAGGAGTCTGCCCTACGGCAGCCTTATCCTGCCAGTAAGCAATTTTTTGATTGATTGATTGATTTAATATCATACTTTTCTCAAAGTGAACATCAAAGTAAGCACATCAGAGTGAAAGATTCTAATTCAAACTCCTTGCCAACTATTTATATGTTAATGGAGTGTTTAATTGATGGAAGCATTAAGAAATGGGATATTTCATTTGTACCTTGAAGTGATATGTTCCATTGTATCACTGCAACATGCTACCACCTTTTTTTGCTGCATGTATGGATCACACCATAAGTACCTGGCAGAGAGCTTTAAATAGATATGGCTAAGAACATAATTTCTTAGGTGTTAAAGGCCCTGTACACACCGGCTCTTAAGGCTGGCATGGGGGGCATACCATCCTTACAACGTATGCCCGACTCCGCACCCCAGGGCAATCTGATGCTGCACGCTGCTCCACAGGGCGTGTGGCATCATGGCGCTCCTTTAGCACTGCATCCATACAACACAGTACTGAAGGAGGGCCGTATAACCGCTGCAATATGGCTATGGCGCCCTTTTGAGGGCACAAAAAGAACCTGCTTTTTGCAGCTCCTTTTTGTGCCCTCAAAAGGCCCAGATCGCAGCCATGGCATGAGGCTGCTGTGGTCCCAATTCAGCTAGGAAAGGGGTAGCATCCCATTGTCCCTTAGGGGCTGTATGTACAGCCCCTAAATAACCTGAAGGCACCAGATGCCATTTGACTTTAGAAGGGAGACTTCTAGGAAATATTATGTGCAATAAACTATATTCAGAGGAGGGCAATGAAAAACCATGCCTGAATATTTCCTACCTAAGAAAATGCTATTAAATTCATAGAGTCACCATAGGCTGGCAGGTGATTTGAAGGCACACACTTTATTTTGTAAGACCATAAGAGCAAGTATGATGGACAGGAACAAAGGCCTGTGGAGTTCAGCCTTCTGTTCCTACAGTGACCGACCAGATAGGAAGCACATAAACAGGACAGAACCATACACAGGCCAGTAGGTATGTAGTATGTGTACAAACCTGAAGACACATTTATATAGGGGTGAAACAGACAGAAAAAATAAAGCAGTTTCCAGCCACTTTGAAGGCAAAGCATTTAGATGACATGTGCCTTGAAAGTGGCTAGAAACCAGATCAAAGCCATACTTTGGGGCAAAAACCTGGAATGAAAAGAAGCTGGGATAGTCCAACTCAAAGTAGAAAACACACATCTTCACACTTCTTATAAATGCCCTGACATGAGTGCAGGGCTGCAGCAAAGTAAAGAAATGAAACTCAAATGGATATAATTACAATATACACAAACCAGACAGTCCAACAGGGGATCATGGGTGAAGGGGGTGATGTGGGCATGTGTCTGTGTGTGTGTGTGTGTGGGGGGGGTTTTCTATGATTGTGTAGAGCCCTGGTGTGCAGTGGTTAAATGCTAGTACTGCAGCCATTCACTCACAAACCACAAGATTGTGAGTTCAATTCCAGCAAGAGGCTCAGGGTTGACTCAGCCTACCATCCTTTCATAGGTTGCCAAAATGAGTACCCAGCTTGTTTGGGACAATTTGCTTACAGTTGTAAACTGCTTGGAGAATACTTAGTGTGGTATGACAATGTATATAAATGAAGCTGCTATTGTTATTGCTAATTTATCACTTGCACACCAATGCACTGATGTCCTGTACAGGCACAGCATCACATGTGTAACTGTGTGGCTGATCAAAGGGGCAGCCATCCAGTGGGAAGGCATCTGGGCAGACATGGGAGGTACTTGGAGGTCACAGGTGGAATGATTTTACAACAGTGTGCATGTATGTGGGGAAGCAACAACAAAAAGTTGCCTACTGATGTGGCATGAAGCCATGCCATGCAGTCAGGCCATGCGTATTCAGTCCACCTTGGGAGTGGCCCCCTGTGGGCAGCATGGCTTCTAAGTGCTTTTGGAGAAAGTAGGATTGAACCACTTTTTCCTTACTGTCTGTTCTGTTGCTTCATAACAAATTGAATATATGTAATTAATGGCGGAAGAGAAGTTAGAAAGATATCAGGGGGCATATATCTTGGTGATTTGGCAACAGATGAACAAAGGGTTCTAATGCTCAGATAGCAACAACAAACTAAGGCAATAACAACTGCAGCAGATTTAGCACCCAATTTGCTGCCCTTGTGATGCACTGGGACTACAAAAACTGCCAAAATGAAGAAAAAACTGGGGGTGAACAGAAGGGCACTTCTGTGTGTAAGGTGTGCAACCTGTTACAGAGGTCTGTTACCACTGCTGGAGGTTTCTAGAAGATGAAAATTTATTTTGACTGGAAAAAGAATTGCATGGGAAATGTGACAGAATGGCTGGGGAAAGAGGCATTCCTGGTCTGCATTATGCTGCTGAAATGGAAAGGGCTCAGCAATAACAGGAGTGAATTTGGGTGCACCAAAGGTTTTGCTGTGGTGGTGTGACTTCACATCATTTCCGTTTAGTTAGGAGACCTATCCAGGGTTTGATTCCCAGCTCTCCTATAAAACCCACTGAATGGTTTTTGGCAAGTCACACACTCTCAGGCTCAAGGGAAGGCAATGAAAAACCTCTTCTAAACAAATGTTTCCAAGAAAACGCCATGATAAGTTTGCCTCAAGGTAGCCATAAATCGGAAATGATTTGAAGGCAAACAACAATCATAAACAACCCAAAACAAATTACAGTATATAATTATAAGAGCATGGCCAAGTGTGACAGAATTCCTATTTAGGCTGGCTCTGCAGTTCCACTGTTTGGCTCTTCTTGCTCACCTTGCCCTTTATACTTAAGGTCCTTCCCTGGATCTGGTACTTGGGCCTCAAGTGACCTTTGTACTTGATATATTGATTTGTGAATTCAATATTGTAGAATGTGACCCATTTTTCTTAACAGTTATTAGAATAAGACATTTAGACAGGGGTAAACAAGTAAAGATTTATTATATAACAAACAGGTTAAGCATAACTGCCTGAATTCCTCTAACAATTCCAGCTCCCCAAACCCTATTCAGCTCTTATACATTCCCCTCTTCCTACTCAACATTTGCTCTGTCTCTGACTGCACTAACTCATTTTATCCTGCTCTTATCTGACAAGCTAGCCTCAAGTTTGCATCCTTTCTCCCATAAGCATCTATGAGCTGTGACTGGCTGGTTCTTCCCAGGCTTCACCAGTTTCTCATTTCACACCAAGGCCCAGGATCAGGAGGTTTATTTTAAAGTTATGGACATCAAAAAGTAAAGTAGATTTCAAAAGCCTGAAGTCTGCCCACCTCTGATGTAATTCTTAGCACAAAAAGTGAGCCTTGTGTCATGTTTGAAAATATTGTAAGAGTGGCTTTGAAATTCACAATGACTTCACTGGCATTAGGGCCTTGTCCAAGAGCTAGTGTGCTATAGTGGTTTGAGTTTTGGACTAGAACTCTTGAGACCTGGGTTCGAATCCCCTCTTAGCCATGGAAACTTACTGGGTGATCTTGGGCAAGCCACGCTCTCTGAGCCTCAGAGGATGGCAAGGCCATCTGGACAAATATTTCCAAGAAAACTTTGTGATTGGTTCACTTTAGGGTCATTGTAAATCAGAAACAGTTTGAAGGCACACAATTACAGGAGCTTTACCCAATATTTTTAGGTACACACTGTTACAGATTCATTTACAAGCATCAATTTCATTAATGAAACAATAAATTGGTTTTTTTTATTTCTGAAAAGACTTAAAAAGAGAAACCCCCCAAAGACTTTCAAATGTTTGATATGTTGTAGTATATTTGACAGGGGAAATAAAATGCACAGGGGAAAAATATAAAGTGTTCAAGGAGGAGCAATGCCTTGCTCTCTTGCTATAAATTGCTAGCCATTTGGAGCTACAGGGCATACAGCTGAGAAAATAGGGATTTCTCTGAATTCCTCTTGCTGCCTTTACATTCCCCAAATCGTATTTCCATTCTTGACAGTTTTAATCCGAGCAGATCTTGGCAATGTTTGAGTGATTTATTTATCTCAATTCCCCATGACAGCTACTACTTAAGACACAGGGTAATGCAGCAGGCTCTGGAAATTGGCTTCTCGAGCTTAAACAGACCAAAGGTGCTACTAGAAGTCCAAGCCTCTGGTTCTGCAGTTACTTATCCCAGTGAACAAGAGAAGACAGTCTACTGACAGGTGAATATAAAGTTAGATTGCAATCTTTAGTGTTCTTGCTGTGAAAACCTGACCATATTTACTCAAAAGTAAATAGTTTTGTGGGATACAGTACGTATCCAGGAAAACAAAGCAAAACACAGGATTGTAGCTATTCAGTTGACCCTGTGCACTTTTCCTCAGATGTAACTCTTCTAAATTCAGTGAGACTAACTGCCAGGTAAGTGTGCACATAGTCATAAGTTTAATGCGTGTACACACCAAGGTGTCACACAGTTGTAGTATATTTGACAGGGGGTATAAAATGCCCCAGTGGCTTCATGGCTGAGCCAGAAATTGAACCCTGTCTCCAGAGTCACAACACTCAAACCACTGCCACACTGAGGAGTTATTCACATTTTGTTTTGCAATGTGACTTTGGTCCAAAACACACTGCAGAAATAATCTAGTTTGAGATCACTTGGCTCAGTGCTAGGGAATCCTGGGAATTGTAGTTTATTGTGACACCAGAGCTCTCTGACATGTAGCTAAATGTCTCTACAAAAATGTCTCACAAAACTACAGTTCCCTAGAATTGAGCCAGAGCAGTTAAAGTGATCTCAAGCTGAATTATTTCTGCAGTGTGTTTTGGATCTATGAGAATATTCTCTACTCATGCTTTCTCGATTTGTTGTTCACACTCCTTTTTTATTTGGAACTGCATCTCTGCATCCATCTGCAGGTTCTGTTGTTCACACACGTCAGAACTGCGAGTAAGATGGAGTCGATACAGATGTATTCGAATTATGTTCAAGACATGCAGAATTTTATCTCAGCTTATCCCTGGTTTATCTGCATCGGTTATTCATACAGCCAACAGTTGAATCTTTAAGGAAAACTTGGGAGGGGGGGAATGAGATTGATTATCTTGGATTTTGTGTTTTTGGCAGCCTCCCCAAACTCAACCACATGCATTCAAAATTCATGTGAACAACACAGATTCAACCCATGTTCTATCAAGATAGTTTTTTATGGGTTTTTCATCCTCTGTGGCTGTGTTCTGGAAATGTTTATTCCTGATGTTTTGCTTAGAACTCTTCCAGAACATAGCCACATAGTCCAAAAGATCCATAAAAAACGATGGATGCTGGCCGTGAAAGCCTTCGACTTCACATTCTGCCACCATTATTTGTTCTCTGCTCATTGTCACAATCTCTTGATGCTGCTTGCATTGTATCACATCTTCATGGGCTCACATGGGGCCTTAGGGCACTAGGAAAATCCTGAAGAGAAAGGGGATTTAAACGAGATTTAAATTAGAAAAAAATGCGCAAATGCAAGGAGTTTATCACACGACGTCACTGTTAATGTGAAATAATGTGAAAATAAACCAAAGGTAAAAGAGGGGGGGGGGAAAGGGGGCAGCTTTTTACTTTTGGAACTTCCCAAAAGTAAAAAGCTGTCCTTTTCCTCCATTTTCCCTTCGGTTTATTTTTGCTTGATTTCACTTTGGCAGCCATTTCGTGTGATAAACTTCCCGCATATGTGGTTTTTTTTTTTAAATTTAAATCTCATTTAAGTCCCGCTTCTCTTTGGGATTTCCTGAGTGTGGTTTGTTTTAGTCTTGTTTATATATTTATGACCTGTTGGTGTTGATGTCCTCTTTGAACAGGGCTGAAGCAAAATGGAAGGGAAGCCTGGTAAGGCGTCAAACTGTGCTCCTTGCTGAAGAGGTCTGGGGAGCTGCAAAGTGTGATCTTTTTTCCTCTGCTTATCCTTTACTCTTGCCCAGTTTTCCATAGATGCCATTGATCTGCTCTTAAAGAGAAAGAGATTTTTCTCCAAATCAGAACCACATAGGAGACCTGTTTGGTCACATCCTCCCCTTCACTTTTGCAAAGCTAATAGGAACCTAGAGTGTCCAAACAGGAGCTGCAGCTCTGCACCTGGATGCATGGGGAAAATGGCAGGTCCATGCAACTACAGAGGTTTTGTGAATGGGATGAGGGCGAGAACGGACAAGTTGAGCTCTCCAGATCCCAACCAGCAAGAGGGAAGGATTGGAGAGGGAGGGAAGAAGAGGGACTCTCTCTCTCTGCCAACCAGGGCTAGTTCGGGCTGCCTTGCCTCCTCCTCCTTCCCTCTTTGGGCTGCCTCCTGCCTGCCTTCCCCTGCAGCTCCTCCCTCCGAGAGCGGGGCTGCTGGCGGTGGCCTTTCGCAAAAAAGCTCCATCTGCGAGGCCGGCTTTTGGAGGGAAGGGAGAAAGAAGGGCAAGAAAAGAAGAAGAAGAAGAAGGGAAAGTCCGAAAGGAAGAGAAGAAAGGAGCTGTGTCTGCCTCTGTGTGCCTTTTCTTCTTCCCGCGCCAACCGCATCTGGGAAACTTCTGTGGAGTTATCGCGGAATCCCTTTCGGGGTAGAAATACCCCAGATAGATTGCCACCCACACATTCAGACATACATCTAGCATCTAGACATACTATACGCACACACACACACACTTACACTATATACAGTATATATATATATATATATATATATATATATATATATATATATTCACACACACATTCTCTCTCTCTCTCTATACACACACACACACACACACACACACTCTCAGTCACGTACGCGCCTCTTCCCTCTCTCCCTTCAGTCTCTCTCTCTCTTTCTTCCTCCTCGGCTCCCTTCCCATTTGGCTCCCCTCTGGGAAGGGCTCCTTGCTTGCTTCTTTCCTTGGACTGCCATGGGCCAAGTTCCTGCCTGGCCTCCGGCGTGGCTGGGGGCTCCCTTGGCCGCCCGGACCTGGCTCTTCATCCTCACTTTTGGCTTCATCGGGGCAGACCTCACTTGCCGCTCTTGCCACTGGCGCCAGGTGCAGCTCCAGCCCCAGCAGCAGCAGCAGCGCCTGCCCTCCTCCTCGCCTCCGCCGGGATTATTATCTTCTGTCCACTTGGAGGAAGCCCCAGCCCTGAGGAGTCGGCCCCCGGGGCTCCCCCCCAAAGCCAGCACTTCGGAGCCCCTGAGGCAGAGGAGGAGGAGGAGGCGGCAGAGCCGGGAGCCCCGAGGAGGAGCCCCCCTGGAAGCAGCCGCAGGAGGAGGAGGAGGAGGCGGCGGCGAGGCCCGGCCCCCGGAGCCCTGGGAGGCCAAAGGGACGCGCTTCAGGGCCGAGGAGCTCAAGCTGACCAGCACCACCTTCGCCCTCACGGGGGACTCGGCCCACAACCAGGCCATGGTCCATTGGTCCGGACACAACAGCAGCGTGAGTAACCCGAGTCGAAAGCGGGATAACAGGGGTCAAGGGGGTAGATGGGGAGACCTAGGGATGCAGCCAGTGTGGAAATGATGAGATTAGAGCCCACTTTAAGTACCTTGGCTCCCTGTGATGGAATTCTGGGAATTGCAGTTTCACTCGTCTGCCATAACCAGCTGCAGTTCCCAGAATTCCATCGCAGGGAGCCAAGGTACTTAAAGTGGGCTCTAGCCACATCGTTTCCGTAGTGTGGAAGGTGCTCACTCTGGAGGAGTTTGTCTTCACTTGCTGGTTTCTCTTCATTTGTTGTTGTTGTTGTTGTTGTTGGAAACAACTCCTCTGTTTGCCGTGTCTGAAAAGTGCCTCCATGTGGCAGAAAAGTTTCCAGCGCCACTTAACAGCATCTTGGTGCATCAAAATGCAAGCGCGCACATGTGTGCATCCATGTTGCTACTACTACTGCTACTACTGCTGCTACTATTAATCCTCCTCCTCCTCCTCCTTTCCTCCTCCTGATCTTTGGGTTCTAGGATGACAAATGGGATAAATAGAACAGCATCCCCAAGTCATTTGATGTGTATTTTCATTTCCCATGGGAGTTGGAAAATTTACCAAGAAATATAGAAGTGGTCAATAGATAAAATATATAAATTTATGTATAAATATTTATTGATCATATATATATATATATATATATACACACACACACACACACACACACACACACAGAAAGGAGAGTCTCTGTATCATCATAGCCTGGAGAAAAGAAGATTAAGAGGTGATATGATAGCCCTGTTTAAATACTTGAAGGGATGTCATATTGAAGAGGGAGCAAGCTTGTTTTCTGCTGCTCCAGAGAACAGGACCCAGAGCAATGGATGCAAGCTACAGGAAAAGAGATTCCACCTCAACATTAGGAGGAACTTCCTGACAGTAAGGGCTGTTCGACAGTGGAACAAACTCCCTTGGAGTGTAGTGGAGTCTCCCTCCTTGGAGGTCTTTAAACAGAGGCTGGATGGCCATCTGTCGGGGATGCTTTGATTGAGAGTTTCTGCATGGCAGAATGGGGTTGGACTGGATGGCCCTTGTGGTCTCTTCCAGTGCTATGATTTTATGATTCCAGGTTGAAACTATTAGCAAAAATGTAGGGGAGGGGAAGCAGTGGTCAGGGGAACTGTTTAAGCTTCCGACTGTGGAGTTTATCACACTGGGGCTAAATTCGGCATGAAAGAGAGCTTAAAGCACATTTAAAACATCATGCAAATAAAGCAAAAATGGTGCGAATGATTCACATGCAATTGCATCAATAAAGCGATATCAGAAAGGCATTGTCACTGAAATCCCGAAAGTAAAAAGATGCATACTAATGCTTCTTTGTGGCCACTTTAATGGCGGGTTTTGTGTAATGCCATGTGAAATCATTTCATGTAATTATGCAATTGTCCCGGGATATTCATGGGATAAACTCTTGATCTCCTTCGTGTGATAAACTCCTATCACACCCACACACACACACACATGCATACCATGTTTTTTTAAAAAATATAGTCTGTTTGAGAAAAAGGCAGGCTATTGGTATTGCTGTTGTTATATCACTTTCACAGGGCTACCCAGGTCAGTGTTACTGGATGGACTTTTGGGTCAGCCGTGATTCAGATTCTATCAAAGCATCTAGGAATCAATGAGTTATGGTGAAAGAGTGAGGAAAGTTGCAAGGAGTCTGTCACATTTTGTGCCATGAATGGGAAAAGGCTTCTTTTGAGATTCCTGGGATCAAAGGTGCTCACTTCTGCAGAAGGGGAGGGATGTTCCTCAGTTCTTTCCCAGCAGAATGAAAAGTGCCAGTTATGTCAGTCCTGTGATGCCATGCTGTGCCGTGTGCCAAGTGGCACAAGTGTGGCAAAGTAGTAGAGATGAAGTAGGAAGGCTTTGACAGGAGTAGTGTGAGGCAAAGCGTCTCTGTGGCATATCCCTGTCTCATCTTTTGTGTGTCCATTTTCTACCTCTTTATAGTAGAAACAGCAACCCTGCTTTTGCCCTTTCTACCCATGAGCGTGTTGACTTTTCTTTTCCTCTTGCGTCTGAGTACCTATGTAAGTGCCAAGGGATTTTGGAAAATGTATAGAACTGTGTCTCCTGAACTGGGATGCTGGTGTAGAAAGTGTCTCTCTCAGTTTCTATTTTCTTAGCGGTTTATCGTCTCTTAGCTTTAATAGTTTGTGTCACAGGCAAATAAGGTTGAGTTTTGATCAAGGGGATGCTGGTTGTACCCTCTCCCTCAAGCTTGTCCCCAACTCTTTTCACTCAGACCACACTAAAAAGCTCAGCTTTGCAACTGAAGAGTGGTTCACAATGTACCATTAGTTCCCTTGAGGGAGTTCAAGTGTCCCTTGATATAAAAATGAGACTAAACTTTCAGGAAGGGGATGTCTGTTCACCTGTTATTCTTTGCTTCATCGCTGTGGTGTTTAAATGAGACAGTTTCTCTCACCCACATTGACCCAGCTCCTTTTGATTCTAATATAGTGTCTTTTTGTAAAACCACGCAGTTCTACCTTTCTGATATCTCTTATGCCACTCTACTGAAGATTTTATTCAGATAAACAGAGCCGATTTCTTTCACAGCAGTGTTGGGTCTAAACTGGACTTTTAAAGAATAAACACGATAGAGGCTGGGGTATAATGCAGATCCGTGGGAACTGGTTCTTAGTGACCAGGTAAAGTGAGCCAAAGGAATATAAGAGGCATCAAAAGAACAAAAGAGGGAAATCTGATTCTTGTTTCTGGAGTGGTTAGTTCTTTCTTCAAAACAGTACATTTAAACTTGCATGCTCCTTTTCAAAGCAGTCCTTGGGTCTCTAACTTTTAGTTATGTCTTACTAGGCGTTTAAATGCAGAAAAAATGAAATAGTGATCTGACCACAATCCATTCCTTTTTGAAAACATGAGTATAAATATGAGTTTACACATTCTGTATTCATGTGACTCTTGTCATCATTTCAATAGGAGCCAGATTTCATTGACTAGACCATAATTATATAGACTTTTTAGGGACTTTTAAATCAAAAGCAAGCAATTAAAAAAAAACAAAAACCATACCCACCCCTTGTATGTGTTTTGGGACCTTCCTTTTTCTTCTCTTTTTGACTTTTGGATGTCTGATATACTTGGATTAAAATGAATTGTTCACTTTGAATTGTAGACTTTTCAAACTGATTGGCAAAAGTTTCTCACTGTTTTAGCATGATTCATGACCTTGGCAATGACTTACAACTTAAAGTAGGTTTAAAAGCCTCCATTGGGCACTCTAAAGTTGTAGAATAGAGGAATTATGGTGAAGATTTTTAGATGGAAACAATATAGAATTCTGATCATTACTCTATTGTCAATTATAAAATGCTCCATTTCCCATTTACCTTTATGGCAATCCTTGTTCAAAGTGAGTACAGAAAAGTTCTTCAGTTAATCAGCCATGTCCTTTACAGCTTGCTTGTGTTTGAACATCCTGCCACACAGTTGATATAAGCCTTTCCTCATGTGTGCTCACAATACATTTATCACACTGCAGTATGCTGGTATTGTATGGATGTGGTCTTTTGCTCTAGATATGCAAAACCTACAGGAATCACCCTTCGCTTGCCATTTACTTGACAGTTTGTCAATGCAGAAAATGAAATTGGTGTTAAACCATTATATTTGATGAAAGCAAGGACTCTTTATGAACCCACAGTTTTATAGTTCTATAGTTTTATATGACTTTATTTTTAAACTGCAAGTCAATGGCATCTTGCCCAGAGTTTTCAGTTGTGTCAAGAATTGAAAATGAAATATATTTTTGGATTCTTCTTCTTCTGAAAGGTCTGCTAATTTTATGTGCAGGGATCTTCTCTTGAGGTATGTCTTCAACCATTTTTCCAGTTGTTTGTGTAAATTGTAGAGTAATAATTTCAACTCTACACCAGCAGTTATAACCATGATGGCATAGAAAAGTAATCTGTAGTATGACAACCACCAGTAATTGTGGTAGTGCCACCTAGAATATGGTTATAAGCTAGAATATGGTTGTCTTTTAGAGCACACACTTTCTTCTTATTTATCACCTTGCCTTTTAGTCTGGGATCCAGACCACTGTTACCATGACATGTCTTGGCAACCACCATATGATGGCTTCATTTATTCCAACCTCCTATATACAATCCCATATCATGTCTTGGCAACCACTATATGATGGCTTCATTTATTCCAACCTCCTATATCCAGTCCCATATCTTGTCTAGAACTGCATCTGCACTGCAGAAATAATACAAGTTGTCATACTTTAGCTGCCATGGCTCCATCCTATGGTATCCTGGGATTTGTAGTTTGTTGTGGCACCAGAGCTCACTCATAGAGAAGGCTAAATGTCACACAAATCTACCATTCTTAGAATATCATAACATTGAGCTATGGAGGATAAAGTGATGTCAACCTGGATTATTTCTGCAGTTTGGATGCAGCCTTAACATTAGCTCATACAGTGTCTCAAATTATCAAACTTTCTCTTTATCTGGATATTTTCTAGCACTTCCAATGCATTTAAATAGTAAAGTTTATAAAATATAATGTTTTACTTGAAGCTGGGATTGAGCTGTGAAAGAGATGGGTTGTGTCCACACTACACAAATATAACACTTTGATACCACTACAGCTGCTATTGTTCCATCATGTGAAATCTTGGGGTGTGTATTTTGATACTTTACTTAGAATTCTCTGTCAGATAATTTTAATTCTGCAGGTCTGGAGAGTGTTGTTCTCTAGCAGAGAATTCTAAGTATCTCATCAAATTACAAATCTCAGGATTCTGGAGGATGGAGCCACGCCAGTTAGAATAGTGACAAACTGCTATAATTGTGCAGTGTGGATGCATCTGTGGAATACTAATAAAGAAAATATGTCTTTGTTCATATGTATTGGGATGGGGGCAGTCTAAAGGATCTATTGAAGATGTTGAACCTATTTTGGGAATAGGTGTCAGTATCACAGATAGCTGGATTAAAGTTTCAACTCAAACTCAAAGCAGATTCATTATCTCACTGCCATGGAAGCCACCAAGCATGGTGGCCAGCTGTTTTGAGAAATTCAGAAAACTGTGGTATAAATGGGTAAATATTACTGTGTGTATAGGATCCTGTGTGATCTTGGCAGTGACTTGAAGGCCCACACATATGAACAAACTCCACTGATTCAATAATGGGTCACTAGTTCTATGTATTTTAAAAGAATTTCTATGGGAATGAAAATTCAGTTTTTCTGCTGAGAGAATGCTACATTGACTCATCAAGTTGGTTATGCTATACTTGAGTGGAAGATTACAAATGAACATTGCTGAATGAAAGTACATGTGAAAGGGATCTAGGAGTCCAAGTAGATGATAAGTTGAACATGAGTCAACAGTGCGATGCGGCAGCTAAAAAGGCCAATGCAATTTTAGGCTGCATCAATAAAAGTATAGTGTCTAGATCAAGAGAAGTAATTGTGCCATTATATTCTGCACTGGTCAGGCCCCACCTGGAATATTGTGTCCAATTCTGGGCACCACAATTCAAAAAGGACATTGAGAAACTGGAGCGTGTCCAAAGGAGGGCGACTAAAATGGTGAAAGGTCTGGAAACCTTGCCCTATGAGGAGCGACTCAGAGAGCTGGGGATGTTTAGCCTGGAGAAGAGAAGATTAAGAGGTGATATGATAGCCCTGTTTAAATATGTGAAAGGATGTCATATTGAGGAGGGAGCAAGCTTGTTTTCTGCTGCTCCAGAGAACAGGACCCGGAACAATGGATGCAAGCTACAAGAAAAGAGATTCCACCTCAATATTAGGAGGAACTTCCTGACAGTAAGGGCTGTTCGACAGTGGAATGCACTCCCTCGGAGTGTAGTGGAGTCTTCTTCCTTGGAGGTCTTTAAACAGAGGCTGGATGGCCATCTGTTGGGGATGCTTTGATTTGGATTTCCTGCATGGCAGGGAGTTGGACTGGATGGCCCTTGCGGTCTCTTCCAACTCTATGATTCTATGATTCTATGAATACCAGGTTTCGTATACTATTTCAGAGGAAGGAACTAGCAAAAACACTTCCGAGTATTCCTTGCCTAAGAAAATCTTACAAAATTCATGGGGGGGGGTCACCTTAAGCCAACAGGCAATTTGAGGGCACATGCCCACACAGACACACACACCATGGGCTGGCATTAGTATCCATGCACATTTTTTAAAATACCTCAAATTCAGGCGGGGGTTTGGGTAAAGAATGAAAATATAATAAGAGCCATGAAGTCAAAGCTTACATAGGGCCAATCCAGACCGCCTCAAAGGGACAGGCTGGAGGTGCCCAGTTTCCCTTTGGAGGGATGTAGCAGCAGCCAAACTGCATAGCGTCCCTCTGGACCAAAAAGAACCTGGAAAAACTGGGTTCTTTTTGGTGCACTGTGATGTGTCCAAGATGCATGTGTGGCACCCCGTGGTACAAATGTGATGCCTTGCTTGTGTCACGCACACGTGCCACATATGGACGGTGCCACATAAAGATGGCACCGCCCATACATATTAGGGTTCCAGAAAGTGCTGTTGCCACACACTCTGGAACCCTAATTTTGGTGCCAGCACGGCGCTTTCAGCCCATCTGTTTTGGGCCCAAGTCAGACATTCTGTGTCTGACCCATAGGGCCCAAGCAGTTTCCAATGAGAAATCCACAAGCAGTACTTTCTACCTCTTATGGTAGCAAAGCCCACCTTTTAACCATGGACAATATAAAGAAGTATTTTATCTGTCCAAAATCTCTTCTCATTCACTGTCAGTGACCTGAGGTTTTGGCAAACCATGCATAACTTTATTTACCTTGAATTTGTCTCTTTCACCTTTTCCCCCAATTAATCTATCCCAAATGTCATAATTGTTCCAGACTCTTGATCTTCTTGACTGCTCTTTTCTTAATTCTTAGAGAGATACAGTATTATTTTCCGGTTATGGTAATAAGAACTGTACACAGTACTTCAAGTATGGTAACTGGAATGTGCCTGGTGTCTTTCATGGCAGTGAGGCAGTGAATCCAGTCCACATTCCAGTCAAAATTTTGAAGGGGTTATCCAAGAAGCTGATCCTTGTCTCCAAATGAGGTTCAGGACCTTGGATAGTTTCCTTCACACTAAGACACCAAAGTCCTCTTTACAAACTTTCTTTAAAATATCCTATAATTTAGTGCCATCGCCAACATAGATTCTCCACTGTGCACCCCTAACTCTAGATTTTTTATGAATACATTATAAATCACTGATCTCACTAATGGGTTCTTGGGAGGCCCCAGTGTTTATATCTCTCCATTGTGAGAACTGACAGTTTACCCTTACTTTTGCTTTATGGTGTTTTATCAGTTCATAAGATGCCCTCTTCTCCTATCCTTTAAGTGCCAAAATGGCAACCTTGATGCATCAAAGCATCAAAGAAATCTTTGAAGAAATATTATCTTTGCGTACAAAAGCAGTATAAATAGGTGGAAATTTAAAGTGTATAATCTTTTAAAGTTGGGGAAAAGTGTACCTATAGAATTTCTGCCAGGTATGCAATCAACAAAGATGCATATCCCCTATCAGGAAAGAAAACTGTAACTCTGACAGCTAATAGGATGAATCTGTTATTTTGTATGATTATGCTTTCATAGTGGACTTTAGCAAAAGAACATTAATCTCTACTGTGGAATGTAATTTATGACATGTCTTTTCTGTAAGACAGCAAGTTGTAACTGTTTAAGGGTCTAAAGCAGTAAGATAGCAATTTACAGGTTTTTCAGCTGTAGAAAAGCTGCACATTTGAAAGCTGTCACTTTGTATATTTTAAGATAAAGATGCTTCGCAGTGAAAGATTAATTCATAGAGATATCAAAATGGTGGGGTTTTCACAACTACAGAATTCATGTTAAACAAATAGAATCTAGAATAAGAGTTAAAAGAGACATCCATGAATGATATTACTGGCTGAGCACCCCTCATCCAGAAATCTAAAATCCAAAACCCTCCAAAACCTGAAACTTTTTGAGCACTAACATTTTTGAGTATTAACAACAAGGGTTTGATTTTGGAATATTTTGGATTTGGATTTTGAAACACAAATAGCATAATATGAGCGTATGTGTACGTGCCTTCAAGTCAACTGTCGACTTATGGTGAACCCATAAGTTTCATAGGGTTTTCTTAGACTAAAAAATACTCAGGTAGTTTCTTCAGTTCCTTTCTCTGAAATATGTCTTCTATCCAGGTATTTACCAGGGCTGACCCTGCTTAGCTTCCAAGATCAAACAGGAAATTGTGCCTTTAGGGTATTTAGGCCTCTAGCATATTATGTACCTGTACTGTTTTTGTGAGGATGGAAAAAGACATGTCTGGTGAGAGATATGAAGATTTTTAGAACAGCAGGAATCCAAGAATAGTGCTTGGTGCAAATCTATACCACCCACCATTTCACAGAGCCTTACTTCTCTCCTTTGGCTTCTCTCTCCAGCTGTGTCTCTTTCCAGCTTCATGTCTCCAGGCTTGCCAATACAGTACAGGTACATACTACACTATTTATATTCCAAACTCTGAACCATCCCAACTCAGAAACACATCTAGTCTCTAGCATTTTGGATGAGGGCAACGTGTACAAAATGGATACCCTGTACAAAATGTTCAGGCTTACACACAGTGGGTGGGTCAAAGAATGTGAGTTAGAAATATATGAAAGACCATTCCTTGCTCACCTTGGACATCAATATCATCATCATCATCATCATCATCATCATCATCATCATCATCATCATCAT
>NC_056524.1:205843232-205847215 GCF_019175285.1 Sceloporus undulatus
TTCTCCCAGTGTTCAGGGCAGCTTACAAATTATATTAAATACAATATAATTAAAGCACATAAAACATGAAATTGAAGTGTTGATAATTGCTGTTGTTGTGTGCCTTCAAGTCATTTGCAAAGTGGGAGAAGGAGGAGAGAGAAACTGGGACATTTTGAAAGCAGATGAAAAAGTAGGATAACAGAGGATTAATCAGGACTGTTCCTGTCAAATTGGGGTAGCTGAGGGTATGCTACAGATGTCTGTCATTGACCAATGGAGGATGATAGAAACAAGTGTCTTGCATGTAATGGCCAGTGTGCATGAAACAGCTCTCCCCTGACAGAATTTCAGTTGGAAATTTGTGACTATGTGTGTGTGTGTTAAGGAGGGAGATGAAATAAGTGAAAACATCTAAAAATAAATTGATATACATGGAGTTCACTTCAACCTGAGAACTAGAAAAATCTGACATTGGGTGACTAGAAAGTATAAACAAGAACAGTGCAAAATTCTTCAGCATGAAACCCCAAATTTCATAAAGACATCAGGACAGAGCAAGCCAAGCTGCACGAGATGCAATTTTGGTCCATCAGAATTCCAATGTCTTTTAGTGTTGTGTATGGTGTGTTTACAGGGTGAAAAAACTTCCCCCCATAAAACTCCATTTACATTGTGTACTAGGAAAACAGGGGCCCTTTTAGTGCTTAAATTACTACTGTATCCTTTCATCATTCCTTTTGTGGCTATTTCTGATTTTTCAGGAGCTTCTGGAGTTATGATTTGGTTTTAAAAAAAGATGAATATTAAAATACAGTGCGTCTGCATCATACGCAGGTGCTATATGTGTCTTTCAGCTTATACTGAAAGCTGCATGCCGGAAAAGGCAATAGTGTGTACCTGTGGCACGCACACCACATCATGTGTATGGGCCCCATTGTTTTCACTGGGGCTCGGGCATTCATGGAATTTCCCTTAAGCGGGGTGGTGGTGGTCTGGAAAGATCCCCTGCGTAAGGGAAGGGCGCGCTGTGTATCCTAAGGATTTTGTTCTGGGGAAATTTATTTTATTTATTCATTTATTTATTTCATTTCTATGCTGCCGTTCTTCCAGAAGGGACTTAAAAAGTTCTTTTTTTATCTATATTTCAAGCATTGTAATTCTACTGTAATTTTCTGGGCAGAACCAGAAACAAACTTGAGAGAAGTCTAATGGTGAAATATTTCTCTTAATGATAAGACATCCTGATTTCGATTTCCTAATAGACAGATGATGGCAATGTGTTTGAGAAACTGCCCTTTTCTTAATAACAAACTGTAATCCAAGCCACCTCGAATCCCATTTTGGGAGAAAAGTGGGATATAAGTGTAATGAATAAAATAATAAATAATAAAATAATCACATTCCAGGTTACAGTTAGAGTTGTGTGGGCATTCCAAGCAGGTATGTGCTTCAACATTTTTTGGGGGTAGTCTGCCTAAATATTAACCTGTGTATGAGTTTGAATTAATATTGGGTACATCTGGTAAAATAACTGATGTTTAAAGAAGAACCAGGCTAGAGCTGTATTGATATATATCAGTGATGGTGAACCTTTTAGAGGCCAAATGTCCAAACTGCAACCCAACACCCACTTATTTGTTGCAAAGTGCAATGTCCCTCTGGCTTTCTAGTAACAAACTCTGGCAAACTCTGTGCTGGGGCGACGGCACATGTGCCCACAGAGAGGGCTCTGAGTGCCACCCCTGGCACGCGTGCCATAGGTTCACCATCACTGATATATATTGTAAAACAGGCAGACAAACAAACAAGGTATTCAGATTAGTCTGATACCCTTACATGAAGTTGAGGGCTGTATAGAAATCCAGAGTCATAAAAAAGCCCCTGGGATTAATAAGAGAAGTCTGTTGTGTCCTTGAAGTGAGAAAGTAAAGATGCCACTACATGTTTTAAAATTAGTTCTCAAAATAGTTGGGCCTTATAATCCATATTCCAATAGATGAGAACATTCCAAATAGTTGTTCTATTTATTATTATTTTTATTATGTTTCTTATTTGTGGTTTGTTTTTTAATTCTGATGTATTGTTATGTACTTTTTAACCATCTTTTACTGTTTAATTTTATAGTTGGGAGGGAGGGTTGGGTCAGGGTCTTGTGGTGCTTCTTGTTTTTATTGTTGTATATTGTATTAACTTTGCTGTTACCTGCCTTGATCCTCAAAGCGGAAGAGGCGGGATATAAATAAATATTTATTATTATTATTATTATTATTATTATTCTCCTTTTATATAGCTGGGGAAAGAAATTGAATAACATTTCATCTCGAAGAGTACTGTACTTTAATTGCCAGGCTCTCTTTCTAGCCAGTTTCATATTTATGCAGACCTAAATCTGTTTTGAAAGATTTCGGAAATGATTTGTAATTTTTTAAACACACTTACACAATGTATGGCAGAGGTATGTCAGAGGGACTGGGCAGAGGGGCCAGGATAGCACAGGCTGAGCCTGTGTTATTCTGGCCTGGGTGCTTACCCAGGATGGCCTTGGGTCAGTGTGTCATCGTACTGACCTGGGATCTGCTATCGGTGCATGTTTCTTACCTTGTTGTGCCATCACTCATGCTCAGAAGCCCTCCGTCATTGCATCTGATGCAGAAATGGAATGCTGTGGTGTTTTCAGGAAACTCCATGGCAAACCAGGAGTCAAATTACCTCAGAGTAAAGGCTGTTTACCTTAGGATCAGGCTGGATCCACCAGATCCAGATCTGGTATGGTGGGATCAGGTCTGATCCTGATCCTGATGTTTTGGCCTGTGTTGATGACATGAGGTCATGGGTAATATGGGCCTTTTGGCCCATGTGGACAACCCCAGTGTTCCAATTTGAATATTTTTGGAGGTGTGAATTAGAGAGGGGGGGTTAATTTAAAATGGCAGATCAATAAAGACCCTAACCCATCACTAACTCAACAGTTATGCACATGTAAACAATATGTAAAGTACCCTGTTCTCTGATATGTTATTATTTCATACATACCACACATACACGTGTACATCTGATTTGCATGTTTACACTAATTTAACATAGGCCTAGTACAGACCACCTGAACCCACCCCTTTTCATGGTGGATTGGGGACAGGGCAGTCTCACCGCTAGCCCTGTGGCCCAACCTGGCGTTTTTCCGGGACATGGAGAAGTGGCAAAATGCCGCTTCTCCCTGGCCCGGAAAAGGGATGCCTTGGGGCTTCATGCCCCCAGACACCCCAACAGCCATGAGGAAAAAGGGCAGCCCCTTTCTCCTCAGGTTCATTGGCGTGGCCATGTAGTGACCGCACCAACAATACGCTCTAGGAAGCAGCCCTTATGATGTCGCTTCCCCACGTGGCTGTGGGGATGCTGTGCGGCAGCACTGGCATCACGGCAGCCCCCGTGTGGACAGGAAGCTGCCATGATGCCAGTGCTGCCACCGACTAGGGTTAGGGAGCGTGCAGTTAGTGCGTGCTCCCTAACTCTAGTATCGCTGGCAGCATGCCACTTTATGGCGGTGTGTACCGGCCCATATTTAAAGATTCTGCCATCACAATCTTATGTCTGATAACTTGGAAATAAGCCCTGATGACTTAAATCCATTAGTAGAAGTTTCAAAGCTTTCCTCTGCTCATCTCCCCACTGCATTCTCCCATTCCACCAAGAAACTGGTCCAAATGTTTTATAGCCCACCAGAGTTGGTTTTTGGAGCATACAAGGGCTGCAGTCACGATAGCAGAATTGCTGGCTATGCTTAATTCTACTGTTTTGCAAGTGGGAATCCACTGTTTGAATCTGTCTTTTGTCAGGTGTATTTCCTATGAAAATGTGCAGAGAATTGCAACTGTGTCAATTAAAACTTAAATGGTTCATTGGAGAAGGACTTATAAAAATGCCTACAGAAAGACCGTCTGTCTGTCTATCTATCTATCTATCTATCTATCTATCTATCTATCTATCTATCTATCTATCTATCT
>NC_056524.1:205847225-205853149 GCF_019175285.1 Sceloporus undulatus
GACTATAGAAAACCAGAGCGAGTGCAGTATATCTCCCAAGTCCAAACAGCTTCCTTTATAAGATATTAAGCAAGAGAAAATAATGTTGTACCCTTAAACGAAACCTGTAGTTATTTCTCTAAATAATCAGGCAGAGAAATTGGTTTCAGAAGAGACACCCTTATGATAAGGCAGTTTGGTAATAAGATGGCATAATGAGATTTTGTTGTTGTTACTGTTGAAAAGGCAAAGTGAGCATCACAGAGGCAGAATGATAATGCAACTTCATTCTTTGGCATAAACACATTCCGTATAGAATAACTGCATTTGCTGTCTTGGAATTGATGCCTGTAAACTGATAATGTCTAAACATTTTCATGTGTAAGAACTCAATGCTGGATACCTAAGAGTGTAAATATTTAAATTTGAGTTCTCTTGTATTTCTTGTATTGAAGAGAACATCTCCAGCAAGGTGTTGTGGAAGGCATTATCCTGTGAAAGAGAGACAGTGGCCTGAGCTAAAGCATGCTTTGTGCTTTTCTTAGATTTTGATTCTCACATCTGTGCAATACATAGAGAGATCTTGTAGCACCTTTGAGACTAACTGAAATGGTAGTGTGTTGCTGTCATTACAAAGTCCTTATCAAAATGAATGGTATCATGATGATTCTTGGTAATGTTTTAAAACTGACAGGAGTGTATTCAGTAATAACAGTACCACAAACACCAGATAATGATCTCCAGTGTTCCTCTTTCACCTTAGCCACATTAGGGTCATCACAATCTTCTGGTCTGTATACTTCACAAATCCCTCACATTCCTTGCTGATATGAAACAAAATCCTACAGTGAGAGAACAGTCAGTAGAAATGAGCCAACATAAACTGCCAACAGCTCTTGAAATAGAGAATAGTTTCACTGACAAACTGAGAAGCATTTTATGTTTCAGAACCCACCAAATGGCTGCCATAATTCTTTTTGTTTTTGTCATGATCCATCTGTATTTTCCATTGTGCAGCCCAGTTAGTATTTCTAAAAACTCACACATTTTTAAATAAGATATGCTGAGAATATATATATTCACAAGAACGTCAAAAGAATAACATTATTGTGATGGAGAGCAATGAAAGAGAGATGATTCACAGGGTTTGAGAGAATGGCTTGGTGCTAAACAAAGAAGATAAACTTAAAGTTTTGTATATAAATGCTGGATTGTTTCTAGATTCAAGGTTTGAACTCCCCAGGTGAACCAGGATCTTCTGCACACAAAAGATATACTCAATCACTTAATGGAGTCCTTATGTTCAGCTTGTACTCTGTGTCCTTGTGACTGCTGGCAACCATCTCCAGAAGAGGTAGTAACATCAGTGTCAGTAGTTAATGTAAAATTCTACTGTAGACATATGTGCATTATTTATTTATGGCATTTTACTGATACCAAGCATTCTCTGAGAAATTTATAATAAAATCTTCTCTTGTCCCAAAAAGAATACACAAGCCTTAAATCTAAAACAAAATGGTCTAACTCCCAACTAAATTGATTCATTTGTTACTCAAAAGCTGGGTTCCTGCAAAGATAGCCACAAATTAATATGTTTTAGAGGAATTTTAATAGCTCAAATAAAATACCTTGGCTGGGGCAATGTTCAGCCTTGGGATGTTAACCCTTTTTGTACCAGTTCCATACAGAACTCCAGAGGCAATTCCCAACAGGTTTTGTAGTTTTTATTGAGAAAATAAGCAACACACTCACTCTCATACACAAAAACTAACAAAGCAAAGGTGGGAGAATAGGAAAAGCAGAGGCTTTGGTAATGGTAATACGATATCGATCCTAATGTACAGGTCCAATTGATGGGCATTGAAAATGGAGATGGCTCAATAGTTGCCTCATCAAGTGAAGAGTTTAGTAGAACAAACAAAGTGTCTGCCCAGTCTCAAACGTGACCAAATTATTATTGTCTAGGTCGTGGTATATACAGTGAGCTCGCGCCATACGCGGGCTTCACTTCCACAGCTTTCAGCATATGCTGAAGCCGCAGGAGAATCAAGTGGCTCAATAGCATGCAGGCCATTCAGTGTGCACCTTGCAGAACGGATCCCCCACGTAAGGGAAGGGAGCACTGTATATTCAGAATCGTATCTTGGGGAAGTAATCTTGGAATGAATGGATTAACTCACTGTTAAATGGTTTTCTAAGAGAGAACAATGGTTGGGAGATTGAGAAAATGTTTGGACAATTAGTGTTAATATCTCAAACAAAGGGAGACTTCTATTACTAGAGAAGTGTCCTTTATTTGTGTATGCACTGCCATCTTCTTCAGGTGGGATCCCATCATTGCCCTCTATAGACAAAGCAATTATGCTGATGTCTTTGGGTAATCTCGTTGTGGTGAGTGCCTTTGCTTCCTCCCTTTTTAGAGCAAACTGGATTTTCAAATATGGTATGGCCAAGTTTCCACATTGGGTTGCCTTTCCTAGTGTCCCTTTTAATATTAAATTGATATCAAAAGTGAGGGTGATTGGGATGATAAGCCAACATTTACGTAAATCTTAATTACAGTGGTACCCCGGGATACGAATGCGCCGCCTTACGAAATTTCCGGGTTACGAAAAAAATCCATTGAAAAAAACTGTTCCGGGTTACGAAGGTTATTTCGGGTTACGAAAAATTTTTTTGGTGCTTTTCGGTGCTTTTTCGCACGAAATCGCGGCTTTCGCTATTAGCGCCTATGGGTTTTTCGGCTTGCGAAGATTTTCGGGTTACGAAAGCGGCGGCGGAACGAATTAAATTCGTAACCCGGGGTACCACTGTATTCGTAAGGTCTACTCTTCTTGGGACTAGCAACTTCTTGGGATCCAGGCCACTAATACTAATAGCATATACAAAACTAAAATGAGCAATAAAAATATAAGTAGTACAAAATATCCAAGAATTAAAACTTCTGAAGAGGGAAGACTATTTGGCTGACATGGAAAAGGCCACAGTATAGCTGTCAGGGACAGCATGCTGTCGCCATTCACCTTAGCACATTTGGCAGGGACACCCAGAGAAGATACTTTTAATAAGATTTAAAGGTCCTGACAAGGTATGTGTGAGAGTAGATTGCCTAAAAGCCCAGGCATAGTGTGATTGTGCCCCCCCCCTCTCCTCTCACATTCCCCTTTTGTCTTCAGCTCATTCTAGTTGCAGCAAACTGAGTTCACAGTGCAAAGGTAATTTGTACTCAACTCATAGGCAGTGGGAGAAGAGGAAGTGTTGGAATCTTTCACTTCCCGGATCCTCAGGACAAAGCAAACTTCTGCAGCCACTCCTAGTTTGTTTGTGTTTCTTCACTAATAACGTTTGCCATTTTGACCACACCCTGATGTTGCTTGGCTGCATGTGTCCTGGTTTTAATCTGTGAAATGTTGGAGCATATGTTATATTAGCCAATCACATTTAATAGCCTTGCTATCCTATTCAGGTTGATGGAACATTCCAGGCTGTTTTCAAGGACAGTTTAATTGTCAATGTATAATGCATTTCTTTCTTCCAGTGGGAAATACTATGATGTAGATAACTATAGCAAAGTTGTCTTTGTCTTGACAAGGCAAGAGTCTATCCTAATAAAATTCATTCTAAGCCAGTGAGGCCACTTTGACAATACTGAATCTAAGAACATGCCAAAACTGTGAAACAGCAGCCACCCCACTGGGCAAGTAAACTCGTCAGAACTGCCTGACAAGAGCTAGAATTTGTCAGAAAATATTGCTGCTGCTACTACTCCTAACAACAACAACAATTACTTATACTAGTTACATGTCTCTCCTGTTGCTGTGTGTCTTCAAGTCATTTCTGACTTATGGTGACCCTAGGGCAAACCTATCATGGGCTTTACTTGACAGAATTTGTTCAGAGGAGGTTTGCCCTTGCCTTCTAAGTCTGAGAGAGTGTGACTTGCCCAACCAGTGGTTTGTCATTTATCAGGATTTAAACCAGAGCTGTGAAGCAAGTTGTTACAAGTAAGGTAAACATCATGAAGGCAGGTTGTGAGGACATAGCAATACTATTTGCAGCTGTACAATGTAACATCAGTACCAGCAACATTAGGGTCTTTTGTGTAATGAGTAATGATGGGGGTTGGGAGATGTTTCCCCCACCATATATCTATATTTAATAAAATAAAATGTTAAATCCCCTGTAGATACAACATATAAAGTAAGGAGTAAATTGAGAGCCAGCATGGCATAGCTGTTGGAGTGCTGGACCAGGACTGGGAAATGAGGGTTCTGATCTCTGTTTCACCAGAATATCATTGGGTGATTTTCGGCAAGTCAAAGACTTAAAATTCAAAGACTTAGGCGGGATACACACCGCCATATAGTACGTATTATATACGTACTAGGGTTAGGAAGGGGCGGTGCTTCCGCACCCCCCTAACCCTAGTACGTATACAATACGTACAAGATGGCGCCGGCCCTTCTACATGGCCGGCGCCATCTTTACGTACTGGACGCATAGTGTCCAGACGTGTCGCGGCGCTAATGACGTAGCGAATGCGCCCTTGGCGCTTCGCTATGTCATCCGTGCGCCGCAGAAAGAAGCTCCGAAATGGAGCTTCTTTTTTGCTCCGTGCAGGAGCCGCGCGGTTTGGATGCTGTGGCTCCCTCGCGGAGCAAATGGCGCCGGCGGGGGAACGCCGCAAAGCGGCGGTTTGTATCCCGCCATAGCCATGTTACTCTGAATCAATATTCAAAGGGATCTTATAGCCCCTTTAAAACTAACTAAGAGAAAGAAACAAGTTGATAGCATATGCTTCTGTGGACTACGAGAACTTATTCTACCAATTTCTTTCTATCTCTCAGTTAGTTTCAAAGGTGATACAAGATCCCTTTACATATTGTCATAGACTTAGATTATGGGCAATGGCAACACATCCTTTGAATAAATCTTGCTGAGAAAACCCTGTCATCGATTTGCCTTAGGCTCACCATAGGTTGGAAAAGATCTGAAGGCACACTACAACAATAAGAAGGAATAACATGATACTTTTAAAAATAATAATCTAAGATCTGGTTTCAACACAGAATTGGATTTCCCCTCCCCTTTTCCCTTTCAAAGGATAGTTTGCAACACTAAACTATTCACTTCTTTTCTGTTACAACAGGGGTGGGCAACTAACCCTATGGAGAGTCTAGTGGCTTGTGCCTGTCCATTTTTCATCCCACTGACCCTTCTAAGACATCCCTTTTCTACCCAACCAAGATTGGCCATTCATTCATTTACAGTTTCTTTTAAAATAGTGTTCTTTTTAAGGTGCAGATCCTTCTCTGATAGCATTAAATAGGAGAACTGAATTTCTTGCAGGGGTTTTTTTTTTTTGTGATACTCTTTTGTTGATATTAGAGGGTAGTTTTTATACAGTTGTGTTTTGGAAGAAAGGATTGCATTAAAGGACATGTTAAATGATATGTATCCTATGGGCTACACACTTCTCACTCCTGCCTTACACAGTTCCAATCACATGACTAGGGAGAGTGGTCCATGCTTTTTGGCCTCTTTCCTGGCCATGGGTGCAGCAGGCTACTCACTGCAGGAGGAAGGCATGGAAATGTAGAGTTGTATGGATGGGCCATGGACATGGGAATGCAACAAATATGTCCTTGCTTTCTCTCCTCGTGCTTTGGAATCATGTGATGTGGAAGAATTCCATAGAGCTATTCATGTATGAGATGTATACCTTTATGTCTGTTGTTTTCAGTGAAAACAAAACCCTGCTCAGGTGCTGGGAAAGGTGTTGAACAAGCATATGACAAAGGAAAGGGGGGAGGGTACTAGGGATTTGATATGTTTTGTATTTTTAACTTGTTAGCCTCCCCGATTGTTTTCAGAGGGGCTGGATACAAATAAATATTATTATTATTATTATTATTATTATTATTATTATTATTATTATTATTATT
>NC_056524.1:205853159-205979761 GCF_019175285.1 Sceloporus undulatus
TGCTAGCTCTACCTTGTCATTCATCATTTTGTTTCCATGAAAAGCAATGTGCTGGGGAGGAGAGCATTGTTTATGCATAGAGACTCCACATGAGCTTGCATGGAGACCCTCCATGTGTAAAAGTTCTTCTCTTCAGAATTGTTGTTTATCACAAGAAGAGCAGGTGGAGTATGTTGATTTAATCCCCCTCTGAACACCTAAACAAGATGCAAGTATGCAAGCTAGGTTTAGGACTAGTCTCAATATTAGGTTTTCAACTGAAATCATTTATGCATTGCCAACAAAGGGGCAAAAAGAAGAAAAAACCAATAAGCAAAGATACAGATGTGCATAATGTATTCATATTTTATGTACAGATGCACATTTATCAATGCATACTATGTAAGTAGCTTAAAGGAACCAGTTCCCATTTGACCTTGGATGCTAAGCAGGTTCAGCCCTGTTTAGAACATGGATGGGAGACTGCCAATAAATACCAGGTGCTGTAGTCTATATTTCAAAGGAAGGCACTGTCGAAACCACATCTGATTATTCCTGGATTAAATAGATTATCTAGATCAATCTCAGTTTGGTTTCAGGCCTGGATATGGGACAGAGACAGCTGTAGTGAGCTTAGTAGATGACCTATGCAGGGAATTTGATGGAGGTGTGTGCCGCTGTTGATTTTGCTGGACTTCTCAGTGGCATTCAGTACCATCAACCATGGTAACCTCATGGGCTGTCACACTAGTATGAGATCGGAGGCATTTATTTACTTTACACGGGGATCCATCTGGACCCCTATGAAAGGCAGAAAGTGCGTATGCTCGAGCCGCATTGGATATAATGGGGCTCGTGCTCACGGTGCGACCATGCATGTGTGCCACTGGCATGTGCACCATTTTCCCTTTTACCATGTAGCTTCAGTGTAAGTTGAAAGCCGCATATGGTGCGTATAGTCTGGGCGCACTGTATTTTATTTATTTAAGGGATTTATATCCTGCCTTTCTCCCAAAATGGGATTCAAGTTTTTTTACTTTATTTTTATTAATTAAAATATACATTAAAATAAATAACTACAAATATTCTTTAGGAATTTTCACTTTTCAGTAACAGAAATATCAAAATGTGATAGTTACAAATGTATATATTATTGTATTTTCATGTTTCTTTTTGTCATAATAATTGTTTTATTTTAATTACTAATTGATATACAATAATATATTGCATTAAGTTATTCTGTTAAATCAAATATTTGCATTAACCTCCTTAAAGAAGTTTTGACCTTGCTTCCTTTATATTCATTTAAGATTTCTCTTGACAGAATCAATAACTGTAACTTCTAATCTTCAAGAAATGTCCAGGTATTTTACTCTCCTATTCTTGTTTTTATCACTTACGTCCTATTGATTATTCTCTTTATTCCCTAATAATATCACTAATATTCCTCATTAGCTAAGCTTAACCATTTTTTATTTCAATGATTTTTAATCAATATCCACTCTGCCTCTAGCCATTTTATTGATTTATCCTTTAATGAGGATTTTAAAATGTCCAAATCCATCATATCTCTGACTTTAACTAAGCATTCTTAAATTGATGGAATTTGTGTATTCTTCCAACATTGTGTGTAGAGAATTCAGGCCACTGTTACCATATAGAGTACAATTCTTCCATCCCCCCCCCCCCAATTCTCCTTCTCCATAGTATGAGTCATGTGCAAAAGAAATAATTCTAGGGTAAATGGAATTATCACTGGTAGTATTTCTGTCATTTGTCTGTGTATCCTTTCCCATTCCCCCCCCCCCCCCGCTACTTTACATCTTCACCACATATGAAAGAAAGAGTCTTATTATGCTTGGCATTTCCAACAATTCATTTTGCCTGTATTGTACATTGCGCTCAACCATCAATGAAACTTCTTTAGGAAGTTTTCTCTAAGATTCTAACATAAAGTAAATTTACATGATTTTGTCCAAGTTTTTTCCCCAAGCTTCTAGTTCAATATTTCTTCCAATCCTTTGGGCCCATTTTATTATAGCATGTTTAATTTTTTCCTGCTCTAATTCTTTCTCGTTCAATATCTTGTAAAATTTGATATATGATGTCTCCTGTCATACCCTAAGATCTTCTCTAATTTGCTCTTCTTGCTTTCAAAGTTTTCTAGCATCATGTCCATTTAAAACTGTTCTGTTAATTGCTTATACAGAAACCAATTATTAAATCTCTCCATTCCAAGTTGATCTTTAGGTTTCATTTCAAAATTCTTTTTACCCCTTTATTAAGATGTCTTTGTATCTCATCCAAATTTCATTGTTTGTTATTCTCCTGCCAAAAAAAGCCTCTGAGGAGAAACCCACATTGGTATCTATTGATTTTTATCCAGACTGTCATCAGTGCTTTCTGTATGTAGGGATGGTCAAAGTCTTTGTTTTTTTTTCCTTTTGTCATACCATGTGAATGCATGTCATCCAAATCTTATATTGAAGCCCTTCAGTAATTTTGAATAAGAAAGGTTTATTCAAATCTCTATCCATGTCATGCTACAAGCATAGTAGTAGATTTTGAAGTTTAATAAGGCACAGCCTCCTTTTACTTTCAGTTCTGTTAATAAAGACCATTTTATTCTTGTTTTTTTTTATCCTCCATAGAAATGTTGACATTTTCCTTTGCCAGAAAAGCATTTTTCATTAGTTATAACTGGAAGATTTTGAAATAAGTACATTAATTTTGGTAGGATATTCATTTTTATTATCGCCACTCTTCCTAGGAATGGCACTTTAATCCCCCCCCCCCCCCAACACACACTCCCTTGTGGCAAAAGGCAAAAATCCCAGGAGCACCTTAAAAGAAGTACTGACTCCCTCTATGCTCTAAGACATGCTGTCACTTCTTACCTTTCTGAATGCTTGTATGGGAAAATGGTAGCAGTGGCAGCTCTTTGGTGCTTTGCCTCAAAGGATTTGTGAGAAGAATCAGGCTTTGAAGACATTTGTGTATGTTTATCAGCTTTTCTGGGTTAAAAATCAGGTAAAGTTATCACATTAAAAGTTAAAGATTTTAACCATTGCTTTTTTTTTTTTTTTTTTTTTTTTTTTTGGCTTGCCCTTTCTTACTTTTTTGACATGTGTGCATTTTCTTAGCCCTATATGTCCCTGGTTGACTCCCCCATACATCCTCAGCCACCATTTACTGTAATTTCCTTCTCATCCATCCAAACAGTTATGCCTTCTGGAAGTTTGTAATTTCTTTGGCATAATTTTCCTTTGCTTTATACTCTTTGTTACATGCCCTTATGTTTTACCCCCTACTTACCTATAGTCATATAAAAATTGATAGTTTTGGCCCCCAAACCAACTCTATCATACATTAGATCAACTTATAGTCGAGTATATATTTTCTCTCTCTCAATCTCTCTCTGTCTCATGTTTTTATATAGTTTTTAATCTGTACTGGTTTTAATAATTTGTAAACTGCATTGAGTCATATTCCCTTATTGGAAAAAAAAAGGCAGGGCATAAAAGAATAAAATAATAATAACAAATAATATCCCTACTCTTCCAAAATTATGTGGTGCCAGATATCTATCTTTCTGTCTATCTATCTATCTACCTATCTATTTATATGTAAATAATGCCCGAAATAACCATAGTATGAAAATGGCTGACTGAGAGCTTCAACTACTTGGGTTTTGCTGATTAATCAGGAGGAGGTGAATTAAAATGGCCCCACTTCAGAGTCCCATGAGCCTCAAAGGCAACAAACCACTCTCAGTATTGAGAAACATTACAGTGCATGAAGGTGAAGCAACCTGCTGAGTTTTGGCTCTGAACAGACATGGTATATATAGCAAGCTGCTTTTGCCATTGTGTTCTCTAATGTCAAACCAGCAGGAAGACACATGAATAGTTTGGCTTGGATGACATAAATTCAAGGGGTAGCTGTAATACACAGAGTATTTCCTAGTGTTTGAAGACTACAGCCGCAAACCATTTGCAGCTACCACTAGGAGTGTACACTTCAATGTTTAGTAGCTAGTATCTGACAGGAATATTTTTTTAATACATCTTCACATTGGAATCTCAGTTAGAACTAATTTTATGTTATGCAAAGACTTGTTAAATTGGGAGAAAAGAGCAAAAAATGAATTGGATGATCAAAGCCAAACACATTTATTTGTTTTAGGTGTACATAATCAAATGTGAAAAAATACATCCATTTGATTTGGGTGCTCATTTGGGTGATAATAATGCCTCTAAAGCATATTATCATTAGAAGCAAATACTTCATTTTGTAATAAAAATGATGTTTCTCTTTTTTGACATGACATGTATCTTGATTTACACATATTTGGGGCAGGCCCATTGAAATCAACAGGATGCTTTAAGCGGCTGTCACACTGCAGAATTAAAACTTATGAAATCCTGGGATTTGTAGTTTGTTATGGCATCAGCGCTCTCTGACAGACAAAGGAAAATATTTCACAAAATTATAAATCCCAGAATTCTATAGCATTGATACATGGTAGTTAAAGCGATGTCAAACTGTATTCAGCAGTGTAGATACAGCCTCCTCTAATGATTTGATATAATTTAGTCCTCTAATGACTAAATCATGACTAACCCATTGATTTTTGTGAATGTACTCTAAATATGAATGTCTGTATCAAGCCTTAGTTTCTCCATGCAGCTAGCGTTTATGTCTCTAAGAAGAAGAAGACTACACACATTGGAGATAACCAGTTCTAGGTTGAATGTATTAATAAACCAGGAAACAATTTTTAAAGCTAAATTCACTGGAAATGATAAATTGAAGGGATGCTTTTTAGTAATACATTGATAATTGAACATAGCTAATAGGACTAAAAAGGCATTTTAATTACTTTGTATAAAGATCTTGAGTTTGAATTTTTCTGCGGAGGCAGCAGATTTAGCAGTGACATATTCCTTGTCTCAGTACATTGTGGAACTAAACAAATATTTAATAGAATAATTAATATCAGAATGAGTTCATTGTTGCAAATAAGGTTTTTATTAGCCTGATCACTGGCACTAACTGGCAAAAATTCTAATTAATTGTGGTATTGGGATTGTTAAAGAACCACAGACTGGAAGTTTCACTTGTTGGAATGAGATGGATCCATTGAGAAAAATCCTCTTGATATACCTACTGTAATTCAACACATACTTGGTGCAGTGGTTAAATAGTGGTGCTGCAGCCACAATATTGTGAGTTTAATCCTGGAGAGCTCCAGGTTGACTCAGCCTTTCAACCTTTCATAGGTTGGTAAAATTAGTACCCAGCTTGTTGGGGGCCATTGGCTAACACATTGCTTAGAGAGTGATTAGTTCACTGTGAAGCAGTACAGAAATGTAAAGTGCTATTGCTAAACTCTAACTTACTTTGTAGTAAAACTAATTTTCTTTTGCTAGACTTCTATTTTAGAAGCAACCTACCGTTTGACTGGCCATATTCCTCCCCTCCACCATACTTTTCCAGGCTATGACATATGGAACAGTTATCAGCTCATCAAAATTGGCTTGGAGATATGCACCACATCAGTGGAGTAGAAATGTGGTCAATTGTATTCTGCCTTTCCACCTGTGGAAGTCAACCTGTCTGAAGTGTGCATTGAGTTGCATCTGAGAAAGCATGAATGACTAATTTTGGGAAATCAAACTTCAGTTACCTGTGTTTAGAAATTTCTTCACTCAGTCTTACTGGTAAATACAATTGGCAAAATTTCCTTTATTTTTTAAAAAACCATCTAGAAGGACATCAAGCCGAGTGACTCTAATTCGATTTTATGCTCAAGTGGATGTTGAAAAAGCACAGCCAATAGAAGAATGTTGAGTGGAAAGCCCATCTTGGGTTAATTTATATGTAGGTGTCTTTTACTAGAGATAATGATAACGTTTATTGTCAAGATCATACTGTTATTGCAGAGGGGTTTGACCGCAGGGTTTTGACCTGGAAATGCAATTTATTTTCAGCAGAGTCTTACTCAGGCTTGAAAAAGTAAAGATGGTTTAAATATATACTAGTCAAGGTAGTGGGAACAGTGATTCAAACTAGTTAAGATAGTATGAGCAGTGATGCATCTTTATAATTTTAGATATAGTCTTATAAAATATATCCCCAATTGTCCAATTTAGATGTCTTATACATTGCTAATATTTCTCTTCTCATTTTAATGCTTTAGATGTGTCCTTAAATTTCATACATGTTAGAACAATTCACTCAGCCTCCTGGCAGGAGCTGTTTGCATCTTTTTTCTTGAGTCTGGATGATGGTAGGTGGCTTGCGTTTTGGGCCAGGCTGTGGGGTGTTGGGCCTGGCTGTTCCACTGAGTGTCATTAATTTCAAATCAAAATTACATTGTCCTGTGATAACTTGAAAGTTAAAGACATTTACATCTTTAAAAATACAGATGCAGACCCCCCCCCCCCCGAAATATATTAATCAAAGAGCCGAAAGAGTCAGCCCTGAAGGGGCAGCTTGAAGCTGCCCCTTCCGAAGATTAATTGGGGCCATGGCAACCACATGCTGTAGCCCCAATCTGCCTTGAAGCTGGCTGGAAAAGGAGTAGCAAAGATCCACTCCTTTTTCAGTCGGAAAAAAAGCTGGCGTTTCCGTCCCTGCAGAAGCGCAAAGCTGACATCATGACATGTGTAGACACCATGCCACTGGAACTTCATGAAGCTGCTCATGTGTAAATGGCCAGGACAGCTTCAAGGCAGCTTCCGGATGTGTGGCATCAAAATTCCATGTCCCGAAGCTTCCCAGATGGAGGCATAAAAGGGCCGTCTGTTCAGCTCCAATATTAGTGTAGATCTACATGGAATCATATCTGGTTTATACCATGCTGAGGCTTAGTTATGGTTTCATTTTTGTGAAGTCCTTTTCAGTACTATGGTACTGCAGAATCACCTACTAAATTTAGGAAAATAGATGCTTATTCCTCAGAATATCTGTACAAATCTTACGTTGCCCATTTTGAGGAAATGCTTGTGGATAGAAGATTATGCAAAAACTATTAGAGCGTCTGTACATACATGCATCCGATTGCGTGGCGAATGCAGAGTATGTGAGAAAAAGTTCTTTGGGATAAGGAAATAGGAGGTATCGTGAACAATGCTTCCATGAACATATATTGATAAGCATTCTTTCAAGCTCTTGCATAGAAAAAGAATGGAGCAAGGAATGGTATGAACTGTGAAAGAATTGATGCCTACAGGATAACATAAATTTACTGGTTACTTACTTATTATAATTATTTTTCTGCAGTACTTCAATCCTATGCTAGTGCAGTGTTTTTTTTCCATTTTTTAAAAAAATGGTTAAAAACTAAATCCAGGCAAACAATCAAAAAGGCAAATATGCAGAAACAGAAACAGTATTAGGATTAAAACAGAAACATTTAACAAGCTCAGGGTTTTTAAAACAGTCTTTGCCAGGCACTAAAAGGACTATCAATTGGGCATAAGTGACTTCTCTGTCAAGAATATTGGGATAGGGCACCACCACTGAGAAGCCCTCTCCCTAGTGACTTTATGGTTCACCTCAGAGAGTGAAGGTAGGGGTGTGAAGATCATTCATTACAGTTTTATAAACACAGATTTTTTTTTTCTCAGCTCCCTTAAATTTCTATTTACCAGTCAGGAAATTTTCTACCTTCCTGGACCATGTGTGAGAATCTTCAGATGGTTTATTTGCAAATGAACTAAAAAGACAGGAACGCCCATTTGAAATCTGCTGTACTGGATGGTTTTATTGGTTCATTGCTTCAGTACTAAGCTGAGCAGTTAAACAGCAGGGGTGCACTGAGTCTGTCTCTCATATGGGTCTTATTTGGCTGTTGGTGTATGCCTTCAAATCATTTCTGCCTAAGGCAACCCTATCACAGGCTTTTGTTGGCAAGACTTGTTCAGAGGGGTTTGTCTTTGCTTGTCTCTGAGGTTGTGAGAACATGATTTGCCCAAAGTCACCCAGAAGATTTCTGCCTGCATGGTGCTTTTTCCTGCCCCCAATTGGAATGGGATAGTTATGTCCTATATGAGAGACAAAACATTTAATTTATCTCACACTTCACATGTGGGGAAAACAGTAAGTATATTCCTCAGCCTTCTTCAGGGACAAGAAGAATTATGACAGCAATTTACATCCCTAGGTGAAGACATTCAGACAGGACTCTCTCTTCAACATTTAGGGACAAACTAGATGGGCCGAAAGGAGTAACCAGAGGTCACGGGACTGCAGTGACTGGATGGACTGCCTGAAGTGTGCTGCCAGCAGGAATGAATTTAATCCATTCCTTTTACTGGCATCTTCAGTCCACCTTAGAGCAGCTCTCAGAGCAGCTTCTGGCCACTTTGGGGGCTTGCGTCACATAAATGCCATGCACCTGAAGCAGCTAGGAGTCGCTCTATTTGGCTTGTCTCTTTCAGGCCTTAGTGTACACACTAGGTGTTTTTTCAAAGCACCCTGTTCCTATGTCATGAAGAAATTTAAAGGTCAAGATCCACACACTGGACTGGATAGTGTAGGAACTATTTGAGAGTAACTTATGTATAGCCTACGAAATAAGAATTTCTATGATTACCTTGGAGTTTCCAGGTACTTCAAGCCTTTTTGTTTTGACTGATGCATTGTTGCCTTGGAAACACTCAGGCTTGAGCATCAAGATAGATATTATTTAAGTGAAGATGTTCATATGACTTATTGGCACAGAATTCAAGTTAATGGATTGCATAAAGACTAGGAGTGAAATAAACATTAAATTTGCCTAGAGGGATAGCTGGCCACTAACATGTACTGTTGTTCAATTTTATCACTGGCCTGTAGAGCTGTGGGATAGTTCCTCTTGGAAATGTAGATCTATGTGGATTTTTTAAAAAAAAAAATCAATTTGAACATGCTTGTTCTTTGTGTTGCCCAGCAGCAGAAGATATGCCAACAGATTGTCCTGCTTGTTCCCAGTGTGGCAAAGCAGGTATACATCTGGGAAATGAGATAATTACAGCGTTGGAAATTGGATTACTGACATTCCGATCCTAAATACATGGAGATAAATCCAAATTTTTAAAACCCGAGTGTTTACTTCTAAAAAAGTAATAGTGAAATTTTATTTAGTTTTCATAAATATATTAACAAAGAAATGTAAAGAAATGAATAATTCAAAACAGATGGCAGGGTTGTTAGCAAGGTAAAGGTAAGAAAAGGTAACTTACTCTGTACTGGAAGACAAGTAAAACCGCATGAAAACAAAACTCCACTTTTCTAATAAGTATGCTTAGGATTGTAGTCTGTGTCTGGAAACTAAACTCTAAGGGGTTAGGTCATTATTAGAGGTTAGACCCTGAGCATTTTAAGCTGAATTATGAATTTAAATTGTGCATTTAAAATTCAGGGTGTGTTTGCACTGGCACAAATATAATGGAATTCTCATCAAATGCAGCCCAAACACAGGCCATCCACAAAGTATGTCACATCTTTAAAAAATACTGTAAACCAAGCCCGTCTTGCTTATCAGTTTGTTGCTCCAATAGAGAGCTTACAAAAAAACATGGCATGTAGTTTCAAGCATCTTCAGATACTGAATATGTGAACAGGAAGTGAGAACATGATAGCAGGCCTACTCAGGCCAATTCATGTGTGCGTGTTGTGTTGTCCCTCAGTGTGGAGTTAATTAAAATATTTTGCTACCTGGGGCAAATGACAAGATAGTGCTCCCTCCTCATTTCACATTCAGAACCAAGTTACACTCAATTGAAACTTACCTCAGGATTTGCAGTCTTTAAGCAAAACTGATGCAGCCGGCTATGTAGCTTTGTGAACCAAAGCATACTGTGTTACAGTTTCCACTATCAATTATTGCTTGAAATTATGGCCTCACTTTGCCTGATGTTAGGGCACAGTATGGCCAGATACATGTATTTCAGGACAGTTCGTAGAGTGTACTGAACACACATAGGTTGGAGATGTGGGGGCTTGACAGACTGCCCTGGAAGGGTGGGCTGGAGCCACCTGTTTTTGCTGCCAAGGGACGCTTCCGCAGCCAAACCACACTGCTTCCCTCTGCACCAAAAAGAACCCGCTAAAAGCCATGAGTGAGCCAGTCTGTACTGGGCCATGATCTGCCACTATTTTGTTGCTCCCATGCTTATATCACTTCTCATTAATTTGTCCTTCCAGCTAACAAGCAACACAAACTCACAGGGAGATGATTCAGGCAATATGCTTTTGAAGTGTTCAAAGAGGTAGCCATATTAGTTTGTTTTAGTATCAAAAACACTCAGTGGACCCCAGTACCACCTTTGAGACTAACTGGAAAGAAGAAATTTCTGGCATAAGCTCTCATGTAGGGATGGAAAGATTAATTGAAAATATTTGAAAACTGATAGAAAAAAAAACCCCTGTTTCTCAAGTGTTGTGAAACTGGTTAGGAGAATCCTACTCTGACAGGGTATTTTAATTTAGAACTTACTTTATGTAAAAATTGCACATGGTTTTCTGAACAAAAAACAGCTTTTGCACAGAATACAGAATTTTCTGCACAGAAAATAATGTGTCTGTGCAGAAATATTTTTTTTCTGTGCAGAAAATGCTTTTTTGGTGGGGAAATGCTATGGGTGAATTTTGTACTTGATAAGTCCTCAACTACAGCATTGTCTGTATAAGACATAATATTTTTTATATAGAAATTAATATTTCCCTATAGAAATATTGTCTTTTGGGCAAAGAAATGCAGTTTACAATGCATAATATGTTATTGCCTGAACAAAAGGAATGACATTTTTTGCAGAATGCATCCCAAACAGTTTTTGAAGACTTTCTCATAGTGAGAAGAAAAGAGACTACTTTTTGCTTCCTTCCAGAACAAAATTAGGGTCCATTCAGACTACCTTTTGTACCGAATTGTAACCCAGATTAAAAGTTGGAAGTTCCCATTGGCACCGGTTTAAACACATCAGAATTAGGGTCTTTCACACTCGATCTAGGGCAAATCCCCTTAGAGCAGTTTTTCCAAAAGTGGATTATTTGCTGTATCTTTTTGGAAAACCCGTTTCTTCCCTGCTGCCGTCAAATGTGAACTTGGCCCCGGTCATGATTGGGTCAAGTTCAGGGGAGGGATTTAGGTCAGAGGAAGGGCAGAGGATGGGACATGCCTCCCCTCTTCCAGGCAGCTTTCTCTCTCTCTCTCTCTCTCTTTTTGTAATTTTATTTTTGACAGATTTTGCGGATGCTTGTTCTACAGGTTGATACATCTTGATAGAATGTGTCTACTTGTGATACATTTCCCTTTTGTTTGCTTGCTGCCGGCACGGCACTTCACTTTACAAGTGGCATTTTTAAAAATTATTTGTGTGTGTGTGTGTGTGTGTGTGTGTGAGAGAGAGAGAAAGAGAGAGACAGAATATGTGAATGCTTGTGTTTCCTTTTAAATTTGGCAAATTGATACAATGTGTGAATGCTTTTGCTACATATGTGTATGTAAGGAGAGATGGCATTCTGGGGTGGCAATCAGAGGGAAAGCAAAGAAAGAGGATGCAGAGATGCATTCTGAGGTGAGGTATTATTATTGTTGTTGTTGTTGTTGTTGTTGTTGTGACAAATGATGTGCATGCTTTGGACTGGAAGGGGAGGGAAGAGGATGGCATCGGGGGGGGGGGGGGGAAGGGCTTCACAGGTGGTATTGGGTTGGAAGGGAAGGGAAGAGGTTCCAAAGAGGAGGAAATGCTGGGCTGGAAGCGAAGGAGAAGCTAGAGGCTGGCATTCAGAGGGAAGGCTGTGGAAACCCATGACTTTGGGGGAGCTGCACTCTCTCAGCCTCAGGGGAAAGGCGATGGCAAATCTCCTTGGAACCAATCTTGCCAAGAAAACCCCAGGATGGGGTCATTTTAGGGTTGTCATAATCTGTAATGACCCAAATACACACAACACACACACACATCTGGAGGTTTTCAAATTTGACAAGTTGCCAGAATATGCGCACACCGCTGCCATTTTTTTTTAAAAAGGAGGGGGGAAAGAAACAATTCCATTGGCCATTGATTGTAGAATATGTCACTTTTGACAAAAGCGGAAGTGAATTTGATTGACAACAAAGGAGGCTCCATTTTAAAACGGTACTGCAAATGTGAACTTCAGAGGGGCAAATTGCATCGATCAAGGTAAAGGTAAAGGATAGTGAGAACTTCTACCTGGGGGGATTCGGTATGGGGGCAACTGGATCTGCGCAGTTCTATCCAGTGCAAATGGGCTAGTGGGAATGGGGTCTTAGTTGTATTTGTTGAAGGGTCAAAACAGACCATCTCTAAACGCTGGTTTCTCAGCAGTTTGGGAGTGTGGTGTTTAGATGCCGCATGCCCCCAAGATACCTGGAAGTTGCCCGTCTGCCCAGACATGGGCTGGATTCCAGGTGCTCCAGTGGCACAGTGTTTACATGCTGCACACCACAGGAGCACTGTAAAGCTGTGGCAGGGCAGGAAAAGCTGGTTTTTTGCCGGTGTGAAAAGGAGCTGTAGTTTGCCTTTGGGACGATCTGTTCTGTCCTGAAGTGGACTAGGATCCAAAACACGCTGCAGAAATAATCCAGTTTGAGACCACTTTAACTGCTCTGGCTCAGTGCTATGGAATCCTGGGAATTGTAGATTATTGTGGCACCAAAGCTCTCTGACAGAGAAGGCTAAGAAAAGTAGAGTTCCCAGAAGTCCCTAGCATTTGAGCCCAGGCAGTTAAAGCAGTCTCAAAATGGATTATTTCTGCATTGTGTTTTAGACCCAGGTCCACCAAAGCTGATACCAGAAAGTTCATCTTTCCATTTAGTCTTAAAAGTGCAACTGGATTACTTTATGTCTTTTCAAGAAATACAATAAAGCTCAGATGCTTCATAAGGTAATGCAAGACCAGCACAAAGTGGGCATCTTTGCTGGTCACAGGCATTTGATTCTTGGTACCTTGGGCCAAAAGCCCGAGGCAAAGCTTGGATGCTTCAAATATACATTGTAAACAAACACAACTTGTAACATTGCATAAAGCCACTGCTGAGCATGAGAGATATCTGTAAAGGCATCAGCCTCACTGTCCAGTTTCTTGGGTTTGTAGAGCACAAACCATCATGAGAAATCTTTAACTCTAGTCTTAAACTGTCAGTTTGATAAAAAAAAAAGTACTATGAATCAGGCTCCATCTTGATGATGTTGACAGGTGCATGGAATGAACTGGGTAGACGCATACCAGCTTTCACCTAATACTCTTTGGGATACTACTGGCAGTAAAGAAGCAAAGTTACCAAAGGATTTTGTTACTCTACTAAGCAAACAAGTAACCTAAAATGATACTTTAAAAATATAATATTAAACTTTAGCTCTTTTGCTTTCTCTTTCACAGTTTGAATTTACATAGATACCATTTAAAAATATATATGAATGCATATAATCATCTGCTATCTGTTCTGAGCGACGCGCCAATTTCTTTACATGCAAAGTCCAAACCATTTGGTAAAGCTTTTCTTCTTTCATTCTATTTGTCCCAGTTTACTTTTAAGAATACAGAAAACATTTCTATACATTCTCCACAGCAAAGAGAACAATTTCTTCCACTAGATTTTGTAGCTAGGTTTTGTCCGCCCCTCAGAATACTGTTTTCTCCTTTTTTCCCCCTCTTAATTATTTCTTTTTAAAAACTAACCTTATTCTGTTCATCCCATCTTTTTGTCCTCCTTCTGTGCAGCCCACCATTGAATATATTGACCTTGTTGCTGGGATGCCTCTTTGTGATGGACACATTGCAATAAAAACCATGATTTAAGTAACCTAAATTGCTGTCAGAAAGCCAAGATCATTACCATGACTTGACAGATGGTAACAGCTTGAGTCAGCATGAAGTGCTGTTAGTTGTTTGATACATACATACACATGCATTCCTGCATGCACACACATACACAGATTCACTGTATAAGTGTATATAGGAAAGTTTTTCATTCTTTTTACCCAGTTCCATTTGCAGACTCAAAGGATGCACCTGTAGGTGACGGTTAATCTGTAATTCCAACAGGTTGCTGTTGTTCTTATTATGTGCCTTCATGTCATTTCTGATTTATGGCAACCCTAAGGTGAACCTATCACAGGTCCTCCACTGAGAGAATGCAACTTGCCCAAGTTCACCCAGTGGATTTCCATGGCCAAGTGGGGATCTGAACCCTAGTATCCAGAGATGTAGTTCAGTGGTCAACCCACTACACTACGGTGGGTCTTCAACAGGTTGCACGAGAACCAACATATGTAGGATTGCAAGCAAATAGCCATAGCCATGCTGGTAATTAAGCTGAGTGTTTCCATAGCTATAAAATTAGACAAATGAAGAAAAGGGCAGAGATTAGGAATACTTCTTGAATATTATAGAGATATACCTAGTGTCATTGTGGAAATTATTTCCAGTTTGTATATGGAAGACTGGTTCAGTCATAATAAGATTAGATACATTTACTGAATTAGTTTACTGACTATTTCTAATAATTAGAAGCAATAAATCAATATAAATATAAATATTATAACAGTTATAATAAAAACATTGTCTTGTCATTGTTCATTTCCACAGTCTTTCCAGGTGTGTCTGAACAATTCAGCATATTTTCTTGCCCTTCCAATCCTCTCCATACAGGTTTTCCAAACTGTGCTCATCCTTCCTGAGTTGTACGTAGTATAAAATAGGACAAGAATGGACTTGGCACATGTGGCAAGAAGCCATGTGATAATATACACAAAGCTGTGCAAAATAAAAGTGAAACTTCTACATAAAGCCACATAAAATAATTGATTTTCAATAATAATAACAATAATAATTTATTTATATTCCACTTTTTCACAAAAGAATCAAAGCGGATTCCAACAGCATAAAATAACACAGCATGCATTTAAAATCACATTTAAAAGAATTAATCCCAAGACCTAACCCACCCCCCAATCATAAAGCTAGATGATGACCACTCAGGCATTTTCATGGATTGCTTCCTCTGACATATTGGAAAGATCACTGGATTATAGATCTTGTAGTTTATAGCCTCATTTTGTATCTGTTTAGTGAGCTTTAACAATAATGGAATTATAACTTGTTTTGCATGACATGGAATTGTAACTTGTTTTGCGTAACTACAAGATTTGTTTAATGTAATAATCATTTTGCTTTGCGGTAAATTCTTTTAAGTGTATGCAGTACTCATCTTTCTCAGTAATTTTTATCTAACCTGTTTCATTTTAGGTAATCTGATAGACATTCATTGTTGTTACTGTTTGGAATTTTGAATAAATAATCATTTATAAAGACAATCTCCAATCTTTTTAACCATATCCTCTTGCCTATTGCAGTAAAGACAGATCTTCCTTTTCAACTCTTACATGTGCATGCACATGTAAAACAGCATATGTACTAACTTTGGACTATATATACCATTATTCAGGACAGATACATACTTTGAAATGGATTTTCCTCACTTTGAATAGCATTTAAAGTATGTGCTTTAAATATAATGACGTCTGTATGCAAATTTTATCTTAATTTTAAGCCTCTCTGCTCCACACATTTTTTTTTTTAGAAAATTCTTCACTAAATATGCAAGAGATAGCTTCCTTTCTTGGTGCTTGGTATTTTATCATGTCTTAGTTAAGAGAAAGAGAGAGAGGCAGAGAGCATATGGAATAAATAAATGCTAATTTAGCTGAAAACAGCATAAAAGGGCAAGAAGACTGATGTCTGTCACAAAACATACAAGAGGTCACTGCTTAGTCCTGGTGCTCAGTATTTCAGCTGGAGGAAGTGCAGTAAATGATGCAGATGATAATTACTTTCTTTTTATTGCATAGTAAATAGCTGTGTACAATCTCTCATAAATAGCTAGAGTGCTGCCCTGGAGGGCATAAATCTTAAGAAGCATTTTCTCTGCCCCACTAATAATCCTTGTAACATGCAAGGCAGGCATCTTTCTCCAGCTGCCTTTTGCCCTCATAACATACTTGAGTTTGCTATCAGGGTCTAGAGGAAATGAGCTTTCAATAGATTTGGGACTACCAATTGCTACATCTGATTCATCTGATGTGTGCTGCTACTTGCTTTGTGTTCTTTGGTTGAATGGGTGGGGGTGTCAGTAGGAAGGACTGAGCACATTCCATTGAGCAGTCATCATAGTGCTCCTAGCCAATGGAAGCATGCTGGCAGGGAAGTGGTTCAGCCTACATGGAAGACAGTCATCTGGTTGTCCTTCCTGATACAGAACTATAGAAGTAGGGGTTGATTGTCAAAAACATTTCAGCTTCATTATATGAGTCAAAGGACTCATTCATACTGAGCTGGCCACTGACCAGAGAATCTGGCATTCAGTGTAGACTCTTGGGGTTTGCTACAACCCCTAGCCAGCTCATTGACAGCTGTAACTGGTGCATGTCATAGTCTCCTCTTGCATCTCAAAATATATTAGCCGCTCTGAGAGCCTTTAGGGTTGAAGGGTGGGCTATAAATACTGTAAATAAATAAATAATAAATAATATATTGCCCTGAAATATAGAGCATGAATAGAGAATAAATCCCACTGTTTTTTTCCTTTGCTTTTCATATGAAGACCACCAAACAAAGTGCCAGCACTCAAAAATAATTTGAATTAATGAAGCCATGCAGGGTTGTAGGTTGGTTTGCACCTTTAAATGAAAGATTGGAATAGGAAAATCACTATATCTGACATGTGACTGCATTGTGGACTAAGGGCACTTTCACACTGTAAAGTTATAACACTGTGATTCCACTTTAACTAGCAAGGCTGCTCCTATGGAATCTTGGGGTTTGTAGTTTGGTGACACTATAACTCTGTTGTCCAGGGTCCTCACTGAGAAGATGGGGGCAGAACATTTCATTGGGCCTGTGCAGACAGGGCCTCATACCTTGGCATAGTCATTAATGAGAATGGAGAGTGCAGTAAAGAAATAAGTTAAGACTAGGACTTGGAAGGGCAGCTATGAAGGAACAAGCTTCTAGAGTGTAAAGACATATAATTAGATGCTAAAGTTAGGACTGCCCATGCAATCATATTTCCAGTTTCTATATATGGTTCTGAAAGCTGGACAGAGAAGAAAGCTGATAGGGAAAGAATCAACTCAGTTAAATTGTGTTGTTGGAGGTGGAAAAGAGTTCTGTGGATAAAATGGACTGCTAAAAAGACAAATAAATAGGTCCTAGAACAAATCAAGCTTGAACTCTCCTAGAAGCCTGAACTCTCCTAGAAGCCAAGATGTCTAAACTAAACTGTTATACTTTGTTCAAATTATATGAGAACCTGAATCACTAGAAACCTCAATAGTGCTTAGTAAGAGAGAAGGCAGAAGGAAAATGGGAAGAGTGCATTCTAGATAGAGAGACTGTGGCCCAGAACAGATGGGCCAAATGAAGTGGCTTCCAGATGCTTTGGAGGGGTGGTGTTGGTGTTCAAAGGACACATCCTCCAAAGTGGCCGGAAGCTGCACTGAGGCTGCCTCTGGTCCTTTGGATTGGAATAAAAAGGAGCCGGGATAATCCAACTCCTAGAAGCACCAATTGGCCCTGCTGAGCATGGCCCATTTTTGGAGCAGGTAGTTCAGTCGGTGGAGTTTGGACTCGTTTCTAGCCGGAGCAGACTTGTGCCACTCTTTATGCTCATCTGCTCTGGCCCTGAATTAAGGGAGCCATGGCGCTGAGTCTGCAAGATCTGAGCAGGTCTATTGATGACTGGGTGACTTAGTGATCTCCCATTAATAAGTTTGCCATAAGTTGAAGTCGACTTGATGGCAATTAACAACAAATGAACAGGGCTCTTTGGAGCAGGAGCAACTATGTCTGTGGATCTCCTCGTGGGGGCACAAATCTTACTCTACCCAATGGGTGGGTCAGCCTTGTATTTCTTAATTGTATAACATTCTTTTTCTTATTAGATTCATTTCTAAAAGGTCTATCTGAGGTCAATCCTTGTCATTCCCTTTTTAAAGACTAGTAACAGAGACAAACAGTCACTTACCGGCCCAAGGCCAGTGACAATTTCATGGCTGTGCTAAAATGCAGGTTTCCCTCTGTAAACTTTTAAGTATTGGAATTGTTGTAAACCTTTATTTAAGCTATAATTCTGTTTTATCAAATGCCAAATACTGACCTTTTATAAAACCTTTATGAAATTAAGGATAATTGGACAAAAGGAAACTGTTAAATATTCTGTTAGAACCAATATAAAAGAAAATAGTGATTAGAGTACAATGTAGTATGCCATTCCAGTATATTCAGTGGTGTAATAAAATGCATCTAAATTTGGAGATATATGACACTAGTAGAACAGTTTGCTAGTGGATGTTTTTGAGATGTAGTATAACTGTACCATTCTGGAAGAAAGCATTTTAATTTAGAAAATATACATCAATATATTTTAACTTTTACTATGTATTCATATGTGATACTGTATTTCCTGGCTGCATGTAGTCCACTGGAGAGAAGCAAAACTAGATTATGAGAACTGTGTTCATGGCAGATCGGACTGTTGTACAATAGCTGGAAGGATCTGGCAGTAAAAGGAGGTACATTTTTAATAATAATAAAAAAACTTTGGAAATCTGTCTGTGGGTAGTTAGGAAGTTGTAAAATTGGCTCTCCTTTCCAACCTTGCTGCTATTTTGTATACTTTTATTCCTTCCCATTATTAATATGTGTAGTGTGTGCTGTATGATGGTAATGTATGTAGATATGATATTTCAATTAGAAAGTGAAATATTGTGATATGGAATTAAACCATGGGGTTAGGTGCAGGGAGGTTTATAAAATTATAGAATAAAAATGTTCTTTCCCTGAAATAAGATAGTGCTATCTTAATTGTCTCAGATGTTTATCAGAAACAAGTCTTTTAGGGATAGGCAGAATGAGAAGGGCACAGTGAGTTGTGTTTAGCATTGAATTCCTTTTGTTACTTGGTCATTCTGTCCTATCTTGTTATACATGAAAGCTACATAGTATCTCTACTATTCTGGGGTTAGACAGGGGGTTCCCTTGTCACTTTTTAATGAGATAGTTTTAATGGTCTCTGAGAGCTTGAGGTAATACTTGCCTTGTACTTGCTTGTTTCTGGGATGGAGTTAACAGCAGGGATTTTATCAGCTAGCTGCCAAGAACACACAAAGACTTTCACGAGAAATATCTATGTATGATAAGGCTAGCAGTGTATTGCTGTAGTTCCTGGTGCATAATACGTGGACTGGAAACTGACTCAGCTGGGAAACTGACACAGACAACCTTAAAACAGGGACAAAAGATATCTCTATGTAGCTTTAAAAACATCTGACAAGCTAGGTATAATAAACACAGCAGAATTACCAAAACAGAAACTTCTAGAGAACAGTACAAACTTTGTGCTTCATGTGTTATATATTAGATGGGGCTCTACATTGTGTGGGAGTGTACTTGAATGGAGAAGATAACCCATTTTAACATTATATCTTCACCTTATGGAGGTCAAAAAGGGTACTTTTGTCTCTGTGGTGCTCAGCCCCATGATCCATTCATTTCATACAGCTTTCTAATTCTCCCAATGGCAACCTGTGTATGTCTGGAACCTGGAACTCAAAGACAATGTCTGTTTTCTGCTAGAACTACCCAGCAGCTGGGTGTTTTGTATCTTAGAAACTTATCATTTTCACCCATCTTTTGAATAATTTTTAATTAAAAGATTGGTTTTTTGGAAGGGAGGAGTAGTTCTGGTTGTCTTTCAAGCTTTGGCTATTTTCCAGATAGTACAGATATTCAGTGACAAATACCTCAATAAATGGACAGACAGACAATAAACAGACAGATAGAAGATGTTGACATGAACAACTAGAATTTTCTATATATAGGGAGAATGTTGTATTAAATATCTATAGCACACTAAACAGAGAATGCCTGCACTATAGCCAGACCTTTCTTTTTTAACCAACTGTTGTACTTGTCAAAATAAAATAAAAATTTCTTAACTTCTTCTCAGTAATGTTTGAAGTTGTGATTTCCCATCTTAAAGTGCTAAACTTCATTATGCATACCTGAAGTAGAATACTCTTAGAGTCATTAGGTGTTTGGTGACCAGTTACTCAGATCATGTTGGAAGAAGAATTGGAACTGTGTGATCTAGTGGGGAATGTCACACCAAAAATTTTAAAATACAAAAACATCCAATAATCTTTCCATTGAAATTACTCTGACAGGGCATAAAACCAATAGATTGTGCACTGATTAAGCAGTAATATCACCCTGGAGATCCAGGAAAGCAAAACATATTTCTCACATTAAGGCCGTTTCTGTGTTTGACAACCTCAAAGTTTGAGCCACAGGAATGCTGAATTAAATAATATGAATGTGGACCTAAAGAACCTAGGGGGCACTGTACATCTTTTATAACCTCTCCATTCTGCAGAAGTTCCAGTTGCGTGCTTCTTTGGTGTAGGAGACAAGAGATGAACAAATAAATTTAGGACTGTGAGCAACACAAACAGAACTGAAACACCACAGCAGCATAGAATCTGTGATAGAACTGGAAGGGGTCAGAAGGAAACACCATAGCAGCATAACAACAGCAATAGCATTTACATTTACTGTATATATTGCTTGTCAGTGAACTCAGCACTCTCTAAGTAGTTTACAGTCTGTAAGCCAATTGGGCCCAACAAGGTGGGCACTCATTTTATTGACTTCCAAAAGGATGGAAGGCTGAGTCAACCTCTCTTTTGTAATTCAAACCCAATGGTTTATACTTTAATCTGTGGAGCAGCAGAAAACAAGCTTGTTCTATTTATACTCTACATTACATCCTTTCAGATAATCAAAAATGGCTGTCCTGTCACCTCTCAAGGTAAAGTAAACATACCTATCAATTTCTAAACTCTTGTCTCTAGGCTAGAGAGCAAGTTATTGTGGGATATCCTCAACTACAGCTATTGCTAAATGCCATTCAGTAGCTCCTTTACAACGGAAAACTGTCTTTATATTTTACTGTTACTTAGATCCACAGTGAACTATACAACTTAGAATCCTGTAATTGACTATTGGCTGAAGAAAGCTAACTGAAACCTTATTTTGGGTTTGAAGGTTATTTTTTTTTTTAAAAAAAGAGTGATCACACTTAGTGCCCTTGTTAGATATTTTGATCTTCACCCTAAAAGAAAATAGGATGAATTTGTAGCTTCATTACTGCATTATTTTTCACACAACAAATATGGAATTCAGTCCCCATGGTAACTACAAATTGCACAAGAAAAAGTAAACTGTGCTACTTATGGCTCTAAAGTGGAGAGGTTGTGTGGTGAATCACTGTTTCTGAACTGACATCATGTGGGTGGATTAGGTCAGACACATAGCAGGCCATAAAGAGAGAAAAGGAGGCACATTAGATCTTCACATTACACCTATTTGCTGCTTCATTGGCTGAATTTTAAATTGCAAAGGCAGTCCAAGTCATCTCAATGGTATCAGTGAAGGTACTAAAGAAATCAGCCAATATGCATTTTTGAATCATCAGCTTTAATTGTATCTCTATCTTTAGATTTGTAGCTTTAATCTGTAAACAAGGACATCATAAGGGATACAGGTAATTACATGCATTAGATTGAAAAAACCTTGCCAGAGGAGATGAATTTTGTTTACCCTCTTGAATTTGGCAGGGATTGGCTTTTTGTTGAAGAGCCGCTGGAGAGCTATTGTCTGGGACTGGAGAGGACAAGAGAGGGATTTGTTTCTTTATAGATAAGAGTGCAACAATCAAACATAGCAAGCACAGGAAATTACAAAAGATGGAGACACCTACCCCCAAATATACACAGATGGAAAAAAGTTGAATCAATTCACCACTTTGGAAGCTTTGGGAAAGACTGAAAAGGGCCATTCATAGTTGCTTTCCTTCTTTTTGCACCTAGTCTGAGCACAAAACTGATTTAAGATAAGACAGTATTTTGGTATCAGGCCATAACTGTGAAAGCATAAGCATGTCTATGAAGTAAGAGAACTAATGTAGTGTAGTTATTTGGGTGTTGCATTCTGATGCTGGAGATTAGCTCTCAATTCACTATGGAAAACCTAGTGGATGACCTTGGGCAAGTCACACTCTCCGAGGAAGGGAATGACAACCCCTCTCTGAACAAATCTTGCTAAGAAACCCCTGTGATAGATTTCCACCATGAGTTGAAAATGATTTCAAGGTACACAACAACAACAGCATGAGCAGCAATATACAAGTACATTCCACTGGGTCCAGTCAGTCTAAAGGGCTATTCTTAGAGAATCTGGGAATATGGTTTTGATTTTAGGCTACAATCCTGAACCTTACATGGACTAAGCCCTGTGACCATGGTGGGACTTTTGTCTTTGCAACCATGCAGCAGATTGCTCTCTTTATCTATTTATGATTCCAGAAAAAGGTAGATATTGAATTCAAATGCCAAATATTGTAAAGCCAGCACAAGTTAGTTACAATTACATGCATCCCCAATTACATTACAGTTGCTCCATCCCCAATCCGGCTTTGTCATGGGCGGTCTGTTTCACCCCAAAATTACAATAGCAACTGAAGCACAGGACTGTCACATCTTTATTTTGCCTCACACTATAATTTTCATGAAAATTTGTGGAACTTTAACAACTTTCTATTGTGACATAAACTTTTGTAGGACAGAGCTTAACCACCCCGATATGTTTACTGAGTTTTAAATAATAGCTTTTGTTACTCATATTTAAATTTAGCTGGAATCAGGTGATATATTGAACCTCTTTTGAAGTTAAGTTCTTCTGCTCCTGAATTTAATAATATTATGATCTGTAACAGAATAATCAAGAGGTTAACAATAAAGCCATATAGTTTCATTTTTCACATGCATCTGAGGAAGTAGATAGAAGCACACAAAAGGTTATGACTTGTCTTTCAAAAGAAATATCTCCATTTTCTTTTTTCTTTTACTAAAATCATTGTAAAAAAGAAAAAGAAAAAGAAAAAAAATACAGTATTTCCATTTTGACCTAACAAACTTGGGATTGGACATAATGCTCCAAATTAGCTTTTAAAAAAGCAGGCATAAAGGCTGCCATAAAGAAATTCTTTCCAAATTCAGAATGACAAAGCCTAAAAAGTTGATTTACTGATTCCCCCCCCCCCCCCTCCATGGAGCTGGGAGGTACGGGCCAACTGCTATCAGCCTTTCTCCACCCTTCCATCACTTTTCTTACCTAGGAATGCACATGGATTGCCAAAGCTGTTAAGCCTGCTCAAAAAACAATAGCTGCCAAGTATAGTGTTGTTGTACACCTGTCAGCTGAGTGCATTGCCCTCCTCTTTGGGGTACACCTCAATTTGATTATGCTTATTCCTGGATTTCCAAAGAAGTAGCCATGGTAGTCTCTTGGAACATTACCAGGTATTTATACACATGATTTTAGTCATGCCCCATGAAGTTAATTGTGAGATTTTATTAATTTATTTGTTTTAAAGGTTTGGTTTTTTATGTTGGGGTTTTAAAGCTATGTTGGAAAAAAGCAAGATTGTATATAAAATCTCAGTTGTATGACTCTGATTCTTCGTTGAGGACATGGCTATGGGGTGATTTTACACTTCCCAGTTGGTAGGAATTGCTTCCAAATTGTGTTTGCATTCACTTGGTTGAGTTTTAAGTGAAAAGACAATTCTCACTACTTTTAATTTTGTACACAGCTTAGAAAATGAGTGCATAGCAACTGTATTGATATTTGCTGTGAATTAAAACTACATCCATGATACCATAATTTCATCATTTTCATATTACTAAGTCACCCTTCTGAATGAAGGAGAAACAGTTCTCATACAGCTGAATGGTTTGGAAGATTACAAAATTCCCATATTGACTTTTCTGTGTTACCTTTCATAATGTCAGCTTTATGTTCCCTTATACTCTTCTCTGTCAAGTTTGTCCTATGTACATGCATGTACATTAGCAAATCTTAAAATGGATATTCTAAAAGTGAATTTCAAAGACAGGTGGGGAGTTCTGATGAGATGCCATTGTAATCACTGGTCTGTACCCCCAATTTTTCTACATTTGGCTTTATCCCATCCACCTCCTCCCCAAAACAGGAAGGTCTCTAAAGGAAGATGCCACTTTTAAAAACACAACAAAAACAGAAAACAGAAATCTGATGTTGGAAATAGGTATATCTAACTGAAAAGTGCAGATTATCATACCTTCCCTTCCCTTGTTACACTGCAAAAGCTAGTTTAATTTGTGTCATTACTGTATGCTAGTTCTGTTTCAGGGTTTTCACTAATAGATTTTAAGACCCAAAAGGGACCATTATAGTCTTCTATTCTGACCTCCATTGCGTGCATTACATAAAGAGATACTGGTGCTTAGTGGACCATTGATTTCAGTAGTGTTTCATACACCAGGGATAAATTTAGCAAATTATACTTATTAGTTTAATCAGGTCCTTCTCTTGCTACTTGAAAAGAGCTAGGAGTGGGAGGGGAAATGGCAATTCGATTCTTGCTGGATGGATGACAGCATCACAGAAATATACTGATTTTTTGGTGTGTGTGTCATATGTGCCAGTAGTGTTTGAAAGGATGCACTGATGTGGGCCCAGAGCCCAGAGCAGGGAAGAAGCTTTCTGTTCTCTGAAGCATAGGAGACAGCATTCAGTATGTAATGGGATGAGCAAGACAACTCTGAAGTATGGATTTGTCTGCATCTCCTTCTCCTCTTCTGCTATATCAGGTCAATAGGAAGCAGTGGATATACATTTTGTGCTACTCCTAAGCCTGGATCAGGCTTTCTTGTGGCGTATGTAAAGCTATATGCTTTATGTGGGGCTGCCCTTGAAGCCAACATGGAAGCTGCAGCTAATGTGATATGTAGTGGCCAAATGTAATAATAATAATAATAATAATAATAATAATAATAATAATAATAATAATTTGAGCCAGTAGATTCCAAATTAAAGCAACCTCCCTCCCTGCAAGTCCCATCACTCCACCAGTAGGGCCATTGGTTTGTGCTGACTGACATGGTGGGAATTGTAGAACAACACTTCTAGCGGAATGCCCCATTAAAATAGTTTCAATTCTGGGGTTTCGGGTTTGGTGAGACACTAGAACTCTCTCGCTGAGAATTTTAATGCACTCCTAAACTGCAAATAAGAGTTTAGGAGTGCACTAAACAGGATGTTGTCAAGGCAAAGTGGAATTGCACTGGATGACACCAACTTGAGTGATGCCACTGGTATACTTACCCATCTGTTTCAGCTCTCTGGTCAGAAAGCCAACTTTTTTTCTTCTCTCTGGCGGGGTACAAACCGCCGCTTTGAGGCGCTCCCCCGCCGCCGCCATTTGCTCCGTGCGGGAGCCGCAGCAGCCAAACCGCGCGACTCCCGCACGGAGCAAAAAAGAAGCTCCATTTCGGAGCTTCTTTCTGCGGTGCATCTATGACGTCGCGAGGCGCCTGGCGCGGACTCGCGACGTTATAGGCGCTGCGACACGTCTGGACGCTGTGCGTCCAGTACGTAAAGATGGCGGCGCCCATGTAGAAGGGGCGCCGCCATCTTGTACGTATAGGATACGTACTAGGGTTAGGGGGGTGCGGAAGCACCGCCCCTTCCTAACCCTAGTACGTATCCTATACGTACTAAATGGCGGTGTGTATCCCGCCTCTGATCCTCTGACCTTCCAGATCTCTGTTTCTTCTCCAGTCTGAACGCCTTCTCAAGTATCAAAACTCTTTGATACTTGAGAAATTGTTCAGCTGATTTGCAGCATCAGTATTGCCATGAAACCCTTGGTGCAAACAAACTGAAAGAGAAATAGGGTATAAAGCCATACCTTTTTATGTATGTTAAAGCAAAGGACTTGATGCATAAAAGGGAGGTAGCTTGTTAACGATGGTAGGTTTAATGTTATGTTTTTGAGGTGCTACACTATCTCTTTCTGTTCACCTTTGAAGAATCAAGCAGATGAAGTGGGAGGGGAAGGAACTGAGCTGCAATGGCAGCACACCAAAGACTGAAAGGTATTGTATTACCGGCAGAGGAAATTTACATTGTGACCAGTCTCCTTTCATCTTATTTTCTCAAGGCTAAAATTAGAAAGTTTCTTTCTATAATATGGTCTTGATTATTTTTTTCTCCACTCCCTCTGGAATGCCCTTCTGGAGCAAAAAGGAGAATGGTACCCTTGTGATTTGCTATGGATTGGTTGGGCAACGTTCCATCTTGACAGAACCCCCTTCTTAAAAAAAATCTCTCCCCCTCACCAAAATATTATAATCAACTACCAGGCTAAACCTCTTTACAAACATTATTGTCTCTAGCTGGTTAAGGTGTTCAAAGCTCATCTTTCAATTATTCCTGTTTCAATCCCAACACTTTGCAAAAAAATAATAGGCAAGATATTTTGGCTTTACTTTCCTAAACCTCAGTTAAGTCAGAATGTAACAAAACCTTGTGAAATGATCTAAGGATACAAAGAATAGCTTAGCAACTGTGAGGTTCTGCATATACGAATGTTTCAGTGACAAATTCCCTTTTAATACAATGCAAAAAACTTACTATTGTTAATATTGATATGTTAAAAGTAATTTGTTGCGGGAGAAAAAAGGCATGGAAAAGAAGAACAAATGAAGGCAACAACCAGCCACAGAAAAATAAAAATAAATCACGTCTAACTTGTTATGTATTTAGATAGTCCCATGTCACTTACTTGAATGGTATTCAGGGGGAAAAATGTATTCTTCAGTTGCTTATTCAAATGTGTAATGTAGCTCAGCAGTGCCATCTAGAACATCTGAGATTTTTTTACCCTGAAAAAAATCCTGAATAAACATATATGTTTTATTTCAGAATTAATCTCTTTTTCACAATACTGCACCGCTTTGGAACTGATCAATTACTTTGCATGCAAAGTTAGATTTGTTAGCTAAATTGAGTTTATTTGCTTATATGCTATTTTCCACAATAACCAATATCTTCAGAAATGATAGAGACTGGCAAGCTAGACAGTATCCTCACAAATGAAGCCTGTCTCACAAGTAAAGAAATCAACACTTCATCTCCACCAAAGGGATGACTTTTACTGGTCTCAGATTCTCATAAACATGTGAGACAATTCTCTATGTGTCTTCTTTGGGGGGGAAATCTAATCGGGAATCCAAATATGGTCTCTCTTTGATCATTCTCTCTGCATGAAACTCTACATATTTAATGAACTATAGATTAACATTTGAATTTGTAAACTGTCTTTTGAATATACTAAATGAGTATAAAGCACACTAGGAGTGTTTCTAGACACCCTACCAAACAAAAAATATATTCCACTTTCGTAGATTGGTTTTTTTGGTTGAAAGAAAATATGGAACAAATCCTAGGTTAGTATCTTCTCCCATAAAATTCTGAAATGAATTTTCGAATTTAGAATGAAAGGATCCAATTGTTTGCATCAAATTCTTTGTTGAAAAAGAAGTTACACAAGAGAAGAAGACTTGCTGGTACCTGCAGAGCTCCAGCTCCAGGTTGGTGTCATGCCATTGTACTATAATGGAACAGCCATGTATAATTATGGCTTTCAACACTTCAGGAATGTTCCTTGGCTGCTGAAAGATATCATTTCAGAGTATGTCTACACAGGAGGATGAGTTAACTGGAAGAAATGGAAGATTTGGAAGATTCAAGAATGGAAAAATAGGAAGACACCCAAGGCAGAAATCACATTGGTGTGTTGTGGGAAACTTTTGTATTTTTTTTTTAAAGATTTAAATCATTTACATTTGGAAATGAATGGCTAAACTTGGAACATATTGACTAAGATCCTACACTGGCTTGGTCAAGCAGAAATAAAGCTTATCTCTGCATCTTGTCCCCCTGTGTGCATCTGTCTGTTAGCTGCCAAGGCATGCTATTACATTATCATTGAGTGGATACGTGAGCACAAAAAACACACAAGCAGCAACAAGCAAGTCATCATGATTGTGGACCTCTAGAGGACATCTGGGTAGTACAGGAGAATAACATCTTCTTTGTGTGTTTTCAGACAACATCTGGATATTGGCTGTGACTTCACATAGCTCTGGGTTGCACAGTGGCAGCTAACAGGTGGGCTGTGTGTGCACAGTGAATCAGTGAACGAAGGAGGTATCTTCTGCAGTAGCAACCTTGAAAGATATAACATAAGTATAACAGGAATTTATTCCTATATGTGTCACCAATAAAATTCTGGTTATGAGTTATTAAACTGTCTTCTATTCACTGTTTACCTGCAAAAACAAAACAAAACAAAAAAACAACAACAGTTTTTTCCTCTTGTTTTCTTTCCACTGGAAGATCACCAGATGTTCAGACAAAAACAACAGTGATAGGGGAAAATCCATATTAAGTACACAGTGCCCTCACATTTCCCAAAGCAAGTTGTCAAGTGTACTTGATGTAGAAGGATATCAAAGCAAGGGTCTGAGCCTTGGTACATTTCACCAAAAATATTATGCATTGCTAATATTAATTATCACGTTGAAAACCTTTCTATTGATTATGTTTTATCTTCCATTGCTAGATTCTTCCCAGGAGTGATTTTTCCCCCCTTCTTGTCTTCTGCCATCACTTTTTCCAGGTAAAACATATCAAGCATGAGCCTTTGAGGTCTGTCTAGAGCTGTCATCCTCACTTCTTCATCATGCTTTCAGATTTCATGTAGAAGCCACAGCTGCAACCTGAAAGTGATGCAGTAGTTAAATGTGAATTGGCCTTGTCATTCTTTTGCAAAAGGTTCCATCACATGTTTGTTCAGTCAGGGCATTCAGTGTTCGTAAAGGCTCTGCATTTTCCATTATTGCCTAGAAACTGAATTGAAGAAAAAAACAAAGAGAATTTAAGCAGCCCCTTGGGAATGGATGATCGGACATTTAATTGGACAGTCAGTAGATGGCAGTTTGAATTAGTACTGGAAGGCAGTTTGTTGGGTTGATGCAAATCAGAATATGAGTCCTGAAGTGCTAAAAATTAATTGGACACTTTCGGGATAAGAAGCAGATTCCCTAACAGTGAGGCAGTTTATTAGTACAGTGGATATTCTGTCCTCTGCTTTTTTTCCCCTCTTTTAAAGTGTAGTTTGATTTCTCTGTGCCTCCAGAAGCTAGTAAATCTAGTAGGCCCTTTCATTCTGGCAATGAAATCAAACCAGGTCAGTGTCATTTTTTAAAAAATATTCTCAGTTTTCATTTGCTCTTGTTTTTAAAATAGGTCCCTAAATCTACCATTTCATTCTGGATCCCAATTATGTTACATAGGAATATTGTAAAGGGCCAGTCATGCCACAAATGCTTTTTCTGTGGCTAAAGATGAAAGGCCAGAGAAGAATAAGGTTCTAACTTCTCACTTGTTTTGTTCTTGCATGCAAAATAAGATTCTCCTCCTTCCCCCCACTTGCAGTTCTTTTCTGCTCACTTTTGATCCATGCAAGATACTTACTGTCAGCCTCAAGAGAGTTTTCTCATTTTTAAGATTCTTGTACGATTCATCTAGATTGCATAAATGGTATATCTAAACTGAAATAACTGCTGCCTTGCTGTACAGTCTTTTAAAAACTAGAAGCATTGGGTGTTTTTTTTTTTTTTTTTTTTTTGTATCAGTTAGCCATGTGCTTGTTGTATAGATGTGCTTTTTTCACAAAGCAAAAAGACACAAGTGTTGCACAGGCAATTTTCCATGCAAATTACAGAAATCTCCTCAAAAAACAAAGTGATCCTGAGTCATGAACTTTTGTAGATTGATGAGTTCTTGACAGCCTGTCCTGGCATAGCTGGGGTAGCCTTTGCCATAAAAGAATGGTAGGTTTTGTGAATTTTGTGAATATTCTTCACACTCCTGGTCTCATATATGATGTTGTTGTGGGCCTCAAAATCATTTTTATAGCAACCCAAAAGTGAAACTGTCACAGGTTTTTTTGGCACATTTCTTCAGAGGGGGTTTGCCATTGACACCCTCTGAGCCTAAGAGTGTGTGACTTGCTCAAGGTTAGCATGTGGGTTTTTATGCTTGAGCAGGGATTTGAACCCTGGTCTCTAGAATCATAGTACAATGCTCAAACCACTACTCCACAATGGCTCTCTAGTCTTATATATACAGCTATGTAAATTAGGTCATTGTGAGCCTGAATAGTTTCAGGTTTATTTTACATCTGACTGGTGTCTTTAAAGGTGTTGAATGTATAAGGGAGTAGAGTTCAGCAATTTAGATAGTCCCTTTAGAAAGTAAATGTAAAGTTTTCCCCTAGTCATGTCCAACTATATTGAGCAGTGCTCATCTCCATTATGAAGCCAAGGGAGCCAGCATTGTCAAAGATGATTCCGTGGTCATGTGGCCAGCATGACTTCATGGAAAGCTGTTACCTTCCCACTGAAGTTGTACCTATTTATCTACTTCCACTCTTACATTCTTTCAGACTGCTAGATTGGCAAATGCTGGGACTAGTGATGGTAGCTTACTCCGTCACGTGGTGTTTGGGTCTCAAACTGCCGACATGCTGACCTTGAAATCATCAGAGTCAGTGTCTTAACCAGTAAGCCATCACATCTCTTTATACCTTAGATTAAAACCTAGGTTGCATCTGAAGTATAGAAATTATCGAGTTTGATATGACTTTATCTGCCATAGCTCAGTGCTGTTGATTTTGGGAAATTGAACCATGGCAGATAAAATGCAGATGCAGCCCTAGATTCTCCACCACACAAGATGGAAACCACAACTTGCTATTTCATTTCATTCAACATCACTTTCTTTCATTCTTATCCATTGTGATGAACATGCATGTTCTACAAGAAAAGATTTTCACTCATTCTTTATTTGTCACTTATCATGACCAGAATCTGATGCTATGTGCAAACCTTCTTAATGTGGTTTAAGCGGTTGTAGTCAAAGTGGTGTGTTCTTACCACAGGGACTGACTCAACAACAGTATCAAAGTATTTGAAGGGGTGTGTCATATTGAAGAAAACAACGTTGCTTTCTGCTTCTGCAGAGAATAGGACACAGAACAATGGATGCAAGCAACAGGAAAAGAGATTTTACCTAAACGTTAAAAGGAACTTCCTGACAGTAGGAGCTGTTCGACAGTGGAACACACTCCCTCAGAGGGTGGCAGAGTCTCCTCCTTTGGAAGTCTTTAAAGAGAGGTTGGATGGCCATCTGTCAACGGTGCTTTGATTGTGAGTTCCTGCATGGCAGGGGGATTGGACTGGATGACCTTTCAGTTCTCTTCCAACTGTATGGTTCTATGATACAAGTGATGTTCCTGACCAGGGTGTCACCCAGTGTGGGGGATAGGGATTCCAGGGGCAGGGCCAAAAGGGCACGCCTCACTTTGCTGCCAGGTGCCAGCTTACTCATGAATAAACCAGTGCCTGGCAGGGAGGAGTTCTCTGGGCACTCTTCCCTGTTGGTGGCATCCCTGCACCAGGTGTCACCTGGTGCAAAGGTGGAGCTTCCAGTGGTACACTTCCCCTCCCCTGTGTTGCCCCGTCCTTTTCCTGATGAGGAAAAGGATAGGAGGGTGTGGGGTAGGAGCACATGTGTGGGATCGTGAAAACAGTGTGGAAGGTGGGAATTTGTGCTGGGATGGTGCAGGGGAGAACACATGGGGAAGGCTGGGACAGGCATCACCCCACTTCTGAGGTGTCACCCACTGCACCCCCTAGTAACGCCATTGTGTGATTCTATGATGTGATTTTGTGTGTTATGAGCCATCTTGGAAAAAGGCTACAATCAGCTCTGACAGAAATTTTGCTTTGTTTTTGAAATCTTATTCAAGGTTAGTTGAGTAAGGTTTTTGTTTTCCCACATCTGTCAAGAGGCAGGAGGTTTTGGACTTTATGGAACAATCCCATGAAGCACATTAGGCTTGGCTTGTGACAGGGAATATATAAAAAAAAGTGACAGCCATTCATGGCAATGAATGCAGTGTACAGAAAGTGATTATTTTGTGACATGCATACTGTTATGTCTACTATTTTGAAAAGCACTGTTGCCTTCATTGCTAATTAAACTATGTCTGCACAGATCCCATTGTTAATATGCTGTGTATTGCTTGTTTTGGGAAGTTGTATATTTTTATGTAACCTTTTTCATCAGACAGGGAAAGCATGTGCTTTCAATGAAAAGGTGACAAAGAGAGATAACCTTGAAGTTTTCATGCTTTTATTTTTCACAGCTGGGATTGTATTCAACAGTTACGAAGCATAGATTTATACTAAAATAGCAGGTACACTGGAGTGATGTTATGCTCAGGTAATACCACATCACGTTGTTCCATAGCTGTTCAATTGCTGTGCAATGATGTAGTTACTCTCCCTCCACTAAATGAAATAGAGGACTCTGGCAATCTCCAAGGATGTGCCTCATTTTGCACAACAGTAACTCTGATGTAATTCCATTTGTACAACCCAGGTTAGGTTGCTACCAACCATCCAGAAAGTGCAACCATTTGCAATTCAACATATTGTAATATCTGACATTTTGAAAAGTCAACATTACAAATTAAATTACAGGTACAAGAATTTACAGTATAGTCTTGGGTCTAGTTTGATTCTAATATTCTAAAACCAGTGAGGTTAACTGGCTTTTACCTTGATCCATGGTTTTTCAACTGAGTCATTATTCATTTAGCGTGCATCTTTGTATCCTAAAAATTTCTAGTTAACAACTGGATATTGTATATGATGATTCCACAGTGATCATTCCTCATGTATTCAGTCAACAGACCTGGAAGTATTAATGTGCCCAGATTTATGGCTTACTACACTGCCCCAGGTCCTTAGGTTTCACCGACCATTGAAAGTGAGGGAAATGTGTGATAGGATAGGAATTTGCTGTGTTCTTTGATGAGGACAGTCATTCTAATGGCCTGAGCAGATAGAGTGGGCAAGTTGGTTTACATCCTAGGTTTCCCAATTCTCAGTGAGAACCCGCTGACCACACTGAAGTTCCCACAATGTGCGAAATATTCATGGGCTGTCTGCATTACCCCACACCCCTTTGGCACCAATCACTTCCCTCATCCTGCCCAGCTGCCCAATGATCCAGACAATAGCTGTGTGACCACCCACTTGATTGCACAAGGGATTGGCCACCTATACACCCAGTGACATATTGGCACAACATGATCATGGAGACCCCCTCTACATACCCCCTTTCCACCACTTCCCCCATAGCCCCTAGTGTACTGGCTAGTTCGTTAATGTTATGATTAAATCCATTGTATAGTTGGCAACACTCTGCATTGGTCATCATTTCACTTCATGGGGTATGTGATGGATCGATGGTGCAGCTTACCACTTGTATGCCAGTACAATTGATTTGCAGGCAGGCGACAAAAAAAATTATGGGCAGCAATGCTCACATGGTTTACCAGGCCATTCCCCTGTCTCTACCCCAGCATGTAATCTGCATGCTGATGCGATAGTTTGCACTTTCCAGCTTGAACCAGAGCAACCCCAAGGTCATTTTGTCTGGTATTTAGTGAAGGACAGCTTCATCCTTGATTCCTCCCATATTGGCCACATGTGTCATTTAAACAGGTAAGTTTTAATAATGGGCGAAACTGTGTTTTATCACTTGTGTGGACAGCCCCTCATAGAACTGAAGACAGACTACAGGTTTGAGCCTAAGGAAGCCTTGCCTCAATTTACTTTGCTAGAGTAAGAGTCAAAGTCAGCTTGTGTGTAACAAAAAGAGGAAGGGTCTGAGGAATAAAAGACCCTGTATATTTGGGAGGGAAGCTACTGCTTTGTGTCAGGAAAGAAACAGAATTTATGGTTTAATTTTAGTTTGCTGTCAGTTGACTTCTTTCCTTAATATCTAAGGAGGGACTTGATGGGATCTGAATTTGTATGGGAAATATTTGTAAATTTGATTCCTAATCAAAGCATGTAGGTGAAAAAGCAGTTGCTCTATAGTAGGGGATGTGTGTGTGTGTGTATCCCTACTATGTAATAACTGCTTGTTCACCTAAAGGCTTTGACTAGGAATCAAATTTACAGATATTTCCCATACAGAAATAGCTAGTCATTTGTGTGTCAGTGTTAGTGTTCTTCTGCAATAATAAGGGATCAGTATCCCCCAAAAGTTATAAATGAACCACGCAGTGCAGTGTTGGTTAGATACATCCATGATTTTGGGGTGGTCAATCTGCTCAGGATATTAGGGTGAACTTCAAAATAATTTCAACACTTGGGCCCGTTACAGACGGGCGTAAAGTGCGTCCTGGGGACGTACTAGGGTTAGGGAAAGTGCGTGCCTTACGTACGCACCTAACCCTAATACGTCCCCAGGACGAACAAAATGGCAGCACCTGTTCCACATGGGGGCCGCCATTACGATGTCACGAACACGCCGCCTCCAAAAGGGGCGGCGCGGATGTGACGTCTTTGCACCGCATGAGGGTGCATAGATTGCCCTTTCCATGGCGCTAGAAGGAGTTTCGAAATGGAGCTCCTTCTGCGATTTGTGTCGCTGGCACAGCCTTTAAGCGGCTGCGCCAGTGACGCAAGGGAGAAAGGGGCAGAGTGGCCCCTTTCTCCTCCTCCCTGTCGCCACCAGGTGTCCTTGGAGCTTGAAGCCCCAAGGACACCCCTTTCCAGGCCGTGGGGAAGCGGCCTTTTACCATGGAAAGCAGCAGATCGGGGCCCCAGAGGCTGCCGTTCTGGCAGCTGAGGCCCCAATCCAGCGGGGAATGGAGTGTGTATAGGCCGCCCCAAAGGGGCGGTCTGTAACGCACCTCGGATAGTTCTTGTGATGCTCAGATTAAAACTCAGAAGAGATTCACCACCTCTTGACATGGAAGACAGCATCTGTTGCTGATGCAGTGTGTAGTTTGTGTCATTCCTTTTGTCACCTAAAATCACCTGCTTGTATACTGGGAACATCCAAGTGCTCTTCAACACTCCTTTTCTGTCTCTGTGGACAACATTTCTATTCAACCAGTCCAGCAAGCCCGTAGTCTTGGTTTTATCTTTGATTCTTCTCTGTCGTGTATCCCTCAGATCCAGACCACAGCCAAGGCTTGTAGATTCTTTTTGTATAATATTGCCAAAATCCGACCATATCTCTCCGCCTCTACTGTCAAGATCCTGGTCCATGCCCTAGTGATCTCATGACTTGATTACTGTAACGTCCTCCTGGCTGGGCTTTCCTCTTTCTCACCTCCGTCCTTTAATCTCTGTCCAGCATTCAGCTGCATGCATTATCACATCCACCCACCGCTCTGACCACATCTCTCCTGTGTTGGCATCCCTTCACTGGCTCCCCCTCCCTTTCCGCATTTAGTATAAGCTCCTGCTGTCGACATTTAAAGCCCTCCATGGACTGGCCCCTCCTTACTTATCAGATCTTCTTTCTCCTCATCTTCCCACTCGGGCCCTCCGCTCTGGTAGTCAAGGTCTGCTGTCTCAGCCCAGGATTTCCTCTGCCCCATCTCGGATTAGCACCTTTTCACTTGCTGCCCCCCACTCCTGGAACCTTCTTCCCCCACAAGCAAGAGCCATCACTTCTCTAACCAGCTTCAAAACAGAGTTGAAGACCATCCTGTTCAGAGAAGCCTTCCCAGGCATTGCATAATTGTCACTTGCTATTTGATGTTCCTTAGTTGCCTGTTTTATTGAATCATTTCCTGTATTGCTATGTCCTCCCTCCAGTCCATCTCCCCTGATCCAGGCCTCGGAGGTAGAGAAGAACTGTTGGCCCTCATCCCCTTCCCCTTCTCCTTTTGTGTCATGTCTTTTTTAGATTGTAAGCTTTAGGGCAGGGAACCGTCCAATTAAAAAGATTGTATGTACAGCGCTGTGTAAATTTACAGCGCTTTATAAATAAACGTTAATAATAATAATAATAATTGTGGCTGCCCCAATGGTCCAGTAAGCAATTCTGATGGTTGTTAGACTTTTACCCTAGCCTCACTCACAGTTGCTGAATCTCTGTTGTAATCTCTGAAATGTTAGGGGATATATAATAGGATTTAGCTGGTAATGCAGGTTGTGTCCATGACTGACTTGTTATGAGATCCTGGGAAAACTATGCAACTTCCCTAATGGCTCAGTGTGCTCATCAGTCAAATGCATATAATAATATCAAACTGCCTCACACTGAGATTTAATTGAGAAATGATTGCTCTGTGTTGGCAGACCCCTGCTATATGAAAGTCCTCTCATAAAGTCCTTTCTTCAGCATTTTTTCCTTAGCCTCCGAGCAACATATATAAACAAAATTGCAGTGTGACTGTTTTCATTAATAAAGAAAAAAAATCGATGCAGCAGTTTCCCCTTTAGGTAAAAGGTAAAGGGAGAGGAGGGGAAAAAAGCTATCTTTGTTTTGCTAGAACAGCAGCCTCTCCCAAAGCACATTATTTTTCCCAATGAGTCCACTGAGCCAGCTGCACACAAGTTGTAGTTCTTAAGCCTTAGGCAGTACATGGTATTTAAAAGCAAAGGGATCAGACTCTGTATTTTAGGATATAAAGCCAGCTACCTATGCAAAGAGAGTGATGGCCTAAGGGAGGAGCAGCTAAATGTGGCATGCTGCAGAAAGAATTTTAGAGTGTGACCACAGGAGCTGCAATTTGACACTTTTCAGTCAACCCAGTGGTGAAAATGCCAAAGACCATTTTCATGGCATATGAATCAGAGGGATGAGTTATTATTGCTAGTGGCCTGTTTTGTGTGTGTGTTTGCAGCACTTCTAGCTACAGAAACTGGAATGTGAAGCATTTCACCAGAGCTTTAAAAAGTTAATTTTGGGGGGGCTGCAATTCTTCAAAGTCCTCAGTCAGCTTCTCTCTCTCTCTCTTTGTACATTTGTATCTAGGTTCTGCTTGCCACAGTGTGTGATGACAGAAACATGACTGCCTATAAAACTACTGTGGATGGAAAGACATTTCCAGTGTCAACAGAAGTAGATTTGATTTTTTTTTTATAACTTACATAGCTTCTTGTCAAAGTGCATATCTAACTTTTGCATTTCTGAGACATAAAGTGCACAAAAACAGGGCCCATATTTTAAAATGTGAATGACTAACATATATGCAATTAGGGGGGAAATATCCAGAAATTATTTGGTCAATGTGGAAAAGTTCTGTAAGTTAGATAAATGGCACAAATAAATTAAAATATAAGGAAAATAGTTGTAAAATGGCACAGATTTCTTTCTGGGAAGGAAACAAGAAGGGAGAAATTCTACATTAGTGTTAAGTAGCTTAGATGCAGAGTTACACATTGACTATGCAATGTAATCCTTGTGTTGAATGGCAACATTGCACAATGGTAGGCTAGACCTCTATATGCAGAGTTATGCATTGTCTATGCTATTTAACCCTTGTGTTGGATGGCAGCATTGGACAACTGACTGCATAGCCAAAGGTGTGCCTAGATGCACAACCAAATGGGAACTACTCTCAATTTGAGCAAGGGCTGATGCATACACATAGGCCAAAAATACACAAATGGATGTATAAGAGGATGACCAGATCAGGGCCATGTTTAAATGGACCAAATAACACATCTCCCCCCGCAACCTCATGGCAAGCAATCCAGATGACACAGGGACCATTCTCCAATTCTGACAATGTACAGCCAGTTCATCATCAAACCTCCATTATGCCATCCTTAAAATGGATTTTAAAAACATACCTTTTGTTCTGGATCTTCAAAAACAAAACAAAACAAAAAACAAACAAACAAACAAAAAAACCTTGACCCCTCCAGAGTGACACTGGGCAGCTATTCACATGTGTGTCCCACTGTGCTAGTGCAAGTTGCTCCTTTGAGATCAGAAAAAGGTGCCCAGCTATTTGATAGGTGCTGAGCACCTCATTTTTGTCCTTCAAGCGATTAACTTGCATCAGTGGCACTGGTGGGATGTGCATGTGAACATTCACCCAATGAAACTTCAGAGTGCCCAGATAACGATGGGAATTTGGGTTGCTTCTGGGCTGGAATACTCCAGGCTGTTCCTGAGGATCAAAACCTTAGAGCTACAGATGAGTCCTTGTAACATCACAGGGACATTATGAAGTTGGTGTTGTAAGGAGCAATCCCTGTTGACATCATCAAACATGATGAACTAAGTATCAACTACAGTTACCCAGAGTATGCTGTTCAAATAATAATAATAATAATAATAATAATAATAATAATAATAATACAATATCCCCCCAATGTAGGTAATGAAGAAAATATATATCCAGCACACATTTTTCAAAGCAGTGCTTTGAATTCCTCCAATTTCACTGAAATTTAGAGAACAGGGTCTGAAATTTGGAGCCAGTCCCAGATATGGAGGGAGCTTAAAATGCCAGTGTATCTGCATCTCCATTTCTCTGATCCGGAACTGAAAGAGGACACCAATGGAGAAAGTAGTTGGGAAAAGCAGCACTGCTCAGTTTTCCAAAAGGGAAGTGCAAAGACATGAGATTTCATTCTGGCAATTCAGAAAGGGGAAAGGGTGGGGGTACTGGACAGAAGGCTCCAGAAATATCCATGGGGAAAAATGCACACACACATATACAGGACTGGACACATGTTGGCTTTCTATGAAAATGCTACCATATATAGGCTCATATTTAGGCATTTCTCCCATGTTTAAGTATCTAATTCTGATACCCCATGCTGGGTGCAGGTTTCTATTTGTGTTCTCCTGAGGGTTTTTTGTTCCCTTTTTACATTCCTTACTCTTTATTTACCACTTGTCTCAGGCTTTGGAGTGCAGTTTCCTTAAACTAGGCTCATTTGCCCTGAATGTATAAAACCGAATGCATACCTGTGGGTCTTTGCTGGATATACATTAATTATAATATATCAGGCAATTAGTAATAGCACCTAAAGTATTTTTTTCTCCTCCTCCTCCTAATCATGCTATATCAGAAGACCATGGCCCCAGTTACTAAATGGAGCCAAGCTGCAATGATTAAAGAATTAAAAACTACTTTTGAACACTGTCTCCTCAGCTTGCCATGACTTTGGACAAAAGCCCAGATGGAGAAGGAGGGAGCAAAATTAGTGGGAAGTGGGAAGAGAATTCATTCAGTAGAAATGACTTTTGCAGTATTTTTTTTTCTTTTTTAGTTGAGGCAGAAAGATTGATAGCAAGCATTAGTACAGCTAAATCATAGTGATTTGTATATTTCTCCATGTCAACAAGTTTACCATTATAAAGATATCATGGGTTACCATACAGCAGATAGAATATTTGATGCATCAAATTGATGGTACTTATTTTTTTTCTCTTTCCTGAGAAACACATTGCTATTGAATTGTGCTTCTAAGATTTCTTTAAGGGGAATCCTGGATGAGTGTGTTATACTAAAGCATGAAACTTTTGAAGTTATCTTTGTCAATTATTTTTAGCAAGGGTGTGCGCTTCGCAAGGTCTTTGTTTTTTGCTGCCAAAGCAAACCACTATCTCTTCATGAAATGACCTAAAAGCTGTCACACTCTAGAAAACACATAGACAAACAAAGCACAATCACTATTTTCTTGTCAGTTGCTTTTATAGGGGTGCATGTGTGTATAAGTATAGATAAATATGACTGTGTGTGGGTGTAAAGAGCTGACAGCTTAAACATTACAGCTTGCTGCATTAGAGGCAATGTTGATGGGCAAAAATTGAAGCAGTTTTTGAATCTTCATTTGCTGAAGTAAAAGAAGCAGAAACATACTTATTTCCCACAAGGCTATGTTTCCAATATTCTTGTAAAAAAGTTGTTACCTCTCTTTTGATAACAGGCCATATCTTTTCATCAGACTCAGACAGGGTAGATGAACTGTCATGCTGGATGAATGTCTGAAGACATATTATCTGCTTCCTGATTATTTCATGAATGGCACCTCTATTGGGTCTGTTCACACAGTGTTGAAGCCCAATTCCCCTTTCACAAGATAGACTCCTTCAGCCATATGTCAAAGTACTCATAGTAGATCTGTAGCATAAATACTGATGTCAGCTCCCTCAGAATGCATATGTCCATGTTTATTTCAATGGAAAGCACACTTCTGACTCCCCATTTCTTTTGTTTTGTTTATAAATACAATTCCTACTTTGCTCAAGTATGCAGAAATTCAAGTTTACTTACTGGGTGTGGAAGTGAAATCAGGGTAATGGAAAAACCATTACATATTCACTTGTTGACTTTCCTGTGAAGGTGGTCTTCTTGCTTAGTCTGTTAAGTTTTTGTGACTTAATAGTGAAACACTTAATGTATTTTGGGCTTTTTGGCAGCTTCAGTAATACCAGTGTAGTTGAACCTGTTTGTTTTTCTATGAATATAGTGTATTCTGTCTCACACACTCTCCGCTGTAGAAAACCCCATCATATCTTCGCCTTGGGCTTGCCAAAAGCTGGAAATAACTTGAAGGCATACAATAACAATGGCAACAAACCCTAAATACCCCCAAAGGAACAAAATACCATCTGATCTTGGAAACTAAGCAGGGTTGGCACTGGTTTGTACTTGCATGGGAGACCATCAACAAATACCAGGTGCTGTAGGCTATGTTTCAGAGGAAGAAACAGGCAAACCACCTCTGAGTATTCCTTGCCTAAGAAAACTATGAAATTCATGAAGTCAGCATAAGTTGAAAGGCAAATTGAAGACATGTACATGTGCATGCACATACGCACACACACCACTGATTCAGTAATGGGTCACCCATTCTATGTATTTTTAAATAATTTCTATGGAAATGAAAATTCAGGTTTTCTGCTGAGAAAATTCTAAATTGACTCATAATATTAGTTATGCTATATTAGACATATCCTGGAAAGGAATCTAGTAATATGTATCCCACCTTTCTATTTAAAAATGTGTACAAGGCAGAGTTTAGGATTAACTCTTGATTAACTTGAATTCACTATTTTTATGATTTCACCCAACTTTCTAGATTCTCCAGTTAACACTGAGGTTAAAGATATGGTTTAACTAACTAGGTTACAAGTTGAGTATCCGTTATCTGAAATGCTTGGGACCAGAAGTGTTGTGTATTTTGATTTTGATTTTTTTAGGGGTTCCTGTATTTGCATATGCATAACGAGACATAATGAGGCTTGAAAGAGACTGAGAACCTGTGAAATGGAAGAAGGCATGGATTCCCACCATTTCATTGATCCTTTCATCTCTCTCCAGCCTTGCAAATACAGTATAATTATGTACTATGCCACTTTTGTTGTAGCTCAAAAGGTTTTGGATTTTGGAGTACTTCGGATTTTGGAATTCCAGATAAAGGATACTCAATCTGTATTAGACAATGAATAATGCAGAGAGTATTTGACAGTGGATTATCTTGGAGAAAGGTGACTAGCAGGATGCCACAGGATTCTGTTCTGGACCGAGTGCTATTCAACATTTTTATTAGTGATTTGGATGATGGAAGAGAGGGCATACTTATCAAATTTGCAGATGACACAAAATTAGGAGGAGTGGCTAATAACTCCAGAGGACAGAATCAGAATTCAAAATGGCCTTAACAGATTAGAAAGCTGGGCCAGAATTAACAAAATGAATCTCAGTATGAAGAAATATAGGGTGGTAAAAATGAAGCGCACAGATATATGATGACAGACACTTGGCTTGATGGCAGTACATGGTAAAGGGATCTAGGAGTCTTAGTGGACCACAGGCTGAACATGAGGCAGCAATATAATGTGGCAGCTAAAAAGCCAATGCAATTCTAGGCTGCTTCACTAGGAGTATAGTGTTCAAATCAAGGGGAACAATAGTACCACTCTATTCTGCTTTGGTCTAATCTCACCTGGAATATTTTGTCCAGTTCTGGTCACCACAATTCAAGAGGGATGTGGGCAAGCCGGAGCACATCCAGAGGATAGTGAAAAGACTGGAAACCATGTCCTATGAAGAATGGCTTAGGGAGCTGTATATGGCTAGCCTGGAGAAGAGAAAGTTAAGGGGTGACATGATAGCTATGTTTAAATATTTGAAGGGATGTCATATTGAGGATGGAGCAAGCTTGTTTTCTGTTGCTCCAGAGACTAGGACCTGGAGAAATGGATTCAAACTATAGGAAAAGAGATTCCACCTAAACATTTGAAGAACTGACAGTAAGAACTGCCTCAGAGTGTGTTGGGGTCTCCTTCTTTGGAGTTCTTTAAACAGAGGCTAGATGGCCATCTGGCAGGTGTGGTTTGATTGCCTATTCCTGCATAGTAGAGGGTTGGACTGGACACCCCTTATGGTCTCTTCCAATTCTGTCATTTTATGATATGAGCAAAAACTTTCAAAAAATTCAGTTTACGAATGCTCTGTTCTTAGTAAACTTGCCAATCCTTTTTTGCTTTCCACTTACAGATGTACTTGCAGTGGATCAGGACCCTTAACTGAAAAAAAAATTGCTTCTTGTAAACTTTTGACTAACAAGGCATTTGAAGAGTGAGTGAAGTGTATATGCTGGTGAGAGTGGAAAGAAAAGAGAGATACAGATGCAGATTGAATCAAAGAAGTTGTAATAAGAGATCTTAGGCAGTAGCTTAATAAATAAACCTTTAAAACTGGGCTATCTAGCTTTCAATATAATGTTCTGCTTTTGGGAGGTCACATATAGCCTAAATCAACAGGTTTTTTAACCTTTGCAGAACAATCCACTCAGTAATTTGTGCAGCCTAAATTACACCCACAGCCTGCCAGGGGGGACAGTTTGCCACACAGGGCTATTTTTACACTTTTTCTTGTGGGGGCAGGACCTGTTTAAGGCATGCTGTCTGTCTGTCTGTCTGTCTGTCTGTCTGTCTGTCTTTTCTCAAAACTGAAAGTGACAGCATATATCAGACACAGAGTGGCATCTTGTTACAGATATAAGTCTGGCTTACTCACATGGATCTCTATTAAGGCAGGGTGCAGAAGGCTGTTCTCTAGTCCATTCGATCTGGTCAAAAATATCTGCTCTGGCAGCTGTCAAATTCACAGTTGGATCATTAACATTATGGTCCACCTGTTTGATAGGATATCTATTATTTTGTAAAAGTGGAAAGTTTGAAAAACTTGATCAGACAAAGCCTTGAAATAATAAAATAGTTTCATCTGGCACCTACAGAGTAAAAGTGAAGGCTCCTGACAAATCTACTGGACTAAACTGCACTGATCGAGCATCTATATGCATACTATTTTTCTGGAGCACCTAAATGTTGTAGATGGAGCATATATTACAGCCTTCCTTATATATCATATTAGGGAATCTCATACCTATGGTATACATGCTATCTTCCTTCTGTGGTATTACTAATGGAGAGATGAATGGCGTACAGAAAGCTGAAGTAAATATGAAGATAAACATTTGTCTTTCTTGTTGGTTCTGCTCCCTCCTCTCTCAGGGCATCAGTGCTTTTGAGTATAATAACCTATTGTTTCATTTTTAAGGTAATATAAAAGGACAATCTGTTCTTGGTTTTTAAATGTTGCTGTTGTTAAAAATGAAAAATTTATAATTATCAACTGATGGGTTGAATATTCGGAATGCATTGTTGTTTGGTCCTTCATCTTGGCTATTTTACACTTGTTCCAGGATCTTTCTAGTGCAATTGTGTGATGAATTAATTCAGTAGAATTCTACTTGGCATATTGATAGAGTATGTGATAAAAGAAAGTTTAGTGCATAGTTCCAAAATTAATCTAGCACAATATCACTACAGACTGCCTTCCTGTTGTGACAGTCTATATATGCAATTGAAATGGGCACCAGTCTTTCCATGATTAGACCTATTTAAAATAATTATAATTCATGCCTCATTTACAAGGATGAGTAATCAGACTATCAAAGTAACCTCTGAGAACACCAGCCTGTGATCTTGATTTTATCTCATTTGGCCTTTTCATTGATTCAGCATATGTTACTTGAAATTCAAACTGAATTGCTTGATTATTTCACTGAACACATTGACCATAGTGCTGCAATAGTAATATTTTTTTCAATATGAATTTTAATTGTTGCATTTTAATGTAATAATTTTAACAGAATAATGTTGTGATTGGATTGTGGTTGTGCACCTTCAAGTTGTTTCTGACTTATGCCAACCCTAAGGTGAACATATAATGGGGTTTTCTTGGCAAGATTTAGTCAGAGTGGGGTTTGCCTTTGCCTCACACTAAAGCAATGAGAATGTGACTTGCCTACAGTCAGCTAGTGGGTCTCCATTGTTGAGTGGGAATTTGAATTCTGGTTTCCAAAATCATAGTCCAGTGCTCAAACCACTACAGTCTGGGTAACATTGTATAGTTCACAACTTAAATGGAAAATAATTTCTTTGATAATACTTTGCAATACCATTGTTTTTTGTAGATTAAATGGAAAATGTGAAACCTGAACATATCCTAATCGGATCCTGTTACCGCTTTCAGGCTGTATCCTTAATAATGTAACTTTGATCAATATTTTGTTTAAAAAAATTGATCCAAAGACATACATGCAGATCAGGTAGAATTATCAGTTAAGAAGATTTTCTTACAAACAACAACAAATGTGTGCATATGTAAACATTTTAAGAATCCCAGTGATCAGCTGTGCAAAGAAAAAGAGAAAGAGAGACCCCAGGCCTGTTGTTTGACAGCCAGGAATTAAGCTTTTAAAAATTCTGTTTGTGTGCTGCTGTATTGGAGAGAAACAGTTAGCAATTACGTGTTCATGAAGTTCCATATTGAGAAAAACACAGGCATGTGAAAGTTTTATTCTGCCCATGTAGGGTGGCAGCTTGTTAGTGATATATGCTTGCATACCTTCTACCATTTCAGAGATGAAAACCAGGAAACATGTAGTTGAGCAACATCAGAGTGTGGTCAAAAGGTTTTGTCCAGGCAACAAGAGGTCAAAAGGTTTTGTCCAGGCAGCAAGAGGTTAAAAGTTCTTAATGAGGAAGAACACATAGAAACTACTTTTTTTCTCCTTAGAGTAGAGAAATCCTGGAATGTATGTACTGAATTTAGGAAAGCCTGAAAAACAAACAACAACAACATCCCCAAATCAAATGAGCCTCTTGGAAAGGACAAGACTCCACCCTCCTGCTCAGTTGGATGAGTGCAAAGCAGTTGAGGAAGCCAAGCACAAAGGGTAGAATGAGAACAGGAGACTTTTAAAAAAGGAGTTGAGAAACTAGGACAGAAGATGATTAATCAGGACCAGCCCTGCTACATTGGAACAGTTGGGGGCTATATGGTTGGTAACTGGAGGTTATGCCTGTGTATGTTCTTTTTTGGACATTGTAAAGGAAGTACCCAATACCACATGTTCCACAAGCCTGCCACCCTAGTGTAAAGTAACAACTGGGTGTGGCAGTGTGTGGCTACAGAACCACCATGGTTGGGAACCTTGATAAGGCCAAGCTGGCAGGTATAGAAACTGTGTAACCATGTTAAGCTGACCAATATACAGAGATCTCTTCAGACTTTTTTGTTCAGTTGTTGCTGATGTTGTTATTGTTTATATAGCACCATCCAGGTACATGGTGCTTTACAAACAGAATAAAACATTTATAACTATTTCAATAATATAAAATACTAAAATACATTACTAAAATACAACACAATAAAAAGCCAGACACACAAACACGAAATACAGAATAAAACAGTACAAATGATCAATTATAGGAAAAATATAAAGCATTAATCTGAAATTCCATCACTGAAATCCATTGATCCAAAGATCTAGGATTCTGCCAGGTAAATGGAAACACTGGGTGGGTGAGGTATGTGAGGTATATTTGCATCCCTTATGTGTGAGAAGGCAAACATCTGTATGAGTCTGCATGCTCCCTTGTGGAAAATGAGTATATCATGGTTATGTGAATATCAGTTTTGCAGTAGGTACATGAATGCTGCAGTTTTTAAACAACTGTGATCAGAACAAGATAGTCATGAGATTTTCCTACACTCACATAGAGCAAAGCATCATATGAGAAGCATTTAACATTCAGGGATTTCAACATCTTGTTACTATTGCTGTTGAATATTTATTAAGTGGTAACAGTGTGCCACCCCATTGCTGTAAACCTATTATGTGTAATTGAAAATTGCATAACTTCTTCTCTTCAGCACCTGTGAAATGAGAGGCTAATGAATGAACAAATGAATGAATGAATGAATAATGAATTTGATACCTTGCAGGGAATATGGAAGATTGATTAAAATCTGTATGGCGTTTAGAAATCTAAAACACAATGTTCATGCTGAGCAGAACTGTGAGGCTAATGGCTTGTGTTGCCTAAAATTACAGCAAAGACACTACAAAAGCATCACTGATTTTTAAAATTACCTAATTTTATCTGGGAGAATTTGTATGAGGAAACCTTTTTCACCTCAGCAATCAATCAAGCTTTTGTCAGATCGATCTTCTTCCAAGAGCATTTATAGAGGATTGTTGAAATATTTAATTATCAAAAAATCCCTGTTATTCATAAGCTGGTTTAGTTTCCATTTTTGATTAGGAATAGAGAATGGAAATATTAACTAAATTTAGACTTACAGAGAGAAACCCATGGAATCTGGCATACTTTGGCACCCAAAACTTGCCAAATCATATTACTGTGTTTTTTCTCCTAAAATACACCAGTTTATTTGTGGAGTAATAAAATGAGATTTTTTCTTCTCAATGTGAGAATCATTTTTTACAGTGTACAACCTCTGTAAGAAGAGTAAAGGAATTGAAAATTGTTTACTAGAGCCAATCTTACGTAGTTTATATTGCTCTCACTAGCACTTAGTAAGGGAGATATTCATTTAATTTGTTCTTGCATGTGCATATAAAAAATAAAAAAATGTTCTTACAGTTGGGTGAGCTTATTGGAGCTTTTCTGTATTTTCTGATTTTTCCTGTTTTTCTATATTTGGTGATCTTTTCATTAAAAAAATCAACTTGTACAGGAAATGTAAGTCTTACACAGGAAGCACTGGGGGATTCTGTAAAATGCAATATTGTGCAACTTTTTGTGCAAAAGTGTTTATTTTTTACAGACCTCATCAACAAACATGAAAAGTATTGCTCTTTTTGCTCTTGCTGAAGAACAAAAACACCCCCCCCCAATGTGATTATTGGCATTGTTTCCCACCTGTTCAGACGCCTTTTCTTGTTGTCAATGAGAATATTTATGATTATCCTTTACACCCCTACTAGTCGCCACCAAACTCCCAGCCAGCACCCTCAGAATCCAATGTATTGTACATCAAGATCCATGGGGAGGTGCACAACACCTACCTTTCCATCTAGGAACTAGGGCTAACATAGTCTTGCCTGAATACATTCACATTGGGAGGAAGTTCAAATCTGTTATTAGGATACTCAGAAGTGGTGAAGCAGGAAATGTAGCTCGATGACATATTCTCTTCTTCTTCAAAAAATAAATAAAATAAAATCTGAATTTCAGAAACCATCCAGACTAATGGTTGTTAATTATATTCTCTCTCTGTCCAACCACTAGGCAAATTGATTGAACAGGTCAAGTGCTTGCTATAGAAAAAAGAAAACAGTTTCTTTAGCTTTAATTGAAACTGTGTGCTGCTGTGCAATTACACTTCAGAAACATTATGGCTTTGTTGTTGCAGTGTCCAATTAAGGTTTTATTTTTCACAATTAATATTTTATTAATTTTAATAAAAGATACTTAAGCAGTTGAAGGCCTGAGAGGGATTTGATGAGAAGGCCAGTTTATGGCTGTTCCTTTGCAAGGGCATTAAAAAAAGTACTTTTGCAATCGTTGTGCTTAATGCTGAGTATTGTGTTTTCCAACACAGGATGAAAATTAACAATTATTAATCAGAGGTAGCAGTGAAGTGCAAACCAGGGATGTGAAAAAAAAATCAATTTATATATTTTCTATGTGACCCCATGTGTTTTGGGGGGCTGCCAGCACCTCCATTCTGCTCCAAATGACTTTTAAAAGTACTCACTTTGGTCTTAAGATAGCAGGTGTCATAATAAAATTGGTGCTCATATGCCCTAGAGGAAATGAGTACAGTTTGGGGCAAAAAGGTGTAGGGATGCAGTTTTCCAAGTTCATCCAGACTGAGCCTTATCACATTACAAAAGTAAGCTGACATGCAGTGAAAGAGAAATGGCTTTCTTTTTACCTCTCCACATGATGTTGTAGCAGTTCCTGAGGAAGATGGTCATAAAAACCTGCCTTTTGCCAGATTGTCCCAGCATGACAAAAGACACACTTTTACAACTGTCTCCTTCAAGAAGAGAATAGAAGTGCTTCAAGGGCACATGGAGAGATAAGCAGAAAGCTACTTTTCTCTCACTGCATGGTGACTTACTTTTGTAATGTGATAAGGCTTGTAGAGGACCAATGTACTGACTATTGATCATTAGATTATATTTTAAAGATGGATTCAGACAATCATTTCTGTATTTTAAAGGAAACATATCCCCATCTTCAAATCATATTATTTGTATTGCTCCAGTAACAAGCCACTGATTTGTTCTGTGTGCCTAATGGTGTTCTTAAAACAACCCCTTTCCACAAAGAGCCTATCCAGACCGGCCATAAAGGCCAGCCTGGGGGCAGAGTTAGGGTGTGACATCCACATCAGATCATGTTCTCTGGCTCACTGATTTTTTCCAAGAAGTATTCTGTAGGTCTGGGTGGCTACTCAGCAGCTTTTTGTTGTTTTCCAGAAAGAACACAAGAGTGAAGAACAATTGTACAACTGTGAGGAACAATTTGAATTCCAGCTGAGATTACATGAGCTGCAGGTTCAGCACTTGCTGTGAACCCAAGCTTCACAATAAATTTTCTAGCACCAACAAATTGGGCAACACAACAATAATGGGAAACAATGGAAACTGAACAGGAAGGGAATTGTCATGTCTGGTTCATGTACAAGGGGCAAAGGATTTCTGACAATTGAAAGGTGGGGTACAGAAGGCAGGGCATTTCTTGACTTCACCCACTAATTCAGGCTCCTCCAACATGCTGTCCTCCAAATTTTTTGAACTTGAATGCCCATCATCTCCAATTTTTGTCATTACTAGTATGTCTAGGTGGAGTTTTAGTTGAAAACATCTGGAGGGCACTGGTTGGGAGAAGTTGCCCTAGCATATGAATTAATCACTTTAAAATAAAGAAAGATAGATTTAAAGTGCAATCCTACTCATGTTTATTCATTAAGCATCTACTAGTGACTTCAATAGGACTCATTCTCAGATAATTGTATACAGACTGGTAACTGCAATCCTGTACAAACTTGTCTGTGAGTGAGCCCCAGTGAAATAATTGAAGCTTACTTCTGAATTGATGTGCATAGGATTGCTCTGTATGGATATAGTCCTAAAAACATTTACCTAGGAGTAGGGATCACTGATGACAAAGATGTTACCTCCAAGAATGCATGTGAAATAGTACCAAAGCCTTTTTAAATTCATTCAATAGGACTTGCAGTGGTGAAGGGAGCAGTGGTATTGATTGTTAATACAGTCCTACCTTGGGTAATAGGAGTTTACATAGTACCAGACCTTGCACTGAGGAAGTTTATGACTAAGCCTCAATGAAATAAATATCTGAAGGAGGTTGAATGAAGTGCTCCACATAACCAAAATGAATTGCAAATTGCAAAACCAAACTCCATATTAGAATAGTATCTTTATTAAGCATTCAAAGAAAGGGATAAAATTACAATGTGTTTTCAGGAAACACCGTGGAATTTATCCAGGCTCCAGCCTAGCATCAGCTTCATTCACTTGCCTTGGTAACAGATAAACTCTTTTATAACACACACACACACAGTATCCATGAGGTTTTATTTTGTACAGAGAAATGATCTCTGTGTAGAAAATATGTCGTGTGTGAAGCAAACCACAGAAGCTGTTGAAATAAATGATATTTTGTTCTTAAAACATGACTGTCATTCCACTTTCTTAAACATTACTATTAGTGCTTAAGTATTAAAGCCCTTGTTACCATAAGTGTCACAAGGATGCTAAGATGGATCATTCATGACTAAGGTTTATAATTTTATAGCTACTCCTGAATAAAATGTGCCCACAGAGAATAGGTTTGCTGTCTTTCCTAATTATGTATGTTCAATGAACAGCAGATCATGAGCGACTTTTCATTGTTCTTGAGCTATGCGTGTATAGTAGTAGGAGTTCATTTTAAGTATACATAGCTTGTTCCTTTGTTGGAGGTCTCATAGACCTTGTACAACTACTTTCAACAGATGGAAAATGTTACTCCAGCTCTAAGTACATCTTAGCTTTAGAAGCTTGGGGACTAAAAGAGGCAATGAAGATTTAAAAAGAATTATGTACCAGCAGTAAATGAGAGCTATTACAGTGTATCGTAAACTAGCATTTTCATCATAAAATATCATTAAAATGGAATAGAGAAGAGGTAAGTAAGCAAACTTGACTCCAGATACTCTGTCTGTGCTCTTAAGAAGAAAATAAGTTTAAGGCTTGTATTAAGCATATCTACGCAATTATAAATTTATTTGCACAAAATGGAACTTGAATTGCCATTGCCATCTTCTGAGGCTAAGAGAGTGTGATTTGGGTGTGTGTATGTGTGTGTATTTGTGCCTTCAAGTCGTTTCCAACTTATGGTGACCCAGCCAGAGAGAGAGCCTCTCTGAGGAAACATGCCAAGAAAAACCCACATGTCAAGAAAAGGCAACCCCTTTTTTGAGAGGGATATGCACCCAGGGAGGCTGCCTTTGAAGGGAAACCCCAAGGAAGGAGGAAGGGGGGAAGTGTTACTCTCTCTCTCTCTCCCCCTGATCCTCAGCAAGCTACACTCTCTCAGCCTCAGAAATAGCACCACCACCACAACAATAACAAAGAGCAGCCTGGTGCAGTGAGTGGGAGAGGATCCCTTGGAAGCCTCTCAAACTTTCTTAAACTGTTGACCACACTGGTTGGGGTGGGGGGGCATGAGGAGCAAGCAGCAGCCACTGCACAGTCTGCTGCTCAAGAGCTCTGCCATGTACAAAATCTCAGTGTGCAGTGGCAGGAAAAAAGAAAAAGAGAGAGAGAAAACAGAAAGGCAGATATTAGGTGGGGATTGGAGGCTCTGTTAATCACTCAGCAGCAAGGACCCATCCTTGCCATTCCTACCTCTCAGCCATTGGCTAAACTGTCCAAAGGTGGCCAGAGGTGCAACCAATTTTTTCCCTTCCCCCAGCTACTTTCAACCAATAACCCCCTCCAGCTAGTTTTGTAAAATAGCCAATCAGGAGCTTTCTCCCTGCCACTCCTTTCAGTTGTGGAGGCCATGTTGATGGAGAGGGAGGCAGACAGAGACCCCCTTGCTCCTCCCTCAACCCAGAAGCAGAGATGGATGGCTGCATGGCAGGCATGGATGGTGGAAGCGTGGGGGCTTTCCCTAATAGCAGCATGCATGTGCCACCATTGTTAACAGTGGAAGCAGAGAGATGGAGGTCCTCATGCCAGTGGGGAAGGCTTCACTTGTCCATTTGGGCACATGTGCCATAGGTTCACCAACATGGGACTATATCATTGGCACTGTATCTTGGCAATCCGTACAAGGTGTAAACCGATACTTTCATACGTAAGTACTCACTCTGAAACTTCCACCTTGAAAGTTATACTGGTTGAAATCATAATGACCACAACATTTGCCTAGATTTTTTAAAAAAAACTTTTCCCCTCTTCCCCTACTTTTAGTACTTTTTCAGTTCTGTTGAACTGAAGAGCTCGCATATTTTGGTGGCATTTTGGTTAAACATAATGGCGGGTTATAGACCGCCATTTCGGACATCCTCAGGACATCCCATTTTTAAAAAGGGGCGTCTCTTCTAGACGTCCCTTTCCCTATCACGGACTCAGTCTGTGACAAATGGCGGTGGCCGTTCCACATGGCCGCCACCATTTTTATGTCTTGGACGCATAGCGTCCAGACGGGTCGCAGCGGTTATGACGTCGCGAGTGTCATAACGGCGCCGCAGGAAGAAGCTCCATTTTGGAGCTTCTTTTTTGCTCCGTGAGGGAGTCGCGCGGTTTGTATGCTGCGACTCCCTCGCGGAGCAAAGAGCAGCGCCATCAGACCTGTAAAAAAGGGGGTTGGACTGGATGGCCCTAGTGGTCTCTTCCAACTCTATGATTCTATGAAAAGGAGGGGCAAAATCTACCCTAAGTCACTCATTGTTTACCAATTATTGCTTTATTCTGGAACATTTAATGGCGGCAAAGGATCAAACTTAGCCCTAAAAGACTCCAAGCAGTATCAGGAATACTAGAGGATAGGGTCCAGCAGTAGCACTCCTGTACAACTTGGAACAGGTGCAGGAGTAAATGGCAGTACAATCAAAGAATGGAGTTTCTGTCCCCTGGGAGCAAATTGCCACCTCTGATTATTCTACCGTTAAATGCCTGGCTACATAGACTGCACTTACCTCTGCATGCCCCCCCCCCCATGTGTACAGAACAGCATGTTGCTTTTTAGTATTTGAGTTATAAACAAGAAATTTAATCACATAAAATGAAATGTGATTATTGTGTATTGGGTGGTATTTTTTATAATATATATTTATTGAAGTTTTATAAATGTTATCAAATTGGAAAATAATTGGAAACAGAAAGATTACTGAATACAAAAAATGGCATCAATTGGTATTTCTCTGGTGACAAATTTAACTGGTAGGTTCAACTTTGGAATACTGTCCATTTCTAAATAATATTACAAATTAATTTTCAAATTGTATCAAATATTAAATCAGTGGTTCCCAAACTTTGGACTTCCAGGTGTTTGGACTTCAGCTCCCAGAAGCCCCAACCAGCTTGGCCAACAGTCAGGAATTCTTACAGCTGAAACCCAGAACACCTGGAGGACCAAAGCTAACCATGCGCTTAAAAGAATGTTTAACAAAATTTCAATGTGGTGAGAAGCCCATTTGGTGGTCTTATGATTGGTGGGTAGTTATGACCTGACATAGTTTACATAGGACAATTCTAAGAATGTTATGGGGGAGTGTTTGTTTAAATTCTAGTAAAAGGACAGAAGTCACAGACCCCTATTTCTAGTCTTACGTTTCCATTTTCTCCTTTGCACTTCTTCTCTCCCAACACACTTGAATAAGTCAAACCTCAAACCTTTCATTGGCCAACATCCTCCTGTTTTTCACATGCACTGTATGAGAAATACTTTTTTGTTTTGTTCCATCAGTGCTATTCTGTTTTGAAATTGTAAATACATGAGATGTGCTCGTGTACAATGGCTGGCTTATAAAGAGTCTGTCTTATCTTGTCAATGCCTTTACATAATCCACTGGTAAATCATCAGCTAGATTGCTTTCAAGCAATTTCTATTCATTTGGACAGGACTAATCATGTGCTTAAAGCTGCTATGATCTTGTCTGGAACTGAGGCCAAAATGCATTACTTTTTATTAACCATGGCAGTCATAAAGCATTTGATCTATAAAGAGGAGTACAGGAAGTTGTCTCATTTTGGTCCATCATACAATCTCTTTGGTTAAACCCAAGAAAAAGAGACCCCTTAAGGACGGTTGTCATTCTCAAACACTCCATTTATTTGAACACTTATCACAAGGTGGTGTTACAGTCAGCCCTTCTTATCCACAGATTTTTTTATCCATGGATTCAAACATCTATGGCTTGAAAATGCTTCAAAAATATATAAATTCTAGAAAGTAAACCTTGATTTTGCCATTTTATATATTTTCTATGCCATTGTATTGAATGGGACTTAACTGTCCTTGGATTTTGTTATCAACAGAGGATCCTGGAACCAAGCCCCAGCAGATAACATGGTCCCACTGTATTGCATGTGATCCTCATAAATTTATCAGTGCTTTTCATTCTTCCATTAAACTTTAAATCAAAATCAATGAGCAGCCATATTCTTTGAGTACAAGGTGTTGGTTATCACCTTTAAAGCCCTACATAGCTTGGGCCCAACCTACCTAAGAGATCGCATGCTTCCATATAATCCGCCCCGTACACTCAGGTCCTCTGGGAGGAATCTATTACAGCCCTTATAGACCAGGTTGACGGTGACCTCCCAGAGGATATTCTCTGCAGCCGCTCCCAACTTATGGAATGGCCTGCCGGACAAGATCCATCAAATTACCAATCTAGAGAGCTTTAAAAAGGCCATTAAGACGGATCTCTTCCGGCAGGCCTTCCTGGAATAAAATGCTCGGCCACAAATAATACTTCCCATCCAGTGAACTCTGCCCGTGATGATTTTTATTTAGCTTAGTCGGTTTTAATATGTAGTTTTTAATCTTACATTGTTTAATCTTGTTTTAAGGGGGGGTATTGTGTATATATGGATGTATTTTAACCTGTTGTACGCCACTTTGATTGCCTGGCAAAAAGCGGGATAGAAATAAAAATTGTATTATTATTATTATTATTTATTATGAAGTAAATACTTCCAGGTTCAAACAAAGTACACAAATAACATGTGGGAGTCAGTGCAAAGTCTGAAGTCCTGAGCAAGTCACATTCTCTCAGCCTCAGAGGAAGGCAATAGCAAACGTCCTCTGACTAAATATTGGCAAGAAAACCCTCAGATAAGGTTGCCATAGATTGGAGCTCACTTTAAAGCACTTAACCTACACAGAGAGAAATAGCACTATGTAATACATTCACTACTGAGTCTTGGCCCTACTAAATTAGTAGTCCTCTCAGGAGCGAATTAGGGACAATATTTTGCTTTATATATGAATGGGATATTTTTATCTATGGAGATTTAAAAGTTACATTGGGTTTTAACATCTTAATAACCATTTATTTCTATGGAAATTTCATGGGGTGGAGGACAAGGAGGACTTTGAGGCTTGGCTCCAGAGGCCGCTCCCTTCCCTTTAATTACATCCTGCTGGATGGTCGAGTAGAGGTAGGATGATAGGTTTCATGGCTGGGTAGAAGTAGGATGATATGAAAGATGAAGGGGAAGATGGGAGCAGTGAGAGGCTTTTAGTAGCACCAGGAGATTCTTTTCTGTTTGCTTTGGTAATGCCTGAGCTACAGTTGCTCTTTTTAAACTGACATGTGAGAGGAGAATCCAAGAAAAGGAAATGGTTTTCTGTAGTTTATTTATATGTTTGTACTATGGAATGGTGTTTTCTACCAGGGAACATAACTCACTTTGTGGTTTTGAATACAGTATGAAGTCTTTTAATCTCCATCCTGTAAAGCCAGTTCTCATTGTAAATGAAGACTCTTTCAAAAGCCATATGAATAAAGCACAATAGAGATTGACATTATGACTCAAATCCACCCACTGGTCCCAATTAGATTAGAACAAGTGAATAAATTGCTGGATAGTAGATCAGTGTGTGTATGAATTCACCAATCCACCAATTCTATTGGGCAATAGCCCTCTTGCTCGCTCTCTTTGTGATTTTCCAACATGTATTGGGCCAAAGGGTATATGTGTGTAGTTATTTTTTGTTGTAAAAGAGTATGAACATGAAAGAAAAATGGTAGAAAAGAGATAGTATTACTGTCACTAGAGAAACCTGGTGTTGCCCAAAGAGATAACCACCACAGTAAGGTTTCTTGCTACAAATATTAGAACATTGTCAAAATTAGACTTTTTCTTTCTGCTTCTTCTGCTAAAACCTTAGTTCATGCTTTGGATGCAATTTTCTTTTGATGGGGCTCCCATTGTACCACCTTAGTTCTCTGGTTTCCATTCAATATTCTGCTGCTAAGAGTATCTTTTTGGCTTGTCATTTTGATCATGTTACCCCACTTCTGGTATCTCTTCACTGGCTACCCATTCCTTTTAGGATTCTGTATAACCTTTGTCTTTTAACATTTAAAACCTTACATTTGGTTTCTTCTTCATTGACTCAGATTTGTTCTTTTTTTCAATCGCTACATTGTACTCCTGGAATTGCCTCCCTGAATATCTGTGGACTGCTTCTAGTTTTAAATCTGAATTAAAGACTTTCTTGTTTTCTAAAGAATTTGGAATTTTATTTTAACACTATTTTATAATTTTATATTTGATTATACGTATTAGTTGCTTTTATAGTAATGTTTTTTACCTGCACAATTTGTCATGATTATTGTATAGTTTTATATTTTATTATTCCTTAGATTGTATGCTTCTGGTAGGATTTAAGGTTTTAATTGATTATATCTGGAAAGTGCCATGTAAACTTATGGCACTGTACAAATAAATGATGATTATGACGATGACGACAACGACGATGATGATACAAATAAACCATTTTCTTAAATTCTTAGCAGGCATGGATCATGTGATTAGTATAAATATAAATATAGTAATCTCATTGAAAAGAAACTGCGTTTTCTTAAAGCAAGGAAGCTAGTAATACTTTTATGGAAAAAAGAAGAAATCATCTTTCTTGGATAAAATAATAGAAGAAAAACAATGAATCTTCAAAATGCTGAAAGTGGAATTCCTGATAAGCAGCCCTTTGGAAGTCTAATATACACCAGAGGGGTATGTGAAAACTAAGGTGATACATTATGTGCCACCTGGTCCTGGAGGAGATGGCAAGTAAAGTCCCACTGGCATACTGGAAGAAACAAAAAAGTAAAATTTTGGCCCAAGATGGCCATTCTAATTCTACTATATGACTTGAAGCTAGGACATTTTCCAGAAAGTTTTATATTGCTCATTGTTCCAACTCTTTTTTGTTTTTTTCTATTTCTTGGCCCTTTGTATTGGCTATACAGGAAACTTGTCTTCTGTGCAGAAATGCTATTTTTTTGTGGGAAAGAAACTATGGCGGGGTACAGACCGCCGCTTTGCGGCGGTCTGCCGCCGCCGCCAGTAGGTCCGCGGGGGAGCCAGAGCCTTTACACGGCCCGACTCCCACGCGGACCGAAAAAGAAGCTCCAAAATGGAGCTTCTTTTTCCGTCGCGTTTGCGACGTAGCGAGGCGCCAGGGGCGCGCTCGCTACGTCACAAGCGGCGCGACGCGTACGGACGCTCAGCGTCCAATATGCAAAGATGGCGCCGGCCATGTAGAAGGGCCAGCGCCATCTTGTACGGACGGAGTCCGTACTAGGCTCAGGGGCGTCTATAAGAAACACCCCTTTTTTAAAATGGAACGTCCGGAGGACGTCCCAAATGGCGGTGCAGAAAGCACCTATGTATTTTTGGGCAGAATAGGTCTTGAATGGTGAAGATTCTTGATTGTCTAGGATTCTTCTTGCCAGACTTCTCAACATCTGATAAACCTCTTTTTTTTACACCCCCCCCATATATTCAAATATTCTTTCTATCATTAATGTGGCTGCATATGCTTTGATAAACTGGACCACATTCTAGAAATTCTATAATCCAGGCTTCTTTTTTTCCATAATTCGGGAGAGTGCATCCATTGTAGACTTTACAACTTCTTCTCCCATAGATGCTCTGAGTTGAATGGGAGCTTTGCTGGATTCTAATTTGGCAAAAAACCAACAACAACTGTTCAACTCTGAGTGGCTGCTGGAAGAGCTCCAGTAAAATTCTTAAGTGGGTTTGCCAGCTGTAAGGATATCTGCTCAAATTTTGGGGAATATTAATTAGCTCAACATACCAATATGGGGCTCCTTACAAGTACCCTTTTCTGATCGAATCCCAGCAGTGTTTACAAAGGGACCAGAACTTCCAGGAACTGACACAAAGGCAAAGTCTTTGAATTTTAATCTAGTTTATTGATGCACAGGGGGACACACTCACACACATACATTCACTCATGCAATCACTCAAGGCTAATAGAAGAATAGGGAGGAAAAATGGAAAGAGAACACAAGGCCTTCTAATGGAAATACTCACCTGCAAGTGAGTACTGTATTTCTAGTTTTAAATCTGAATTAAAGACCCATGCCAGAAGAAGCAGACTGACAGAGTGCCTGGCTGCCACCAACATGGAACTTCGAACAAAGGAAAAACTGGACTTGAAATAGGTTCCTAGTCACGCAGCCAGTGGAGGCTCTTGTCCTACATCAAAGTAACACCAAATTTACACATCACTTGATCTATAGGCATCCTTTGCCATGGGAAAACGATTGTTACCGGAATGGCTTGTGTCTGTGAAACATCTCTCCGTCATAAATCTGTCTCCTAGGTGTGAAGGAATCTTTCCTGTTTGCAACTCCTAAGTAAGGCTGCTGCCTACGTGGTCTCTCCGCTTTCAGGTCATGGCAGCCAAGGGGGCAGCTCCCATAATGCCTTTCCCTTAGGGTCATAAGGAGACATACTTCACCCTATAGATACAGAACTTGCTTGGAGGCCCCTATGATCAAGTGATGCCAGGGAAAGGGGGCCACCTGATTACCTCCACAGATGCATTTTGGGATAGGGATTTTGGGGGTATTTTTATAAAATTCCAGACTTGATAACACAGCCCTACAGTCATCCCTAATGTAGCAGCTTAGACAGTGGTGAAAGAACTATTCTTATTAAATTCATTGTCAATTTTTGCCAGAGCTGCACTCCAGGCTTAAAAGCCAGACTAAAAATGAGTCAATTTGGATTGAGTCTTGGCTGGCGAGACCTGGGAGTGTGGTGATAGGCTGCTTTGGGAGTGGGCCATGTGGTCACTACAGTCCTGGCCTGTTTATGGCTGGGGTGGCAGGAGGCCGTTCCTATGGGCTATTTGCTTTGTCCCTGTGATGTATGAATTCAGTAAATATGGAATGAGATGAAGTGGTGGTTAATGGTTTAAGTTTATACTGCAAGAATCCATCTTCACTTCCTGAGTACTCATCTCCTTTCCAATTTGTGCAGTGATTAATCAGTCTTCAATAGTCATTTATACAGGAGACTGGTTGTTGCATTTGAGACTAGTAACATATGCTGAGCCAATGTGGTGTAATGGTTTGAGTGTTGGACTAGAATTCCAGAACGTCATACTTGGCCATGTAATCCCACTGTGTGACATTGTGAAAATCACACTCTCAGCCTCAGAAGAAGGCAGTAACAACCATTCCTGGACAAATTTTGCCAAGACCATATGATAGTTTTGCTTACATGCTTACAGATGTTTCCAAGAAAAGAGGGAAATTGGTAATTTATACCACAAAATGAGTTCCAACAGTGGCTATATATTATCAAGAAAAACAATTCTACTGTATATATGCCTAATCATTTGGGTTTCATAGATATGCTGAATAAACTTCATTCTACTTCCAAGGAAGACAGATGGCAAAGAATGAAGTGTGCAGTGTTTGTTGGTTTCAGTAATTCTTGTTTGTGCTTATCCAACATAATATATTGTATGACAAAAATAAATAAAAAATAAATCTCCACTTTTAATTTCCCTTTAATTTCTTGTCTTTGTTGTTCTTCCAGCAACAGCAAGAGGGAAATGTTGCCCATTTCATTCTCATCAGGGAGATGGCAATGCTAAGTGTTGAATTGCATTATTGAAATGATAAGTCTTGCTGACAGAATGAGGGGAAAACAATGCTTGAAAATGGAAGGGGCGTTCTTAGACTCAGGAAGCAGACTAATTAAAAACCAAGCAAGTAAGTTAGATTAAAAAATAAAAAGGCATGTTGATTATTCATTAAAACTCTAATAACAGAGAGGCAATTCAATTGTTCAATTAGAGTCTGGGTTAAATGAAAGAGGCCAGATTCCTACATGATTTAATTCATAACCACCCAAGCATATCCAGAGTTGTGACACTGTGGCCTGCTAGTGCAAAGATTCGATGGTAGTAGCACCCCGACCACTTATCTGAGCAAAACTTGATAAAACTCAAACAAACAAAGCAATTTGCCTTATGCTAAGTTAAACAATGAGACATTCTCACTTCTTATTGTGTAATAAAGAGGTGGGCTACTATGGTTTTCTAGAATCTAGATCTACAATTCCTGTCAAATTGGCTTAAGTTATGATACGGAATGCTGGAAGGGATGTTAACTACTGGAGTGAGAAGCAAATGAGGACACTGGGGGAATTTTGCTTCCTAAAATGGAATTTTCCCTTCAGGAAATTTCATGAAATTTCTAGTGTTCCAGAGAGTGAGACATTGAAAACGGTTGACATGAATTTGTAGGAACTAAGCAGAGCAGTGGAGGTTAGGGAGTTTTGGAGATGTCTCTTCCACAGGGCTCAAGATCGACCCAAAGGCAGTTAATAAGAAACAATCAAGAACTCTTCTATTTGCTCTACTTACATCCCTTTAGTCACTTTGCCTATCCCTTTTCTTTGGGTATTTCTAAATGCCCAACTGAAGTTTCAACTGACTACAGAGATAGACATTTGATGATGAAGAAAAATGCATGAGGTGGGGGTAGTAGCATTCCTAGAGGGGTGGGTGAGGGGTTGCGGACCATACCAGGTGACACCTTTTCAAGGGTGATACCAGACTGTCACCACCACCCCACCAGCACACACACACCCTCCTCGACATGCACAGTCACTGCACACACATTGCAAACACAGAACCAGTCACCCTGCTCACGCTTGCACACATGCTGCCCCCCGCTCACAAACACACTCGGTGTACACACACAAACACATACATCCTGCCACCCATTACCTCAAACACACACTGCTACATGCACACACTTGTTGGCAGGCGTGTGCGCGCGCACACACACGTTGCCAGCCTCCACACGTGCACAGACACTCAAGCACTGTGTCTCCCACACATCCTGCTGCCACCACCCAATTCCACAATGTCCTCCATTTGCAGCAGGACTACGAAGCCTGAATTGACATTTATATGAGTGTTTTTATCTTTTATTTGGTCATGTCCTCCATTTCTCTTGAAGATCCAACATTCTGTGGTGCTTTGTCCTCCTTTGCAGTTAGGACATCTGGTCACTCTGGATACTAGGAGCAATCCCTTAATTTTTATTTATTTTTTACTTTTGGTGGGTTAATAGGGAAGCTATGGAAGCAGGAGGACCCTGTAGGGTTGGGAAGAGATGCCAGTTGAGAAGGGGAGAAAATGAGAAAACACAGCAAGGGAGTTTGTTTGTTTGTTTGTTTGTTATGTTATGTTTGGAGGAAATTAGCACAGAAGAGTTAAGTTCCTAGTCCTCATGCTTCATAATAAAAGCTTGATTTTGGCACTGTATAGACGGGCCCTATCGGGCACCATCGTTATGCACGAGGGGCAGCGCTTCCTGGCGTGCCTTGCCCTTGCACGTAACAAGGGCGTAAAAATGGTGGTGCCCTATACACATGGGCACCACCATTTTGACGTGACGGATGCATAGCATCCACACAACTCGGCACCTTCATGATGCTGCAAGTGCACTGCCAGTTTCTTTTTGTTGTGCGAGGGAGCCGCGGGGTTTGTCCGCTGCAGCTCCCTCGCACAGCAAACGGCGGCGGGAGACCACACTTTTGGGTGGTCTGTATCCTGCCTTTGTTAGGATTTAATGACCTCATTTCTAGACCTCATAGAGCAGGGTTTGGTTCCAGCCCCGCCCCCAATTGATACCAAAATCTGTGGATGCTCAAACCCTATTAAATACAATGGCATAGTGTAATTGTGTCCCTTATATAAAATAGCAAGATCAAAGATTTTTTTAATGTATTAAAAAAATATTTTCAGCCTGTGGATTGTTGAATTGTGGATAAAAAAATCCCTGGCTATGGAGGGCCAATTGTACTAAGGATTCTGTATGATGTGTTATGGGAGGAGGTAAATCTATCCAAATGGATAGATTTGTCACTCTGTAGCATGTGCTCTGCACTGAATTAATGGGCTTTTGGTGAAGGATTTTCCTCAGGTCTGCAACCAGGAATCGAATTCAAAACAACATCCTGAATGCATGTTCCAGTGCATTGGTTCATTACAAATGATAATAGGAAATCACTGGAAGAGTTTATGGACCATTTCCAAATCAAACTACACACAACAGGAAACTATTTGAGTGTTTTTTTTAAAAAAGGGATCCTATCCAGCTCAAAATATTAGCTTACATAGTAGTCTTTAGATAACAACTGCAAATGATTGTTTGAATACTGTTTGTTCGAAAGCCTTTCAGTCTTTCTAACACATATCAGCTGAGTATTTCTGAGCATGAGCAGAATGTCAGCCGTGATGGCTGGTGGCTCCCATGTCATTGGACATGTGAACGTTGTCTGGGTTTTAGTATAAATGTTAAAGGAGATATACAAGTGCTGGACCTATTTTAGAAACCAGATTCAGTGTTTTGGAAAGTTCATTTAAGTTTCAACCTAAAATACCAGAGGCAGTTTCACTCTCTCATTGACATAGATGTCGCTAGCTACCACTAATCCATTCATTGCATCAAACCTGTTAGTGGACCCTTGAATGCTTAAGCTTCCAAATATCTTAAATTAATGCAGATGTTTTTGGCATCCAGCATTCTCAAAGAAAGTTCACTATTTCTTTAAGTACCCCCTTGTTTTCCTGCCATTCTCTCTTTGGGCCTTATTTTATATTCAAGATGCAGTTTACAATTTTAGGCTGAGAGAATATTTGGTAGAAATGTAATACTTACCTAGGTTCCTTCTCAACAGAAGCAACAAATAATTTAAACAATTCTCTTCCTCCTGCAAGAAAGTCTGCAAAACCCCACAGTTTTTGAAGCCTATTCACAGGTTATTGGAGGTTATTCTGAAGAAAATTTACATGTGGTTGTTTTGCTTAGAAAACAACATTTTCTGTGCTAGAAACAATAATTATGGGCAGAAAAATATTATTCATCTGTAGAAAAATTGTTTTCTGAACAAGAAGTGTTATTTTCTGTGCAGAAAATGCTGTTTACTGCACAGAATTATCACATGCAAATTTTCAGTAGAATAGATCTCAAACTTCAAAGATTCGTATCATTTGAGAATTCTGACCAGAGTTTCTGAACACTAAAATAAAGGGTTTTTTAAAAAACATTTTGAGAATATTTTCTAATATTCTTTTACTCTCTAGCACTTGGTGCCTCATCCTAAATCTTTTTTGTTTTTTGTGTTATTTTTTATTTAAAAAATGAACAACAGAAGTACTCAAAGATGTAAACAAGTACACCCTAATTTTCATGACACATAATGACTCTCAAGCTTCCTTGAGGCCTGGCTATATTGTAAAGAACTTAAAGAGAAATGATGCTCCTGAGCATTTCACCAATATGAGGGTTAAATGATGGGGTGAATGTGTCAGTTGAATTTCTCCTTGCTAAGAAGCTGATTCATTCAGAGAGCCCATTTACTGTGTTTGATCCAACCCAATATTGGTCAGGGCCATAGCATGATCCCTTTATGACAATTAAGCTGTCTGCATGGACCAAAAAGCCTGAGTTCCCATTGACTTCACATTGTCCTGTTTGGATAACACAGGCCAAAACCTCAGGGCAAAATTCAGCTGGATCCTGGCAGATCAGACATGGATCTGATCTGATCCCAGGGTAGACAGCCCTTAACATGGATCAATTTGACCCTGGTTCGCTGGAAACTCTGCAGCAAACCCTGATTGTCCCTCCACACTGCTTACCTTTCTGTTGTGTTGCTCCCCACACCCTATTGCCACATCTGATGTAGAAATGAGATGTCTGGCCACATGGATGCAGCTAGATGCTCTGTTTCTATGTCAGATGTGGTGATGGGGGGGGGGGCTTCCCAGTAGGAGTGATGGTGCAGAAAGGTGTGGAGCATGTGTCAGTAGCAGGTCCCCATGCTGGCCCTGCGACTGACTCAGGTGAGAACCCTGGCCAGAATAGCATGGGTTCAGCCCATGCTTTTCTGGCCCATTTCCACAAGGCCAATAATCTGTCCTTCCAAAGGTAAATAGAAACCCTTCAAGAAGTCCTAGTAGCCATAACAACATAAAGAGCTTACAAATCCACAGTTTTCCTGGGAAACATAAAAAATCACTAGTATTTCCCATGTGTTCATCAAAGGAGTTTCCCACAACAAGTGTTTCAACACCATCCCTCCATGTGGGAAGTGAACATCTTGTTCTTCCTATTGACCTAAGGATTGCATTTATCGAAACTAGTCCTGCATGGGAAGAAGGGGGGGAAACCAAAACAAATTCCTTTGTGGTGAACCAAGGAAACCACCCAAGACCACTGAAGGTCACTCTTGATTATAATAGCCATTAAAGAGAACAGGCTATTGCTGCAGAGGAGACATGGGAAGAGTACCTTGAATTCTTTGTGACCCCAAAGAACAGCAACACTGGAGCACTTGACACCTTTGATTATTTGGTTCAGTTTCATGTGTTCTACAACATGCAGAAGAAAAGTTGATTTCTATGTCCATTTGAAGATAAGAGTTTCCTGTGGCTGCTTCAGGTCAACAGAAGACCTTTAAGATGATTTGAGGGGAAAACCATTAGTACAGTTGTGAATGAAATTACTTCTGCTATCCAACACATCCTTATAGCCAGGTTGGAAGGATAATAGATCCCTTTGTCCATTCACAATGACGGCATGGTGTGGAGAAGGGCCATGGGAACAGAAGCTTCTTATTATGGTTCCTGGTGTTCCTTATGGGTAGACAATGTCAATCCAATGCATTCCTATTGCCATTAAGAAGGGCAGCTGATTTCTATTACTATTCTACTGTGTTTTTTTAAAAAACACCTTTACAACATTAAATGGGAAGATGCATTTCATGCCACATCCAGTCTGACCCATTCTCTCACACACATATACAGATGAAAGCATGAAAAGACGTATAAAACCAAAGCTCATAGTACTAAACTCAGAAGAATTATGCATTTTAATTCCCAGATGGGTTCTAGAAGGGTTATCCAAATTCAATTATAAGACATGGGTAACAAGGTTAATGACAAACCTGTACTCTCTCAGGTGCTGAAAAAACATTGTTCCTGATGTATAATTCAGTAAAGCAAAACAATTTATACTCCAGTATAAAGAGCAGACTGCAGCTGGTGGAGATAAAGTACAGATAATGCACAAACACAGTGTTTCTTTAGGTCGGCAAAAAAGACAAATGCGCAGGCTTTGCATTCAAAACAACTTTTATTTCCCTCCAGCAAATATGACCTCCTTCATAAAATATTGCTAGCAAAACTGCAGTGCTTGAAATTAGGCTTCATATATGCCATCCTGAATGAAATTAAAAAGTGGGATATTATATATGCTAAATATGAAGGCTCAATCCCTTGCAAATGTAAGGTGGTGGTGAAGATTTTTTTAAAAGCATTGGGGTGTGGGTGGGAGTGGGGTATAGATATCTAGTGCACTCTGATTGGAAAGCATCCTACACAATCTCTCTATTTGTGTGTATGTACAGAATGTATAAGGCAAACAACCATTTAGTAAAACTGTTCATGGACTGTACAACTTTAGAAGACAGATGGAAAGTCACATGATTAAGTCCTCTGTGCAACACAGAGAAAATCTAACATACTAAGCAGTTTTTTCATGCAGTTTTCCCATGCTGTGGGTATATGTCTGTGTTTATGCATGTGGGCTTATGCTACTTTTTGTTCAGAGAAGAAGAAGAAAAAGGAAAGTCATGACCACTTCATTAATGGGGGAGGGGGAGCAACAGGGGAAAGAGAACTTTTTTTTTTAAAAAAAGGAAAGAAATGGCTGTACAGTGTGTCCTTGTGATTTGGTGTTTTGTTCAAGGAATCATAATGGATATTAAGTTCTGTGGATGCTCAGGTCCCATTACAGTTGTCTCTCTGTATTGGCGGGCTAGCTATCCATGGTTTGGAGCATCCATAGCTAGCCCCCCCAATACGTCAAAGGGGCCATGTACACACAGCCACTCTGATATGAACAAGTGCACATCACTATCCATCAACTTCTATGGACTTCCAATCCCATGATATTTTGTGTCTGCAAGGGGGAGGGGCAGAAACCAACCTCCTCCTGACACAGAAGGCTGACTATATACCGGTACTTAATGGTACTTTAAAATGGTGTCCCTTTTATCAAAGGCAAAGTCAAGGCTTACTTTCTGGATTTTATGGGGGGGGGGTATTTTCAAGCCATATAGATGGTTGAATCCATAGATATAGAATCTGTGAATATGGATAGCTGACCATAGGGCCTGTACAGACAGGCCAAAATAAAGCTGCTTCTAGTCACTTTGGAAGTATGCTGTTTAAATGATGCATGCGTCCTAATAGTCCGGAAGCCGCACCAAAGCCACGCTGTAGTCCTTAGAACAGGAGCATGGCTTTGGTGCGGCTTCTGGACTCTTAGGATGCATGCATCATTTAAACAGTATACTTCCAAAGTGACCCAAAGCAGCTTTATTTTGGCCTGTCTTTATGGGGCCCATACTTAGGTCTCAGTTTTCTGAAACTTGCACACTTTTTTGCTCGTATAGTCATTTGCCAAGCCCTCTCTTAGATTGTCTGACTAGTCACTTACCTGTCTGAGAGTAAGTCAGGGGTATGATTTATTTTGATTGCAGGATGCTATTGGATTCCAACTCCTATTTCACCCAGCCGTCAGAGTCAGAGGCTAAGGAGGATAGAATTTGTAGTCCAGCCTCATCTGGAATGCTGCAGATTCCTCGGTATTATTATTATTATTATTATACTTTATTTATATAGCACTATAGATTTATGCTGTAGGTTTTAATGTAAGCCTTTCTGAGATAATGTAGGGAAGGCAGAAAAGCAACATTTTGTTATTGTTGGGTTTTTTAAACTTATTTGGAGCAAGGTTTCCAGTTACTCTTCCAAATCCTAGAGCTGCTTCTGGAAATACTGATGGACTTGTCCTGTCTTATAAGACTGGGTTTAAACTCTGAAGTTCTATGCCATGAAAGAATCTTCACAGATTCTTATGACTAAGTATGACCCAGTTAGGAGAATTTGGAGCTCACACATGGCTTTATGGGCCTACTTAGGAGTTCTGCTTCTAGTTCATTTATAAAATGAAATGTGAAGATACCCCTTTTGAGAATAAGCCCACTCTTAGAATCCCATGGAAGAGTTTTCATATTACCTCAGGCAATACTTTTTCACAGAGGTAATTCTGATATTTGACAGCAAGATGTTGAGTCTTGCTGCTCATATAAATCTCAAAAATTCTATTCTTAGAGAAAGAAAATTAACATATCAAGTATAAGATTAGGCAAAGCCTTCTTTTTCTTGATATCTAAGATCATAATATTCATGGTTCTGTGCAAAATATTGATGGTTCCTTGACATTTAAAATTTCTGTGTAATGAAAACAAATAGTGTGTGTGTGGGGGGGGGGGTGTTTAGGAGCAGGAATGAAGATTCCTGAGCATAAACTCTCTTCTCTGCAAAACATCTCCACCCAGTCCTATTCATATTTGACAAATGATAGCATGAACAAGATTAGAAGCATACAGATAGAGGAGAGCAAAGAGGGCTGTTGCTTCCCTTTCTCTTCATTGTCCTGGAACATTGAGCAATAGTAAACTGTATAAAGCATAGAATCCCATGGCTAACGTGTTTCCCCTAAATATTTTATCTTATGGTTTCCCCACAAACAACTGCTGCCATTCCTGCCATTACTTCTTGACATTGTCAGAGAAAGAAAGAGGGTTTTTTGTTTTTTTTAAGAACCATGGGGGCTTAGTACAGATGGCTTTTGAACATGGGGAACTAGTGCAGGTGGCAGCTGGGAATTCTTAGTTCTAGGGCTTGGTTTTTGAATGGGGAGCTTGACATGTTTGTATGTTATTTGAGACAGACTTTAATGATTGTTTGAAGTTCAGGAGATTCCCATTGGCAACTCTATAGATGCTATATATTTTAATAATAGGGAAAGCCAAGGAGGACTAACCATGATGGCAGGTATGCAGGGACGTGGGTATGTAGAAATTATGGTAGAGTTAGAACTGTTGTTCCTGTTCTTGTGTGCCTTCAAGTCATTTCTGACTTATGGAAACCTTAAATCATGGTGATTTCTTGGCAAGAATTGTTCAGAAAGGTTTTTTGCTTTGCCTCCCGCTGAGGCTGACAGAATGGGACTTGCCCAAGGTCACCCAGTGGATTTCCATGGCTGAGCAGGGATTCAAACCCTTGTCTCCACAGTCACTCAAACTATGTCCTATAAGCTGTGTTTTTGATCTCCTCAAATCAGCAAGAAAAAACTTTTTGAGTCATGTAGATAAGCACCTATAATTTTAGAAACTGAAGTGGAAGCTTCACTCAGAGCACCTGGGTGAAATAAGTCTCCAGGAATGGATAGCATACCAAAATATCTGTTTCAAGCTACAGAGACAGAGTCTACTCTAGTTCTAGATAAAATCTTTAAACAAACATAGAAAACAAAAAAGGGTCGAGAGATTGGAAACAATCAATATATATTCCAATCAGTAAGAAAGGGGATATTGCAAGGGATTGCAGTAACCATGTTGTGTTAAACACAATACAAACGAAGTGATGCTCAAAATTATACAATAAAGACTTTTACCATATATGGAGTCAGAAATGCAAGATGTCCAAACTGGGTTCAGGAAATGAAGGGGCAGTAAGGATCATATTGGAAACATACATTGAATAAAGGAGTGCACCAAATAATTTTAGAAATAAATCACTTTATGCTTTATAGATTACAGCAAAGCCCTTGATTGTATAGATCATTAAAAACTATGGATCACTCTTAAAGAAATAGGTGTGCTACCAACAGGACAGGATACAGAGAAACAGACTGGTTTCCAATTGAAAAGGGGTTCAGACAAGGCTGAATACATTGTACACTGAAACTAACTAGCCTTACACTATCCTGAAGTGTAAATATCTATCATTGAACAGTAAAATAGAATTGTCAACTGTGCTTCTAAGGCCATAGAGTAAATCATGCCTGAACTCTCCTTAGAAGCACAGTTGACTAAACTGAGGCTGTTGTCCTTTGGCCACAGCATGAGAAGACATGAATCACTAGAAAAGACCATAATACTTGGTAAGGTAAAAGGCAGTATGAAGAGAGGAAGACAACTTTATGGATGTAATTAAGAAAGCCACAGAACTGAGTAGGGCTGTTGATGATAGGGTCATGGCAGTCTCTCATTCATAAGGTCACTATAAGTCAACTTGAAGGCAGTTAACAATGAGATAAATCTTATCATCAAACTGCTGTTCAGATTTACATGAAATGGCTCACAAGCTAGTATACCAGGTTCAAAATTTGTGCACTACAGAGGTATGCATGAAACCTATAAGCAGAAGTAAAGATCCAGAGAAAACAAAGCAGAAATGGAACCAGAAAATAGTGGCTTTCTCTGTGCCTTACTGCATGATGTTGTAGCATTTCAGTTCTCTTCCCTTGGGAGATGGTTGTAAAAGTGTGTCTTTTGTCAAACAGATTTTTCCAGTTAGACAAAAGATGCCCTTTTACGACTGTCTCTCACAAGAAGAGAACTGAAGTGCTAAAAAGTCATGTGATAAGGAAAGGAGAAAGCCACTACTCTTCATTTCTGCTTTCTTTTCTCGTCCAACAAGGCTCAGAATGGAGGGGAATGTTACAGCTGAGGATGGTCACAGTTTATGTCAAAGACCTGCAGAAATCAGCAACTTTCAGAAACAGAACAATGAGTTCAGACCAGGGATTGATTTTTGTTGGAGTAGTGCCTCTTGTTCACCTTTCAAGCCTTTCTTTTTTGTGAGACAAAGCTTACCTTGCTTCAGACATTTACAAATTTGCAAGGTCTATTGTGCTTTTCATCTGCATAAGATCATGATTACATTTTTAAAAGGCAATAGCTAAAATGTTTACACTTGAAAACATGCATAAATATACTTTCCTTAGTGTGGAAATCGTAAAATATGCATATATTCTATACTATGTATATGTTAGGAAATATGCACAAATAAATGTGGATCTTACGGGAAAAATACACTAATTTCTAAGTAGGAAGGGGAAAAAATCCTTCAGTCTGATATCAACAAAAGGTTAAAGGGAAATGCATGTGGTACTCAGGAAAACATCTTGAAATTAAGGCCAAGGCCAAGTTTCAAAAAATTATTCCTGAGTCGAGTCAAACTACATATAGCTAGGTTTACTGTGCCTGTGAATCTGACATTCTGAAAGAATTTAAGTTTATACCTGAACACTATCAATATCTATTGTTCTATTTAAAAAGCAGTTTTCTGTATTTTATTCTGTTCTGCCTTCCAGCCTAATATAAGAAATAACAGGCATTATTATGAAGCATAACCAGCTATCGCAATAATGACATTAAAGATGACATTAAGCTGTTGTCAGTTAGTGGGTGAAGAGAAGTATAGTGCTGTTATTTTAGGATACTGGGGCATGTCATATTTAATCAGAGTGAAAGATATGGATTTAGTGAGCTATTGTAAGATTTAAAGCTATTAGAGATTGAACATTTAATCTGACTATGAGGTGATTAACCCCACTCTGTGCTTGCTCACCTTTTCTCCCCAACTACAAAGGAGTTATTTCATATTACAGCAAGGCTGAGCTGAGGAATTTGGAAGAAAGCGCAAGACCCCAACTTACATACTGTACATGATCATAGGAACACCTTATAGGAATGGGGCAGGATAAGACACCTGACTCAAGCAGCAGATGTTGGAGTGCAGCAGTGGTAGTTCCTGGCCTTTCTTGGAGGAGAGATAACTGTATGTTATAAGGTTTATCCTGCACCATTCAAACTGGACTGCTGTCCATGAGGTACTGTGAAAGGTGCTATCTGTTTGCCAGTATGGGAGGAAGGAAGCACTGTAATACTTTTCATCGTCTATATATTAAATGGAAACGAATGTCATTTTGTCAGGCTCAGGCAGTCAAATGTCTTGAGTTGAGACAGTCATGTGTAGGGGCTTTTTGGAGACTACATCTTACAATGTAGTAGTGAGAGTACAGAACTGAGTGACAAAATGATTTGTCCATAATCCTGAGCAAGCCACTGGCAAAGATGACCGACATATCTGGATATTTTATATATCCCACTCAAGCCTAGAAGCTTTGCTTTCCATCCTAGTGTTTTTCACAAGTCCAGCTACATCTCTTTCCTCTTGTTTTTCTTTGAAGTGAATAATCAACAAAGCTTTTTTTAAAGACAAGTAAAATTTCCAAATGGCCTCTCTCTTACTCTTTGGGTGTTCAATCACTTGCTGTCTTTAGTTAAAAAAAACATTTGCCTTTCTTTCTCTCTTTCCAAAAAGCCAATAGCATGACAATTGGAAGAAAGAAGGATCATTGTCACTCACATCAGTGAACAGGTAGACCATTATGTGTTAACAGAGTATTGGAATGGCACAAGAGAATGAACCCACAGTATGGAAGTACAGATAATATAATACTTGTGGTGATACTCTCTTCCTTAGAAAATAAAGTAGCAAGTTTCATAATGCCTTTATAGAAGGCCATGCATTGTTGTTGAAACTTTGTTTAGCAGCAAACAAAGAGAAGACAAGCTCTACATGCTCTAAGATGGTCAACTGTTTATTCAGTGTTTAAAAAGTCCAACGTTTTTCTGCCACACTAGGCCTTCCTCAGGGGCTGAAAACAAATATAAATACAGTTAAAATATAATATTTAAAAAGATAGGACAAACAAATCAAACTATGATACAAAAATATCCATATAGTTCTTATCAAAATTATACCTACCCTTAAAAAAATCACTGGAGTTGTAAACACTCTCCAAAAATACAGGACCATAAATAAAGGGAACAGACACTGTAGCATTTTTGTGTATACAGTGGGTCATCCCCTTACGTAGGGGATCTGTTCCGGATCTCCCCGCATATGGGGAAATCTGTGTATGCTCGCACCCTGTTAAAAACAATGGGGTGCGTGCTCACAGCTTGGAGGCAGCACTGTGCCATGGGTGCGCATGCCATTGCTTTAATTGGCACGCAGCTTCCGCATACGTTGGAAGCCGCATATAGTATGCCCACGTATGGTGCGGGAGCACTGTATACATATTTCAGATGACCTTGGAAAGGCATAACCAATGATATGTCTTGGGACAGGACACAGTGACATATGATGCAATCTCTCTAGAGTGTTGATCAATCTGTTCATGTCATTATATTACACTCATATCCATACAAGTGTTCTGATGTATAATTTCTCTCTTACAGTCAAATTAAGGCTTGTAGGTCCAAATCTTCATTTATACCTATAGGTAGCAAGGATTTCAGCTTAGAATCCATTCTCTCTCTTCTTTGTTTAAAATATTTCTTTATTATTATAAATTCTTTCTTTAACCCATAATTGGAAATCAGCTGTAGAATGTTACATTTCTATAAAATGACTAAGGGAGTTCCCACTCTTCTATTTTTTAAATTAGAGAGGTGTTCCCTTATTCTACGTTTTATTGGTCTTGTGGTCCACCCTACATAAACTTTCTTACATGCACATTGAATAGCATAGATTGCAAAACTAGTACTACATGTGCTACAGTGGGATAGTTTATATCATTGTTGGTCATTGCAATTTAAAAATTCTGTCATTTTAGTTATGTGGGTACAGTAAGTGCAATGCCCACTTGGATGGTGTCCTACTGGTTTAGATAGACCCATCACAGTATTCTCATCAGTTTGTTTTAAGGTTTTACAATCAGCATTTGCTCAACGTATAATAGGAACATGGAATGTGAGAAGCATGACCCAAGCATGATCCAAGGGAAGCTAGATGTAGTAAAAATGGATATGGAACGCATGAACATAGCAGTACTGGGAGAAACAAGCTAAAATGGACAGGAATGCACTACTTTGACTCAGACAACTACGCAGTGTTCTACTCAGGGAATGAGAATACATGAAGAAATGGAATGACACTCATAGTAAGGAAAGATGTGGCAAAAGCAATAAAGGGATATAATGCCAAATCAGACCAAGGTACGTTACAGACCGCCGAAAAGCGGCAGCCTGCACCCGCCCTTTTCCCCGCCGGATCGGGGCCTCAGTGGCCAGAGCAGCAGCCGCTGAGGCCCCAATCCGCTGCTTTCCAGGCCGCGGGGAAGCGGCAAAAGGCCCCTTCCCCGAGACCTGGAAAGGGGTGTCCTTGGGGCTTCAAGCCCCAAGGACAGCCTGCGGCGGCGGGGAGGAGGAGAAAGGGGTCACTTGGCCCCTTTCTCCCTTGCGTCACTGGGCGCAGCCATCTAAAGGCTGCACCCAGTGACGCAAGACCAGGAAGGAGCTCCGTTTCAGAGCTCCTTCCTGCGTGGATGAAAGGGCGCATTAAGCGCCCTCGCGCGGCGTGATGGCGGTGCGTTCGTGACGCCATCATGGCAGCCCCCATGTAGATGGGGCGCCGCCATCTTGTATGTCCTCAGGACGTATTAGGCTTGGGGGCGTCAAGAAGTGATGCCCCTTTTTAAACTGAGGATGTCCCTTATGGCCGTTTGTAACGCGCTCAAATCATCTCAATAAGGCTCCATGGAAAACCTATGAACATTACCATAATTCAAGTATATGCACCAACCACAGATGCAAAAGAGGAAGAAATAGTGAGATTTTACAAAGCAGTCCAGGAAGAAATTGGCAAGACACCAGCACAGGACATCAAGCTAATCATAGGTGACTAGAACACCAAAGTTGGAAGCAAAGAGGAATCAAAAACAGTAGGAAGATTCAGGTTAGTCAAAAGAAATGAAGCAGGTGAGTGTCTGATAGTTTCTGTGAAGCCATTAATCTGTTTGTTGCAAAGACCTTTTTCATATAGCCAAAGCGAAGACTGTACACATGGACATCACCAGACAGACAGCACAAAAACCAAATAGATTATATAATCAGAAACAAAAGATGGAGAAACTCAATTTTGGTGGCCAGGTGCTGACTGTGGCACAGACCACGCATTACTCATTTCAAAAATAAGAGTAAAACTTAAGAAAAGAACAAAACCAGTCACCATACCAAAATTTGACCTAAACAAAAATTCAGTAGAATTTAATGACAATATAAGGAACAGTTGTTCAATACTAAGCACAATAGACTGGCAACGAGAAGAACTATGGTCAGAAGCCAGGGACATAATAAAATAAGAATGCAGAGAGACATTTACAGTAGTCAAAAAGAAAGAGAAGAAACTGTGAATGTCAGATAAAATGCTACAAACAATAAAAGAAAGAAGAGAGGCAAAATGGAAGGGAGACAGGAACAAACTCAGAACCATGAATGCTATACAGTTCAATGAATTGTGCAAAAAGATAAAGATGAATACTACAATGATCAATGCAGAGAGACAGAGGACAACAACAAAAAGGGATGAACAAGAGACCGATTCCAAAAGATCCAGGACAATAAAAACAACATAATTCAAGATCAGGAAGAAATAAAAAGATGCTGGATGCAGAACACAAAAAAGCTATATAAAAGGGATAACAAAATGAAGGACACATGAATCAAAGAGTCATATGACAATGAACCCCAAGTTCTAAAAACAAGTGGAAGCTGCAATTACAGAAATAGGAAAAAATAAATCACCAGGAACAGGCAATATCCCAATCAAATTGTTTCAATCCACACTAACAGAATCCCATGATGGTTTTGTTGCTGTTTATTGCCTGTTTATTTCTGGAATAATGGCTCTTTAATCATGATGTGTGTGAAAATCTTAATTGCGATCATGTGATTTTCATGGGATAATCACAGTTTAAAGCCCTGATTTTCTCCCTATGTTCCCCGTGTCATAAAGTCCTGTGTAACAATGTGCTAAGTAGCAGTGGGATATCTTCCATCTTCTTACCTTCAATTCTGTAGCCTGATGGAATAACTAACAGTAGGTGATCTCTAGCCTTTCTCTCCTTAACACTATTTTCAAGTTGTTTTAATTTGGTCCTACCCTGGTTAGATGGCAGCTACAAATCCTGCTAAGATTTAGGAGTATATCACCCGGAGCTTTTTGGTGGTGTTGTGGCTCAGTTCCAGCTCACTTCCGAAGTGACTGCACTTCCAGTGATGTGGTTTCAGGTCATAAACTGACTGTTTTATCAGACGCCATTGATTTCTGTGGGAGCCCCTTGCAAATTGCATCAGCAGTGTTCTGAAGGCACCCCTCATTTTGGTAAAAACGGGAAAATAGTGACTCCAGAGAATTCGCTTCCAGGCTGCCTTCGATTGTACTGCGATTTGGTCTGGTGTGGAAAAGCACTCCGATGCCACCCCCCTTTGCCCCTGCGTCCTGCTCCATCATTCCCCTCCTCCTCCTTCATGCCATCTCCTCCTCTCTGCCAACCAGCCAATCCCATTATCCCCTGCGTCTCCTGCATCCTCCTAGACCCAGATCTGCTCCCCTCCTCCAGCCTGCCACCAATTCCATCATCCCCTGCCTTCTCCTAGACCCTAATCTGCTCCCTTGCCTCCCACCAATCCCATCATCCCCTGACTGCTCCTGCATCCCGATCCTGGCCCCACGGACCCCCAGCAAGCTAACCCATCATCCCCTGACTGCTCCTGCATCCCGATCCTGGCCCCAGGGAACCCCCCAGTGTGCTAACCCATCATCCCCTGACTGCTCCTGCATCCCGATCCTGGCCCCAGGGACCCCCGGCGAGCTATCCCATCATCCCTTGATTGCTCCTAGACCCAATGAAGGATGACAGCTAAGGACGGGGCCGGGAAGGAGGACAGCGTCCAGAGCCCCACTGAGCATGCCCAAGGGTGCCGATTCGAATCGTTGAATCCTCAAAGTATGCTCTGGTGTGGTAATACAATGTGCACTCACTCCCCTTTGCTTGAGTCCACATCACGTGACTTGCTTGGAATCGAACTGACTTCACTTGCCCCTCACTTCGGAAGGACAACAGAAAGGCAACCAGGTGTGGAAAAACATGACGTTTTAACCTCAATCCGAACTGCTAGAGAGGAGTGACTCTGGATCTGGTGTAAAAAAACATCACGCTTTGCATTGCTAGAACAGGAGTGACTGCGGATCTGAGCTGCAAACCCCTCCCCCCATGTGTGATAAGGACCTTATACTGTAGTCTCCCGTCACCAGTATGTGGATAATTATTCAAGGGGAAGAAAGGCTGCCTGCATTCTGGATTCTGACAACTCATGCACACAAATAAATCCCTATAGTCAAATCACACACCACCCATTTGTGTTTGCACCTTTTGTTAGTAAGATGCCAAATTTGGAACCATCCCTTGTAGGTTCCAATAGTAACTACAATTAGCCCTTTTAAGAGTAGTTTGAACTGCAGCAATTAGTACGTTAAGCTTTTAGGGGCATTGAGAAAAACACTATAAACTACTAATGTCAGCAGATCAAGCTCTTGTTATAGACAGAATTAATTATATTATTTATTTATATCCAGGATTTATATCCCACCTTTCTCCAGAATAGAATTAAAAGATGGGTTGTGTTACATGAGCTGCAGTTAAGGTGCAAAAGACTATTGTCGGTTTATACCTAACAAAGACATAGGTTTTATGAAAGGAACTCCATCTATGATAGGAAAGTTACTTGGAATGCTACTTTATGCTTGCTACATGGTTGAATGGGAGCAGGAAGAGGACTGACAGGAGAAGTAAATGATGTCATCCAGAAAGAATACTAAACTTCTTCAAAGAAGGAACAAACAGATGAACAAGAAAAGAAAACACCCAGATGGTTCTAACCATCAGATCTGTAGGCTTTGTTGGTTTTTTGTACATCTTGTCACAATATTCTCAATGTCAAGAGTAACTTCAGAAGCCAGATGAAATGTTGGCAATCCTGGATTTAACCACACAGTGTCAACTAAATACTTTTGTTTCCAAAGATTGCCCTCCCCTTTCACTATCCTGGGTTTGCCCATGGGAAATATAGGTTGATTTCGTAGGCTGGGGACACTGTCACCCAACTAGAACAGATCAGCAGTAGCAATGCATTAATATACTGTTGTAAAAGCATTACTGGTACATACTATTTCAGGGGAGCTTTTTTTTCTCCCCAGAGAGTCCCACACTGAAGCATTACTCAAGGTCATATTTGATAGACCACTATTGGTTTTCCTTTTCCTTTTTACCTTCTCTTTAGTTAGCAAGTAGTTCTTTTCAGCTGGAGGTCTCAATTAGCTTTAATTACAGTTGGCTGTGGAACTTTAATTAAATATAGGTGATAGCCCTTCTTCAATAATTGTCCCCTAGAGAAATTACTTTGGGAGGTGCAATATCTTTCATGAGAAGCAGCCACAGTGGATTTGGACTGACATGCATCAAGACTGATGGTGCTAAGGGAAGAAACTCATCTCTTCGTTAATATTTGAACAGTGCCATTCTCCTTCCCCTCGTCATTAAATTTATAGCATTTCTTTAAGCAAGTGGAGAATGACACAACTTAATAGGATATGATGTGAGGTTGAAGGAGCTGAAAATCTACCACAAAGTCCTTTTGATTTATGTTTATCAGTGATTATGACAACCAGAACACCTTTAATGCTACACAGGTATCTGAGTTTAACTGGTAGCAGGGTTGCATGAGGATCCAATAGTTAAACTTCTGTGAGTGTTCATATCAAATATCCATTGCCTTTCCTTTAGGATAAAGGCCTGGGAAGTGGATCAGGCAGTACAGTTGAGTGAAGTTTCTCTTCTTTCAGTGGAGTGGGGAACCCACTCTGGATTTTCAACTAAACTTTAAATGACCAAAATAGTTACCACTGTTTAATTAGCTCCTTTAAAGGTAAGACTAAAAATTTGAGTGGATTCACCATCCCAGTGGCATTAGAAACACCAGCTTCCACTGAGTGGAGGTGACAGGATACATTCTCCAAACTCCTGAAGCACCTTTTTCTCCCATGAATGGGAACTGGATGAAAGGTCTTATAATTCTCAGTGGTGAAATTGCACTGTTTGTAGAGGAGGCAGTTTACAACATCAAGGCGAATAAAGGAGAAATGCTGAAGCATTTGCAAGTAGGAATTCCGATCATTATAAATTTTATTCTCATTGGCAAGAATGAGTAATTTTACTGTTTTCCCCTTGATGTTAAAAAAAAATTAAAAATGGCACAGTTTTCAAAGACTGCTTGCAGTTTGGGACTTATTCTGTGCAAAAAATAAATAAAAATAAAACAGGATTCTAGCCATGATTTTTATTTTCCTATTTAAAAGCTTTTGCTTAAAAAAAAAGAAAACAAAACAGCTTTTCCATCTCAGAAAAACGAGGACTACAGTCTTTGCATTAGTAAGATCAGTTGAATAATTGATAGGATCAGGCTATTCGTTTGTGTAAATTTGTACAGCTGGAAAACTGTGGAGTCCATGTAAGTTTACTAAGCCGAGTTTTGAAATGAACGTAAATTTCTGAGAGCTTTGGTTTTGAACCTATTTTTTTTAATTTAGGCTTTAATGTAGATCTTTAATTTTACATGTGATTTTGAAGGAATATGTTCATGAAGGAGACTACCGGTATATATCTGTAGCCCATTTCAATTATTCAGACGTCATATTTCCTCTTTTATCTCTCCCTCCCCCTCCCACATTTCTTTTAAAGTCTACTCTGATCAGCTACAGGAGTGTTCAAAGACAAGATTTCCCTCCCTGCAGCCCCATGATGATAAATCTTCTTGGCATCTATGTAACAATTTTATCTTCAAAGTGTTGCATGTGGTAAATAATTCATTCCCTTGTTACCACATATGAGACAGGTAGGAAGCACTGTTAGCCCCATTTCACAGTTGCAAAAGAAACTGGTAAACAGCAAGGGGGAGGGGTAGATATTAGCACTTAACCTTATATGGCTGCATTTAAATCAATCCACTTTACCTTTCTTTGTAAATTTCAGTACAATCTACTGAGGAAACTTTTGGTTATCCATAATGATGGGGCAGATAACTGGTTTGATTGATTGGTGGTGAAGGAAATACATTTGAATTCTAAGAATGAAAATAATAATTTATGGTAATGTTAGCATTTACCTAACCATGTCTAACTGGTTGAGATAACTAGCTGAGATAACTCATAATGAAAATCAATAAGCCATTGGTCCTCCAGATGCTTTGGACTTTAAACTCTTAGAAACCCCCTCCCCCATTCAGAATCATCAATGTAAATGACCATGGAGGAGCCAAAAACATCTACAGAGCCAAATGTAGCCTTCCCTAACACACACACGCACACTTCCCCTTCTTAAGAGCATGAAGGTATATATTGTTATTCAGAGGTGTAATAGCGCTTATGCCTTTGTTAAAAAATTACAATCTAGGTGAATTCTGAGCCCTGGATTCTACCAACATGAAACAATATTTGGAATGACAATGGTGTGTGAAATACCTTTGAAACTGAAGTCTGCAGTGCTTACAACATTTAATATTTGCCATCCATCATGCAGATGTATCAAAATAGGCATATGGACACTTTTTTGGGGAAAGGGATTTATGAAACTATGCTGTCTACATATTTGACACTCGGGAAAATGTCTGCTATGGTCTTCCTTATTAAACAACAAAACTTTCTGATTCAGAGCAAAACACAGTGTCTACAGTTCTCTTTATGCATACATTTACAGTTACAAGATGAATGGTAAGTTATTATCTATGATTCAGAATTTCAAGTATGCTGGATATGCCCTTACCTTTACTTGAAATCATTATAAGATTTGTTTTTCTCCCTTGAAACTTTATGTTTTTTTACAGTACTGTTTATGCTTATGAAGCTTTTATAATTTAAAAAGATGGGAAGTAGATTTTCTATTTTGAGAAATAGTGACTGTTCTTAAATATAGAAAACATGACTTCTATCTCGTCACGTAGTGACTCTATGGAAACATATATGTAGTCTGTGGGTTCTGTTGGCTCAGAAAGTGTTATTTTCAAGAGAGTTTGAAAAGGATTTATTCTGGACTTTCAGGGGGAAATGGGCACCCATAGGGCAAGAGTGGGAACTTTGTGACCCCTGGGCAATATGGGCCATAAGGACCCACAGTACAACCCTCTCAACCTCACAGAAAAAGAAAAACAATGCTTGTGAATTTCATATGGCAGTTCTGACTCTAGGGCCTTGATGGCGAACCTATGGCACACATGCCATGGGTGGCATGTGATGACATTTTGCTGGGCACAGGGCAAGGAGAAGGAGGAACAGGCACATGTGTGACCATTTCTTCTCCTCCCTGCCTGTTTCTGGGCTCCAGGTGTCTCTACGTGACAGCTGGAAGCCAGAAAATGGCGCTGGAGTGAAGGAGCCAGAGATGTGTGCCTCTGGCTCCTCCTCTCAACCTTCAGCTGCCTTTCCGAGAGAGCTGGAGACTGGGTAAAGAGGGGGACGAGGAGCGACTGGTGCTCACCAGTTGCTCCTCCCCAGAGACTTTCCCAGCCTCTAGCTATCTCCAGAGGGACAGCTGAGGGCAGGGAAAGGAACGCGGGGAGGAGGAACGGGAGCATGCCCATTCCTCCTCCCCTCACAGGCCCTTCCTGACTCCCAGCTGCCTCCTCAGGAACAGCTGTGGATCAGGAAGGGTCTGTAGGGAGGAGGAATGGGCATGTGCCCACTTGTCCTCCCCCTCATGGGCCCTTCTTGACCCATAGCTGCTTCCTCAGGGACAGCTATGTGTCATGAAAGGTCCGGGAGGAGGAGGACCGGGCGTGTGCCCCCTCTTCCTCCTCCCAACGGACCTTTTCTGCCTCCCAGCTATCTCTCAGAGACAGTTGGAGGCCAGGGGAAGGGCAGCAAGAGGAGAAACAACTGTGTGTGTCTATTGCCCCCTCCCTGAACCTTCCCTGGCTTTTAGCTGTCTCTCAGAGACAGCTGGAGGCCAGGGAAAGGGGCAGGAGACCCGCTCCCAGCATGCTGACCAGAAAAGGTTTGCAATCACTGCTTTAGAGCCTTGTCTACATGGGTCAAAATGTCCACTTTACCATGTTCTGGCAGCATCCTGTTTGGATGACACGTAGGCCAATGTTTCTGGCATTAACATATGGCATGTTCAGCACAAGAACTGATGTATGAATTTTAAAAACTTACTTCTTACTCTGGATCTTCTGAAAAACTCCAGAGATGTCTGTTCTGCACTGGGATGGCTGTCTTAATGGGCTAAGTCACCCTGTGTGTCTGCTGCTCTCCCTAGTCGCTTGCTCTGAAGTCAGAATGATGTGTCTAGCTATATGATTGTTTCAGGCTGCCTTGTTTTGAATCATAGAATCATAGAATCGTAGAGTTGGAAGAGACCACTAGGGCCATCCAGTCCAACCCCCTGCCATGCAGGAAATCCAAATCAAAGCATCCCTGACAGATGGCCATCCAGCCTCTGTTTAAAGACCTCCAAAGAAGGAGACTCTATCACCTTCCGAGGAAGTTTTGACTTCAGAAGTGAGTGACCTGTGATGGCATCTGTTGCACTGAGCGGCTCAGCAGCACACCCCTATAGACAGCTGCCCCAGCATGGGAATGGTGGGCCAGGTAATGGGGGGAAGTCAGGGCAGCTCCAGCGAGGTGACACACTGGGCTACTGCAGCCCTGGGGTGTCCTTGCCAATGCAGGCAAGGCCTAGAACATTTGTAATGCAGCCAATACAAGTTGTTACTTGTGTTTCACTCATAAAAATATCCTTCAGAGTTATAACCTTAATTTATCAATGACAACATTTTCTGGTGAATAGGCAATGGTACAGTACAGGTAACATGCTAGAACCATCCAGCATTACATCCAATTATACCTTCTCATTCATGGAGGTAGCAATCTATGCTTTTACTCTAATTTGTTCTTTTAATCCAATACTAGCTACTGTGACTGACCACAGAACTTCAGAGGTCCAATCTGAGATCTACATTACCTGCACCCTGATCTTTTCTCATGAAGATGCCAGTAATTGAACCCAGGATATACTGCATGCAAGATGTCTGTTCTACCACTGACCCGTAGTTGTGCCATTAGGTCTTCACAGAGTTGGTACATAGAAGAAGGAGTAATCTCAGCATGGAAAATGCCACACTATAGTCATTCTCTTTTCAGACAAACTGCTGTACCAAAGAATACAGGTTTACATTTAGGAGTGTGATTTTAAACTAATAGAGAGGGGGATGTACATTTGAATGGATTTCCATTAAAATTCTTTCAAATTATTTTTACATGTTTTGAAAAACATCAGCAAAATGGGAAGATGCTACAAGGGAGTTATCCCAGTAACCCAGTAACCTATCAATAACATATAAATATTTCAGTTGCCTTTTCTAAGGGGGAGGGATTAGCATGTAAAGATATTTCAAAACTATTTACCTTTCCTATGGGCTCTTGAAAGCTTCTGATGCTGATTTGAAAAATCTCCTAACTTTTCTGCCAAACTCTGCCTGTTGAGATATCATATCATCAAGCAAATAATGCCACAAGTACTTGCCTATTGTTAGGGAGTCTCATGTAAGCATGAGAAATAGCTGCAGAAAATGAAGCATTGTTTGAGGAAATTGTAACTGTCTTTTTCCATGGTGTCACTGAAAGCAGAAAGCCCAGATTAATTGCTTGTTGCTGAAAAGGCATCTTTATAATTTGCTAATGGGTTTCTTTTTTGCATCATTTTGGAAGCTTTCTATAAAGCCACTGTTTGTAGCTCCTACTCAGAAACTGGCCTCACTGTTGTAACTGTAAACTGTTGGGCAGAAAGGAAAGCAGAAACTTTGCTCCATCACTCTGGCGATGAATCAGTTTACGTGAGGAGTATGTCATTAAATGCCCTATTAATGAAAACAGTTTCCAGCAAATAAGAGCAGAGAATCTGTTGTTTCACAGACAGAGAACAGTATCTCTCTTTGCACTAGTTGAGCAGAGATTTGGAATTTATGTGAAGCTAAAACTATTATGTAGCATGCGACATTTAAAAAGTACAAATACTGCTCTTTTCTGTCTATTCCCCCATAGAATGCATAGTCCTGTCAAGCGAGATCTATACATTGGATTTCCCAAATTCCTAGTAAAGAAAATTATCTTAGGACTTTATCACATGAATCTTGGCCTCACCACAACCAAGTTATTGGTTTTGGAGTTTTTATAACAACATCTCTCTTCACTAGTGCAGCAGGCCTTTTTGTGCCATTGAGGGACCCCATACACTAATTCCTCCTTGACTCTGCCTCCCTGCCCTATGCCCTACACAGCATGCCTTGTTAATTTTATTTGTATTTTTAACACAGAGTAATTGGGGGGGGGGGCAGAGCTGGCTTCTCTGCCCCACACCTGCCAAAGGAGAAATGACAGTCTCCTTATGAAGAGACGCTTGCATTTCTCCTTTGGCAGAGGGAGGAGTGAAGCAGCCTCTATCCTCCTCCCGGTTGCCAAAGGAGAAGTACTGGTCACCTCACAGGGAGGTATGTATATTTTTCCTTTGGCAGGTGGAGTGGAGGTGAGGAGAGAAGAAAGGTTTTTTTTAAAAAAAACCATCATCTCTGGAATACGGAGAAGGGAAGGAAATACTGGTATCATCTGACTGCCCAATACTGGAACTGCTACCTGAGGAAGTTATAACACTTGAGGACAAGTACTATAGCAATGTATTTGTGAACTTACTGATGGTGCTCCCCCTCAATGAAAAGAGATGCTCTAACAGCAATGCAACAATGAAATGAACATAACATCATGTGTATGGGTATTATTCTCTATTCTCTTTAAAGTCTCACTTTAACTCACTTCAGTCTTATATCTAAGAACAGCAAAGGTGAAGTGGGATCATGTGGTGGTGGTGTCCCTTCAGTTTAGTTACAATTATGATTACCCTAAGACAAACCTGAGTCCAACACTCAGTCCTTTGCAGCACATAGGCTCCAGAAGGATGACTAATCTTCTCTTATTCTAAAGATAGTGAAATCGGGACAGGCCAATTGCACAAGCAGCCTAGGCTTAAAAAGTTGAGATGTGACTTGCCCAACAACAGTACCAAACAAGGTATGAATGGCAGGATCTTCCTTTGCACATCACTTGAACTGTTTTTTTTAAACCAAGACAAAAGACCAGGTCCAATTAGCTAGGCAATTATCTAAAGGCAAAGAAAATTGCAGGCCAAATCTTTCATTGCCATTTTTTGAAAATGTCATTATTAAAAATCTGAAAATTAAAATTCACCCCTTTTCTACAAAGTAATATTATCCTGATAGTTACCTACTGGATACAGTCTGTTTGGAACTCATTCCTATAAATGGATTCATCCTATCTCTTATTGTGTGCCAGGGTTTAAAATGAAATGCTGCCTGATTACTTTTGAGTTGAGCTGTCAGAGGAAAGCGGTCTGGTCTTCAAAACAAGTTCTAACTGTGGAGGGTGCTAAGCTATATGGCTTGACCTTTGCAGACCCTTTCAGGACCATCTGTTAAGTATCTTTCCCAGCAACCATTTTGGGGAAGATATGAACAAAAAGGAGAGAAAATCTTTTATAAAAGAGATTAGTTGATGGTGTTATCTATGCTGGCATTTGCAGAAGCACTTCTAAGGACCTAACAAGAAATTAAATCCAACACAGCATGCAATTGGCTGAAGTTTGTCAGGATCATGCGTTAATGTTTTCTAGCAAGTTGGAAAAAATAAAATGTCTGGGAAATTTAAATGGAAATAATTGTAGTATTTCCTATACAGTTGTACAGCAGACTATTCATTCCATGCATTCTGTTTCTAAAGATAATGTCCATCCTTTGTGGCTATGTTTTATACCACATTTTATTTACACTTAGCAATGCAATTCTAGGCATATGTACCTGAGAGTAAACCCCATATAACACACACAATGTTGTATCCTGTTTGAAATTACTCTTCTCCCTTTTCAACATGTGCAAAACAGACTTTAAAAACATTTCAGATAGGAAGATGAAAGGTCTTGGGTCAGTTCATGGTTTTCAGATGAGATGGGAGGCAGGATAATTAAACTCCACTGGGAGGTTGCTGCAAGAGTCCTTGCACGCTAGGGCAAAAGAGTAAATGACAAAGTGAGAGAAGTTTGATAAGCCCTTCTTCTGGATGACACCTCTGGCAGCTGCAACTGCTTTTCAGCTCAGCAAGGTTTCTCAATCAATATCTCTACACTCCATTGATCTAGTGGAATGTACTATAAAACAGCAGCAAGATTACATCCAAGCCTCCAATTTTCTCTGCTTGTAACTCACAGGTTTGGTGATGGACCAAGTGTGAGCCAGCACTATAAAAATTAACATCACGAAATATAGCTTTTACATTTAAAAACTGGGGAGGTAGATCATCTGGAGTGGTGTTAAAGCTGTATATACTTAATTCCAAGGATACTCTTGGGATGGGTCACCAGCATAAATGCAAAATATTTTCTCTTATGCTCTCAGATAATGGTGCTGGGAGATAAGGCATGGTTATCTTTCTATATAGATAGAAAATAATAGGCCATGCACTCCATTGGGTACTATGTTAATATCTTTCTTTAGTTTATACTGCATGAACTGCAGTCACTACAGTTTGGTGACAGGTGCAGTACTTTATTTTTTTACTTTCCAGAATGCAGTTCAGCTAAAGAAAACGTTACCTAGAAGACTCTTTATATGTGAGATTTATTTATTATTTTTGACTCTGCTTGGCAGTCATATACTGATGGCCCTCATCAGCTCAGCAGACACAAAGTGGAGAATCATCACAGGTCAAAGGGAGGAGTAGAAAACTGCATGAACAGCAAAACACATTCCCAGGTACAGTCTGTTTGGATGAAAGTTCAATGCACACCCTTGAGGCAACTAAATAATGATGCTTAAAACCAGAAAACAATCCAGCAATATGTGATAGAACAATATTTCACATGAACTGAGTTAAAATAACTTCTCAAGTATTTTTTGTGGGTGTCAGTTGAATTCCCGTAGTGTGGGTAGAATTATTAAATCACAATGTCAACAAAGTCAGTGCAACTGTAACTTTTTGATTCAGTCTAGTGGGATATTGATATGCAATTGATTTGATTCTGCTTTCTTATAGATTTCTTCCTATTTTTCCTCTTAAATACTAGTCATTTCATAGCCTAACCCCATCAAGCCTTGGAATGAACAAATCAGAATTCTCCAATTTGTTATCTTGTAAAATGTCAGTGCAACAGGATAGGGTACTGCATGTTGATTAGATGTATTCATTCATGATGACAACTGCTTGGGGAGGCTGGAAAGATTCTGAGATCTTCACTCCTCCCACATACCAAGAATAGAATATAGTGTCAGGTAGGAAAATTCTCACATGCTTCCAAACTACTGTGAGGTTCCCAATTTCTTTTTATTCAGTGAAACATCAGATATGGTTGAATGTGCAAGTGGATTAACTCTATTTTTCTGCATTCATTTTCAAAATGAAACCAAGGCTAAACTTTATTTCCCCAAGATGATAGTCTTCCATATGTAAGAAGGCATTCCAAGATGTAATCTTTATGTGTATTTTGAAGGAATGGAATCAAATGTAGCTTGCACTGTCTGAATGAAACAACTTCCATATGGAAGAAGTTGGGATTATGAATTCAGACCATTGAATCATCTGACTGGCAGCAGCTCTCTGGACACTCAATAGGAGTCTATCATAGACCTATCTTGAGCTGTCAGAGATCTACCTGGAGTCTTTTGCATGTAAAGCATGTTCTGTATCACAGAACTATGTAACTACAACCTGAGTGAAACCTCCAGACTAAGAAAACATTGGAAGGCTAAGTTCTTTTCTTCTAAATGCTCACTGCCTAAACATACTTTTCTTAATTTGTGGAGGTGAGTTCAGGTCTTGCAAACTGAAATCTTACAATTACAGGGCTATGGTTTTCTTGATTGAATAAATCAACCTGTAGTGTAGTTACTTTGTTTTCCTGCTGCCTTCCACTTTACAAGCATTATTGACTTTTCTAATGATTCATATAATCTCATAATATGTCCAAAATACAACCATCTCATCTTTGCTTCTAGCAAGAGTTTAGACTTGATTTGCTCTAAGACTCATTTGTTTGTCCTTTTATACTTTGCAGAGCTCTTCCCCAGCACCACATTTCATATGAGTTTTCTTTCTGTCAGTTTTCCTCAGCTTTCATAACCATACCTAGATACTCTTAGTTGAAAACATTATTTTAATTAACAATATAAAAATAGTATTGGTGCTGAGTTATATTAATATTTATTTAAACCTTTTAAAAAAGACACACCTGGCGGTAAGTAAGTGAGACACAAGTGAATGCTCTCAGTTTATTCCAAACATGTATCTTTATGTGAAGAAGCAACACTGAAGATACTCTTGTGCTCTCTACAACAAACACTTGAACTTTTCAGCAGTCAATTGTGAGTCTTCAATAGAAGAGGGAGTTCGAAAGAAGGGAAAATAGGCTCAGATTATATACATCCCTTCCAAATGTTAAACTATTCTCGAAGGCAACAAAAGAGAGGTTCTGTGGTTCATAACTGCAGTTAGATTTTTTAAAAAAAGAATTTAGAGTTTAGCTATGATGTTGCTCCACATATCGCTGTTAGCCTGGGTATCTCAGTTGCCACCATCTGTAGAGTTCAGGTTTAAACCTGGATGTCAGTTTTTGGGTTTTGGTTAGAAGCCTGGAAAATAAATGACCATCTGTTACTTTTCATGAAGCTTCTATTGTGAAGATCTCTCAACAAAAGAATATCACATTAAATAAAATTTTGTTTTATCTGGCCCTTCTATGATAACAGAATGAAACCTTTGCATAAAGCTATATCTTTGCCACATTTTAGTGAAGCATGAGATCCTGAAATATTGCCTTGGCCTCTATATTTACCAGCTTTTTCCAGCAAGCATTTGGAAAAACTTGTATTGACTTTCCCCCTGGCACATGATGCGGGTATGTGTGCCATGACTATGTTGTGTCCCATATGCCCATAATCACATTCCCCTTGACAACTGTAATTTGGTTTTGTACCACATTCAGATCACATTGAATTCAAATGCAGCTGTGTGATAGGCTGGACATTATTTAATTCCTTATTTACTTCATAGCATTTTCCTATAAATCGCATATTTTATTTTAAAGGTTTGCATAGTTTTGCAACAATCAGTGGGCTGGATTGAAAAGCAGCTTGGTTCCTGGATGGAAGCACATAGCTTGTGCACAATTTTTAAAGACATCAACAGTGGAAATGCTATTGGTCCATACAATCCAAAATTCAATTCAAACATTTGGAGAGAAATTCAATTGACAAGAATACTTGGAACATCACTATTATATCAAGACCAGCTGATAGCACATTATAACTGGGACCTTCTTAAGTATAATTTTTTCAGGCATTCACTCCAATTGCATCATGCAAATTTCAGAAGCTATGTTATCATAAATTACACTGTTCATGTATTTAGAGAGGTTACTGTGTACTAATGATGTTTAGAAAAAGTTTTTGATAATTTTCATGTATTACCGATTAGAAATTGCCCGATGTTAGTTGCTATTCAGTATGGAATGAGCTGAATACGCTAGTAATCGAGCTGGAAAAAAATCATACCTGGGCAAAATCCAAACAGTATCTGTGTTCTGGAATTAAGAAGCTGATTGGAAGTTTGGGGACTTAAAAGTTTTTCTTTTGTTACAGACAAATCCCTTCTTTAATTGAGATGAAAATGCTGGAGACCATTAAAATTTAACTATGTGTTTAAATAATAGAAGGAATATCAGCTCACAGGCTCTGAACAGACACCCAACCAGGAGAAAACACATGTTCAGCATGAAAAGAAAATCCATGAAACAAAAATAAGTGAGGAATAAAGGAAAGAACAGTTAAAGACATGGAGAGAGACATTTTCATGAAGGGTCAGAGATGTCTAGGAAACTCTGAGAAATCAGATGATTCAAATTCACTTCAGTTCAGAGAAGATAAATATATTTTATAGTTCTTCCACATTTTCTGTTGAAATCAGTGGATCACACAATGTTGCCCCTGGGGAGAAATAAATGACCTGTAGATCTTGAAACGTATTCTAAAATATGTCTGGGACCAGGTGGAACATTGTGTGGCAGGTTTCTCCATTGCACACCCTCCCCCCCCCAAATAATTATGGTTTGGTTAAGTGAAGTAAATCAAAGAAGAGAGAAAGCATGAAGAAAAAATACACTATTCCCTCCCCCCAAAATTTATTGAGTAAGGTATATGTGTGTATGTATGTGGGGAGTATATGTGTGTAAAAATACTTCTGATTCTAGGGCCTAAAAGATAAGAGAACCCTCATGAAAGGTAAATGGAAGATAGAAATAAAAGCCATGATTCCAGTTACAAAAGTTTGTCTCAAAGACAAGAAAACCCTGCTGAAAGATTGCCTAGTATTTCTCTAATCTCTCCTAAAATTTTAGCAATTATACTTTTCTGGCTACCATTATTTCTTTTTAATTAATTAATTAATTAATATATTTAACTATTTATAGCCCACTCCATAGCCAAAAATATCCAGGCAGAACACAATAATATTAATTTTAAATAGTTTGAAACAATTTCAGACAGTAACAATAATTTGAATGAACTGTTAAACTAGTTTGACAAATTAAAACTAGACAAAGGAGCAACATGCATACTCAAGTGAATGGAAAGAAGCACTCGCACTGTACTTTACTTATGATGGGCTATAGAGTATTCTAACAGAAATTGTCTCACTGCTCAGTTAGCAACATATCGAACACACTTCTAATAATGTTCTGTTTTATTTGTGGGCTTGCCAGATAAATCACTGAACCAGATCATTGTCTTTAGGAGCAGCAGTAGTGTCACTGGGGTGTGTGAACCGCACCGGGTGGCACTCGTTAAAGGGGATTACACACCAGGATGGGGGGTGACACCAGGTCTCCCCACCCCTGCATGTGTTTTGGCCTGTGTGGGGGCTCCTCCACCCCCTGTGGGAGCTGCTTGAGTCCATGTCAGTGTTCCCCTTGTCCCACGTTGGCTCTCTAGGCCTGCTCCCACTCTTCCTGCACCTGCTCTCCAAGGGCCCGCACAGGTGTCGCTGTGGCCCTCACGGACGTCCTTCTGGCCCCGGACTTCTGGAAGCCCCACTGGACATCCCGGGCCAGAAGTCCCGCCCACCCCAGAAGTCCTGCCCCCTGCACTGGGTGCCAGCTATTGTGGGGATGCCACTGAGGAGCAGCCTGGCATGCAGAAATGCAGCAAATGCAACATGGATAGGAAGTAATGAGGAGAGCATAGTATCTTTGTTTTTGGCAAAGTGTGGGACTTCCTGCGTGGGGAAATGTTATATATTGAAATTAACAGTAGTAGATAGTTCCCAGCATCCCACTACCAAGCATGGCCCATAGCCTTTAAGACGGTTTAACCCCCCAAAGGAATGATCCCAAGCTCTGGACATCAGTAGAGATAGAGCTAAATTAGAAGTCATTCTGCTTACCTGGCATCCATTCATTCCATATGCCAGAGATCATTTAAAAACAAAACAAAACACAGAAAAACTATTTTATTATTTCAGTTCTACAAAGAATACTAAATAACAACAACAACAAAATGTTCAAACAGGCTTAGGATATGTGTTAATAGAAAACAAATATAAGGGATGCTTAACAAGCAAATCCATTAGGGTAATTATCCTGTTGGTGTTGTACGATTAGGATAAATAACCTCATCTTCTCCACAATCTCAAGAAAATCATCAGGTAGATAATTAGAAAAAAAATCCACAGACCTCTTGGATTTCAAAAGTATGATTACAAAGAAAAGAAACAGAAAAGAAATAGGTGAGGCATGTGAAGAAAAAAAAAACAGAAGGAAAATACATAGATATAGACAAGTACTGGGTGTATATATTGATATAAGTTGGCCCTTTTCTAAATAAAAATACATTTTCTTGATGCTGACATCTATAAAATGTATGTTCAAGCATAGCTAAAGCAATGTGATCTGGACACTGCATGTTAAGATGGTGAATGCTTGTCTAGAAGTGTTTTTGCAACCATTAAAGCATGCAAGAATAAAAAAAAATGATCTTTAGTAAATTCCACATTATAGGAATCCAAATCTTGAAAATTCATCAACACAGATGTCACATATGAATCGCTCTCTCTCTCTCTCTTCAATCTTCATTTAGCTTTGCAGTTTACTTTCAGTATCAAAGATTTCACCAGCCCCTGCTTTATTTATCAATAGTCCATAACATGCTTGTCATGGATGACACTGATGGCATAATATGTGTTACCACTCTTGTTTCCTGCTAACCTAATGCACATGGTGTAATCAGGTTTTTAAAATTATCATTACTTACCTGTTGTAGTCTATATTATGCTCATCTAGGAGAGGGGATGTGAAAAATGGTGTCTAAAAATTTAATGAAATAAAACTTCCTCCTTTTTCTTAAGGACAAGGGCAGGGCACATTTTTAATAAGCTGGCTATCCTATTTGGAAGAATGTTTGTCTTTGAAATATGGCATCTCCTCTTTTTTTATTTGGCTGATTTGCAGCTAAATAGGTTGCTTTTGTTCAATTTGCTGCTTCAGTGATAACTGGTACTGTGGACTATGAATCACCAAGGTGCACTGGTGTGTTCTGACATAAAGATGTCAGAATGTTCTCATTTCGTGATGATTCTGTTTTCCATACATTTTCCTTAGAAGTGTTCTGAGAGTATTTTAAATGAACCAAGGGACTTTTTAAAAACATTGATTCAACAACTGTCCACCCTCTTTTCAAGCCCAGTTATTTTTCTATAGTAGAAGGTCAGCTGCTGTTACCATGTTTTGGGATGCCTGGCTGAGTGGTATAAGACTAATGCCTTGGGTCCTTCTCATTAGTGGGAATCATCCCAATGCCTATGATCAAAATGTAGTCATTTTCAAAGAGTTGCAGTTGTCTCTTTGGGTATAAAAAGGTGGTAGTGGTGGGGATAAGCCTTGTTTGTGCCTTCAAAATTAGCATATTTATTTTAGGATAAACTGTGTGGTTTACAGTCCACTCACTCATAAGCACTGATCTAATGTAATATTCAAATATGAATGCACAGTTACATAATTGTAGCATCAGAGTGAAATGGGATATGTAAAGCAATAACTGCAATGTTAGTCATAAACCTTTAAAGGGCTCATATAGCATAAACATTCTGACACCCATAAACTAGCTCACAGGTCTACTGGGTTGCTAGCAGCACAAAATATGGTGGTAAGAATTCTAGCTGTCTAACATGGAAAGGCAGTAATAACAATATGGACCCTTCCACCCTTTTATACATGAGTTAGTTCTTGTTCTTTTGAATAAATGCAACAAAATGTGAGGACTGCATAATTCTGGTTTGCCCAGGCCCTGCCAGTAATGCATGAAAGCAAAACATTTCACAAGGAACCCCACACCATGCAAAGTTCCACATCATCTCTAGTTTGTAACAGATTTGTAGCAGGTTTTCAACATTTCCTAATACAGTAATCTACTCATAGAGAACCAACCATCTTTGCACATAACAGATGGTAATTCAAACAGATAAGGAAATCAGTGAGCTGGAAAAGAGAAGGAATGTGAAATCAAATGACAGTTTTCAAACTGGGTTTGGAATCTTTGTTGGCTGGCTGCTGTTGCAAACCCTTGGCCTATTTTCCATTGGAACTGTCAACACAGTTCCAAATGTTTCACAACCTTTTCCTGAAATGAATACACAAGCCAGCATTCTACCCATATTATGACAAACCTTTCTAAATCAATTTCAGTGAGTCTGGAGAATGCTACCAGTTCTTTGCCTGCATTAACTTTGACAGGCAGTATGAGAAAGAAGACATGTAACCTATATACACTGAAGAAAGAAACAATGAACATGACATGCCACAAGAATACGAAAATTGCCTCTGCAATCCTGTAATATTTTATTGCATAATTAACAGCTCATGCTGACATGCTCTCCCTCCTGACTCTCTTTAACTTGGAGCATCTGGATAGGGTGATACATGGAGCCCAGTTCCGTTCTCCTGATACAGCAGCATTCTGATTAATTAATCATTGTGAATGTTTGAATAATACATTAAAGATAAACTTCAATGCTTGGTAAAAACAAAACAAAAAAGAAAATATTGTTCTTGTTACAGAAAAGATGTGGTCCCCAAACAGGCAGCAAGACATAAAGGTATATATGGTATAGTGCTCCTTGTTTGAACAGCAGCAAGAACCTGTGTTCAATTTCATGACAAAATATTTTCCATCTGTCAGCCATCTGTCAGATTTCTCACATTTGTGGACGGGGTGGTTAAATAAAGCAAGAAGCTGATTCAGTAGTAGATAATCAATTCTTGGGTACAGCAACTATATTACAGCCAGTATTGGACAGTGGCTTATGTGTCACGGCTCAAATGAATCCACTTTGGGTTCTAGGCTTGAATATAATGGAGTTCTCCAAGGTTCTGAACCTATTTTGACAATAGCATTCAGCACTTTGGATATGTCCTTCAAATAAGTCAGTTCTGAATTCCCTAATGGCAGCAGATGGATGAGGCTTGGTTAGCATTTTGATGACTGGCAGACAACATTGAGTTCTGTGGACTATATTCAAAGAAAGGCCATGACAGACCACCTCTGAGTAGTCCTTTCCTAAGAAAACCCTATGAACTTCATGGAGTTGTCATAAGTCAACAGGTACTTGATGGTCATACTGACTCAGAGTAGTTGCATCACTTTGGTGAAGTCATCAGTTGATGCTTGAATGAGAAAACAGTAGACGAACATATGAGAAAGACACCTCTGGGTAGTAAGGTTTTGAATGACATTGAGAATTAATATTTGGAAATCTCTGATTTTTAGCTCTGTTTCAGCTTTTAGATTCTCAAACACACTCAAATTTTGAATATTTGTATCCCAGGACAAATTTGGAGTGCATTGATCCAAATCACTATTATTTGTTCTATTATTCAGTGCGGAATCTATGTTGCTCTGAGGATTTTCAGTTATCCATTAACCAGGGCTTTTAAAGTCATTTGCACATGTCATTGACCAAATAACCCTTGAGGTGATATAAATATGTTATAGACTGGAGTACAGGGAAAAAAAACCATATGGAAACTAGCAATAATGGAAATACCAAAGGTATAGTTCTGATTTTCTTAGATGGAGGAGTTTGAGAATTCTACAATGATTGCCACATGTGGCCTGAAACATCTCCTATATTACGTTGCTGTATTTAAATGAGTGGGCATATCAGTTAAACAATCAGTTGAACAATCCATGGGAAATCCTCATCTACATGTGCCAGCCTGTGCATGTTTTTGTTGTTGTGATTCGTCCAGTTGTTTTTGATTTATGGAGACCCCCCCAGGTAAAATCATTGTGGGGTTTCTTGGCAAGATTATTTCAGAGAAGGTTTGGCATTGCCATCCTCTGAGGTTGAGAGAATGTGATATGCCCAAGGTCTCCCAGTGAGCTTCCAAATTCAAGCTGGAATTTTAACCCTGGCCTCCTAATCCAATACTCAAACCACTACATCATGCTGGCTCTACAGTGTTTACTACATAAATACAAATAGTAGGTATATCATACAGCATTTGAAGACCACCAGGCCCTGTTTGCTTAGGTTTTTAAACGAGTTGAATACATGGAGGGGGAGACATTGAGATAAATACAAGTGTTTCTGAAGAACAGGAAAAGGGAGACTGATGCACAACAAGGAAGCATGAAGGCAATAGAAGTCAAACAGGCACTTGGGTTACAAATCTTCACTTATTTCATTCTTGCATGTAAGAATAAAAATTACAAAATTTTGTTTTTTTAAAAAAAATTGGAATTTTTTGCACAATTCATGTATGCAAAATGACAGGACCCTTGGGTTTTTGCTCAAAAACAATATTTAGCACAGAAAACATTGTAAAAATACATTGGTTTCTCCATAGGGATGATTTTGTGCAAATGCTATTTGTGAAATAATAAAAAAGCAAAAAATAAAATAAAATAAATCTAATGAGAGTTGACAATTTTCTCATCAAATATGGGAAATGTGAAAGCAATTTTTTACATTCCTAATAGACGCAGAATATTAATTACATGGGTTTTGGATGTACTCGCCATATATTTTGTGGAGTATGATAGTTGCTTGGTGTGGTAACCTCTGAATCCTTTTATTGTGATTGTTATCAATTTATTCTTGCTAGTTCTTTACAAATGCACTTGATGCCTTGTATGTATTCCCCCAGTGGATTTTGTTTTACTGCTTTGCCTTTCTCTTTGCAATCAGATGTGATATTATTGTCAGCTCTCCTACCCTTCTTTTTCAATGCTCAGGCCTAGCAGTGCCTCATGTTTACACAGCAAGCCAGTGGGAAAAGGTCAGGTTTATTTCTCTGACCTTTTACAGTTTTGTAAGCATTGACAGCTGGAGGTCCTCATTGCCTACATGTCAGTTACAATGAAGTGTTATTTCAGGTAATGACATGCAAACAGAAAGTCAGTGAGCCAACCACTTGTGCTCTTCACTGCATAGTACAGAAACTCTTCTTTTCTTCTTGCTCAGTTAAGAGAATACTGGAGCCCATCTCTCCCTGCCTCCCTTTCCCCTAAGATTTATATTCTGAGGCTACATTCCCATATAATGTTATCTATAAAGCCAGACAATGTATGATATGGAACATGAAGCACCGCCTAGCTGGGTTGTTTGCTTGACAATCCAGTGTCAAATTGTTCAGTTGCAAAAGGGGAAAGCATATATTGAAAATGTGAGAAATAACTACTGTAGGATTCTGCAAAACAGAGCCATATAAAGACTTAACAAGACCAGATGACAAAACCAAGAGCTGTGAAGGATGAGGTGGAACATATTAGGGTTTTAAATATAAACCCATCTTGTGTTATTTTGGGTAAAGTTGGTAGTGTCATTGCTATTTGTTCATAAAAGCTACATTTGAATTGCAGAAATAATTGAGTCTGATGCCACTTTAACTGCCCTGGCTTAATGCTATGGAATTTTGGGAATTGTAGTGTGAGAAATTTAGCTTTCTGCAATGCGGATGCTGCCAAAGAAGGGACGACTTCAGAAGAGAAGTGGAAATCAGGTAGCTTCCCAGTAGGGATAGAAACAATATTCAAAATTTTGAACAATCATTCAAAAACATGTTTCTCAAGTGTTGGGAGAAGAATCCTGTACTGATGAGAATGTTCACAATTCAGGACTTAATCTGCACAAATAGAATTTTCTGTGCAGGAAACAGACTTTCTCATGGGGACAGGAAAATTGCTAAAATTATTTGTTGCTTACTCTGAGATTGAAAGTAGCAAAGGATTATATCTTTACTCCTCAACTGTTGTTATGACTGCAATTCTTAGCATTTCTCACTATGGTGGAATCTGTAGTCCAACAATATACGTAGGGCCATTCCAGAGGGACCATTCTTGTTCTATTATTATTTTATTATTATTAACCTTTATTTATAAAGCGCTGTAAATTTACACAGCGCTGTACATACAGTCTTTTTAATTGGACGGTTCCCTGCCCTCAGGCTTACAATCTAGAAAGACATGACACAGAGGGAGTGGTGGTGGGAAGGTGCATCTCTAGTAGGATAATACATATAAAATACATAGCAATACAGGAAATGATTCAATAAAACAGACAACAAAAGAACATCAAATAGCAAGTGACAATTATGCAATGCCTGGGAACGCTAGAATATTTTGTTTCTCAGAGAAATGAGGAGTGGCCTTTGGAAACTAGACACACATTTTTTTCCTGTTGTATACTTTACTATAATCCAGTTCTGGAGCATTACCTGGGAGTTTTCCTGCTCATAATCATCATACAATCTCTGCAGCCAAGGGCAGCAATCAGGGAAAGAATCTTCATTCCAGCACCAAAGGCAACAGGCTTTGACATTCCATATACTTTGGACGTCAACTGCCAGAATTTGTTACTGTTGACCATACCTGTTGGGGCTTCTGGTAGCTGAAGTGTAAGATATCAGGAGGACCAAAGACTGATAACCACAGGTGATGTACAGCAGTTATCATCTAACTGTTTTATTCTATACTTTTTAAAAATGTAATTCCATAGGGATAACTCAAAACTAAGAATGATAACATGGGCCTGTTACAGACAGCCAAAATAAAGCTGCTTTGAGTCACAGTGGAGGTATGGTGTTTCAATGATGCATGTGTCCTAAGAGTCCAGAAGTCGCACCAAAGCCCATGTTCAGCCCTAAGGACTGGAGATCTTTGTGTTGCCTTCTGGACTCTTAGGACGCATGCATCATTGAAACACCATACCTCCACTGTGACTCAAAGCAGCTTTATTTTGGCTGTCTGTAACAGGCCATAGTATCATTCAGAATTGGTTCAGTATTCAGGCCAGTTTGGGATTCTTTTATTCATTATGGAAATTGCTTATTTTTGCATGCAGCCTAAGAAAGGAGTTGAGAGTTGGCTCACTCAAGCATCAAGTTTCATGATGTTTGCATTTAAAAGTGTGCATTGAGAATTTTAGAAGTTGATGCAACTGAGGTCTGTGTATTAGCAGCACCCTGATCAGTTAGCTTGTGTGAGTGGATGGTTCCCAGGAGTGAGAGTTAATTAACATGTCACTCAGTTCTTATGGCGGCATTAATTTTTATTTCAAGTATACATGCAGCAAAATTGGCAATAAAATATGTGAATTATTTGAGGTGTGCATGTGCATGATGGGGGGGCGGCCCTAGAATCCAGATAGTCAGAAATCTGGTTCTATGTCAGCACAATTGAAGACAAAATTCCCTCTGGAGAAATTAGCCACTTCCCTTCCTGCATAGGTTATAGCTGACACCTTCCATTCTACCTGGGGCTGGATTTCTCTAGCTGGTAATTGAGTCCTACATTATACACCATTTGGAATGTGTTTCGTGATTCCCACAGTGACAGATAGCACACCACATAATCAGGGAGATGTTATTACTCATTAATACTGACTAGCTAGGTCACCCTCATGCATTATGCAGGGAATACACCTCTGCTACGCTTTAGCCCAAGGGAAGCATTAATGGTCAGGTTCCAAATCTTAAGCCAAAGATCTAGCAGGTAGTTAACTAGAAATGTTGACATCTCTGTTAACTTTAGTGGCACTCTTGGGTATTTTTGTTCTAATGCATACAAGTCCTTTTGTCTCTTACTAATATCTCATTTTGCTTGCTGAATATTTAATATTGGGGATCTGACAGTTACACGCTGTGATAATTTCCATCACTTGTATAAACAGTGTTCTTTTTTTTATGAAGGAGAAGGGATACTTCACTTTGCAGAGATAAAAAAGGAAGATCAGATGGTCCGAGGGCATTGTTTAAAACAACAAGAAACAATGAAAACCTGCAATTAGGGACCTGCTGAGTCAAATTTATCATTCTGATTTATAAACAAAGTAGTGAAAAATATCTTACTGTCTCTCAGCATGCTATGGATATAATGGAGCGGAGAGGCCAGCTTAACTTGTTTTTATACATTGAACTTGTTTAGAAATTTTGGTGGTTTCTCTGGAAGATCTCAAGGAATAAACATAAGAAGTTGACTTTCATTAAAGAGTCTAAACATGAAGATTAGTTTTATAAAATTTAGCACTTGTCCAGGAAAGTGAATGGTTTTAACACATTCTTCTTGAGGAATGTTGAAGTTTCCATCTATGCCATTGCAGGAAGAAAAGGGGTGTATGTCTTTGTTTTAAATAAAAGCATGAATTAATGCCAATGGCCTTTCCCCTTATTGTGTCAAGAAAACTCTTCTCCCCATCTATCCCTCATTGTCCATATGATTATAGTATTTTCTTATACAGTAGTTTGACATACTTAATGTTGAAGAAAACAAAACAAAACAAAATCTTAATAGTGTGTGTCAGGATGTTAAAGTGTGGGTATCAGGATGTTAAAACAGCCCTCTAGATAATAGCATCTGATCATTTCATGTACTTCAGAAATACCCTTGTTTGATTGTTAGATGGCCAGCCTTGTGTTTCAATGTGGTATGACTATTGATCAATTCTTTGTACCCTATCCTCCATTGAAGATGAAATGTTTTTTGAACACCTTCTGCCACGTCCTCCCCAGCTGTCAGCCCATCAGAACTGCAGCAGATTGCATGGTTTCCAAAACAGAAGCAATGTTTTTTCTAAACAAAAGGATTCAACGAACTACTTTTAGACCTTTGAAGTGCAATATGAGAGTTCATATTGCATCTCAAGGGCCTAAAAGTGGTTTCTTGAACCCTTTTGTTTAGAAATACATTTCTTCTATTTTGGAAATTGTAGGCCAAGAGAGTGTGACTTGCCCAAGGTCATCCAGTGGGTTTCCATAGTTCATTGGGGTTTCATTCCCTGTTTCTCCATTGTTCTAATCCAACACTCAAACCACTGTTCTCATACTGGTTCTCAGTATTTAGATAGCCATGCAAAATTCTGCCTATGAATACCTCATTATACAAATTATACCTTCCAGACCAAACTTCAAGTGCACTTATTTTTCTTAACAGTTTGCATTTATGAGCAACCTTTATACATATGAAAAACTTGTAACGGAAACTATTCTTTATTTTTTTTAAAAAAATTATTACCAAGCTCATCAAACCCAGAGCTTCCCCAGCCCTGGATCAATTCATTTGAAACTTCCCTAAGCTCAAGTATAAATGTTACACCATGATTAGCTTGCTTTACAACACTTCAAAGCTTCAGTAAAGCCAGTCGATGCAATAAATAAATATCTAATGAGCTTTATCTCTGGTAAGTAAAGGGGGTCCAAACAGCAGGTGATACTTTCAATCAATCAGCATAAACCCTGCCTCAGCTATGTAGAATCCTTTTAATATGGAGATTGGGATGATGAAACACAGTTTGAGGATGGAAAGGAGGCTTCTAATGATTAGCTTTCTTGCAGGTAGTAACAATAAATGCCACCTATTTTAATGTCCACCAGTAAAATCAAGTACAAAGTTACTTCCTGCATGTTGATAAGTATACCCAGTTCTGGTGCCATTCTCTTTTCCGGCTCTTTAGAACATCTGGCTACTAGAAGGGCTACTCCAAATTAGGAGGCATAGCTAGCACCCCAGAGAAGAGAATTAGGATTTTAAATTATTTTAACAGATTAGATTGCTGGACTAAAACTAACAAAATGAATTCCAACAGGGGTAACACTAAGGCCCTAAATTTAAACAGGAAAAATGAAATGTATAAATACAGGATGGGCAACATCTGGCTTGACAACAGTACATGTGAAAAAAGTCTAAGGGTCCTAGTAGACCACAAGTTGAACATGAATCAATAGTGTGATGTGGCTGTCCAACTCTCCCCCCCCCCCCAATATATTTCTAGGCTGCACGAACAAGGATATAATGTGAAGATAAAGGGAACTAATAGTAACAATCTCTTCTACTTTTGTCAGTCCTCACCTGGAATACAATGTCCAGTTCTGGACACCACCGTTGTCACCATTGTCGAAAGGATATCAACAACCTGGAATATATCAAGACAAGAGATAACAAAATGGCAAAACCAAGACCTATAAGGAATGGCTTAGAGAACTGGCTATATTCAGCATGAAGACAAGAAGACTGAAAAGCAACATGATAGTCATCTTGAATATCTGAAACTGCAGGGAAAAAAGATCCTGCCTAAACATTAGGAAGAATTTCCTTACAATGAGAGCTGTCCAACAGTGGAATAGACTGCCTCCAAGGATGGTGGAGTCTTCTCCCTTGGAGGTCTTTAAGCAGAAATAGTTAGATGGCCATCTTTTGAGAGTGCTTTAGCTATGTATTCCTGCATGACAGGGATTAGACTGTTCAACTGTTCAATTGTTTTGTGTCTGATTATTTCATATAATCATTGTTAAATATAATTCAGCTTCCTAATATACCAAAAAAAAAAAAATAGCTAATGGGGAGAGAATGATTTTCAGGTCAAGAGCCTTGGAGTTGGAAGAAACCTGAAACTCCAAGAACCTTTGCAAGGCAGTTTATACCCAAGAAACAAATATAAGTTCTGTTTTCAGTATCTTTCCTTGTAAAAATGGCAGAGATTTCATTACTTGTATATGGTATTTCATTTACCCTATAATTCCTTGGGACAAATATCTTTCACCGAATGCATGCATCACTGTGCATCTCTTTGAGCACTTGAGCATGTAGTGCATCTTCATATATAAAGCGGAGCCACAATTCAGTTTTGAGACTATTTCGCACACATTTACATATGAGGTATAACAGGCAGTAGGTACAGTTTTAATGAACATTAGCTCATTTCTTGGTCATAAGACCGGAGGATATCCCACATTGTCTTGTTTCTACATTTCAGCTGTCACAAGTGCTCTTTCTGATGTTTCTAGTGATGATAACAAACACACACACACACACACACACACACACACACACATATATATATATATATATATATAAAACCCTTCTGCACTGCTTGTTGGGTGAAAGGAAGGTGGATTAGTTCTTTTATAATTGTGTATAATATTTCTCTCAGAGAAGGCCAGTGATTTATGTCCTGCCTTTGAGTTGCTTGCTTTTCTCTGTAAATCATTATGTTAGGAGGCACACAGCCCACTAATATAGTCATTCCTTACAGATAAATAGATACCACTTTGAGAAAGCATGAAAATTAAAGCAGAAAGCAGCATCACATAGTTCAAATGGAGAGGCCTAGGAAAAATCAATATGCATCAGAGTGATGGAATCCTGATCCTATTTCCTTATACAAATCCTCCAAATAATAAAAGCAATGGTTTTATTCCTTTCAACATTTTTATTGCTGGACAGAGGGAAGGGTAGATATGTTATATCAAGACAGTACCCATGACTGAGGTAATAATGGTACCCATTTTATTTCTTAAGTCCTTGCTGACTACTACTTGCTCATGGCTTATTTAACGCATTTACCACAAGCAGAGCCTGGAATTTTGTAAACTGCCTCAAGGTTACCTTTGATTAAGCCATAACATTTCAATATCTAACCAGGTAGGTAACATGCATAACACATTCACCATGAGCAAGGTTGACATTCATGTTGACAAGAAGAAAGCTTTGCTGTGTCAAAAGAGTGATCATGTATATCAATATTCAGGCTTTCATTGGATTCTGAATTCTTTGTTTCAGCAACCACCAGGCTCCCATTAGAACAAGATTTTTAAAATTATTTCAACAATAAGCTACTTAAGGTTGCAAAAAGACCATGTGTTAATGAAAATTGTGACCCCATTTTGTGAATCTACCCATTTTGCTATACCTTTTGCTTCTCCCCCTATGCTGTTCTCTCCAACAGTGGGTGTTAAAGCTTACATACAGCTAAGAAAGCCTTCGAACAAAAGGAGAAAATCTCACATATTGTCCATGCTTTATCTAGGGCTGGGTTTGGATTTTTTCCTATACCATTCAAGGCTGTATCCACACTGCAAAAATAATCCAGTTTGATACTACTTTAATTGCCATAGTTCAATGCTGTGGAATTCCTGGAATTGTAGTTTGCTATGGAGCAAGAATCCTGTGACAGGGAAGACTCAATTGCTCACAAAACTATAATTCCCAGAATTCCATGGCATTGAGCCATGTCAGTTAAAGTGACATCAGACTGGATTATTTCTACAGTGTGGAAGCAGCCCCACATAGTTCTGGGCATCTTGAATCTAGAGATGTAAAAGACCAGGAAGAAAAAAAAATGAGGAGATGAAAGTTATCTACATTTCTCAAGACTTTTCTCTTTCCCTCCCTCCTCCCATTTAAGAATAGAAATGTATAGATTATCTGATATTTTTATTTCAGAAAAATGAAAACAAATGCTTTAACATATTGCTACTTGGCTTTTCCTTCACAAAAGTCATTTTTAAGCACATTTAGGAATTTGATGTTGGAAAGGTACATTCACATATTGCAGAATACAAAGCACCAGGTATTTGGTCCAATGTTGCTATCTGGGAGATTATTCAGATGGTGAAAATAATCTGGGTTGAATCTTAGTTGTTCAGATGCATTTGGAATGCATCCGATTAAGTTTTGGGGAGGGCTGCCAAAAAGTGATTGATATAGGTTTTTTACCTGAGATTTTTTTTTAAAGATTTACATTGTCAGTAGTGTGAATAACCAATGCGAATAGACCTGGGATAAACCAGGATAAAACTCTACATGCATCGAACATGTTTCAAATACATTTGCATCATCAAAACCATTTTCTTTTAGTGCTAACACATGTGAGCAACAGAAATTGTAGAGATGTGCATAGATATGGTTTCATAGTGTGAATAACAAACCTGTAATGAATGAGTGAGATTATTTACATCATTGCATTTTAAAAGTGACCTCTGAATCACTCCTGGGATTCTGCTGGGATTCTTCTACAACATAATGACAAGTCCTTTGCATGACACAACCTCTGACTCCTCTTGCTTCTCAGCTTGATTCAAATTCCTACATCTTATGCAGCAAGTGAATGAAACTGGTTTAGGACTGGACGACATACACCAAATCAGGAAATAAACTGGCAGATGAAAACCTAGCAAGGGTAGTTACAATCCAAGCAAATCTAGATGAATACAGTACTTAATGTATAGGTTTTAATATATTCCTGTATCACTTTTCTTTCCCAAAACATATGTCTAGTCATAACTATAAAAGGAATCTTGATTTATCTTTGTTCATGAAGATGGTAAAAATGTAGTAGTAGAAGAAATAGAAATCACCGATAGCGATATTTGGAATGGACAAATACTGTACTGGCAGTTTCAATCAACTCTAACAAAAAATGGTATTTTCATTCTTCTTGTGATGTTGCACCTTACCTCAGGCAATTTGCATATAATTGTGCACATTGAGAAAAACATGTGCAACTTTTAGTGCATAATGAAAGCAAAGTGCCAGAACCAAATACAAAACAAGAATGGGAAAAATATCAGGTAGGATTTGAAGAAATTCACTGAGAGGAAAGCCAAGAAATTTTCAGATCAGAAAAGGAGTTTGATTCGACCATTTCAAGATGCAAAATAAGTACTCATTGAGTCTTAGTTGCCTCTTCTCTCACCTTGTTCTCTGAAAATGAATGTTTTCTATTTCTACATGACACTTTGAAGAAGAATAAATTCAAAATACATAACTATTATTGATATAGTATGATGCAGGGATGTAAAGGACAGTAGAGAACAAGTATGTCCTCTACTGCAGTTTTATCAGTCCTAGAGAAAATGAATATTTCTGTGCAGTTCTTCCTGCTATTTGTAACCCAAAATGCTTCAGTATTTTATGTAGTGCACAAATACATGTAGGAGTTTTGTCCAAAAAATTAAATAAACATTATTTCTAGATAGCCATATAAGGTGGATCCCCCTCCCCCTTTGTCAAGACATCTGGGATTATATATGTGGGTATTTTTTAAATGCCATATTGTTATTTTTAAAGCAATCATGTCAAAGTGGTTTTTGCACAGGAAACAGCAGGCTTGCTGAAAGATTGTTGTTGGGTTTTGTTTCTTTGTTTTTTACACAATGTGGTTATTGGAAAACAGCATTTCTGAACAGTTTTCATGTGAAGTGGTCACATGTATTTCTTCACAGAACAATTTCCTGAAATGCTTTGAGATACATGACTGAGAGGTGAAAATTGCACAAAATTCTTTGTTATTCGTGCAACCAGATGATTAATGGTGAATATTGACCTGGTACAGACTGCCAGAAAGCGGCATTCTGGAGCCGATTTTAGGGCCTGGGAATGCAGAGCGTCCACATGCTTCCAAGTTCTACCATGCACCACTGGTGCCATCATGGCATGGCCCTGACAACATGGGGGCTGCCATGATGATGCAAGTGTGGCACAGCATCCAAATGTCGTCGTGCCGTGCGTCGTTGGTGCATGGGAGTGCACCAATGGCACACCCATGGCACCTGGTGCCCAGAATAAAAAGAACCCGCTTTCAGCAGGTTTTTTTAGTCCTGACGGAGGCAGCACTGTTTGGATGGTGCAGCCTCCTTGCAGCATAAAAACAGGCAGCTACTGTCTAGCCCCATTCTTTGTATGATGGTTCTTCTTTTGTTTTTGCCTTCTTCTCATGAGATGCAAATTACTAAGAAATTTATGATCTCTTAAAGTTCTTGTAGCTCCTTTTGACACAAAATATAGAACTTTTGCAAGCAAATGCAATTAGTTAAATTTGTAGACTCTCTAAAAAGTATATTTTAAATTTAATTTACTCAAACATGAAAATATATGAGCAAACCAATTTTTACATAATATATTGTACAGTGCGCCCTTGCTTTATGTGGGGGATCCATTCTGGACTCCCCCGTGTAAACAAATACTGCCTATGCTTGAGCCCCATTTAAATGAATGAGGCTCGTACATGTCATGGTGTGGCCCATTAGTCCCTTTGGTACGTGCCGCCCCTTCTCCCTGCATGGCTTTCAGTATATGCTGAAAGCCGCATAAAGCGCACCCACATATGACGTGGGCGCACTGTATATAATTCTGGTAGTCGAGGGCTATAAAGAAATAAGTTTTGCATATTTTAGATTTACCCTCAAATGCCAAATTTCTCCTAGGAAAAGCTTGCAAGGGGGAGGGGGCAATGTTATCTCCATATGGGTTCAGAAATGTTGGAAAGTTTATATTGTTACTGACTACCACTTCCCAATGTGACAGATCTAAAGAAAGTGTTATCTATGATGTTTACGTGTGCTAACTGATGTTCAGTAGAGTTGATAGAGTTCAATTCTCATTAAGAAACTTTTCTGGAAAACAGAAAGGCTGGTGAGAAAATAGTTTTTTTCTTCATATTGTCTAAAAGTTCTAAAGTGACATGAAATGTTATTATACTCAGTGCCCCATATACGATTCTCAGTTCTAGTGAGAAAACAATATAAAGGGTTAACATGGAGGAAAGAGGAGAATATTGTGATTTTAAAACTCTCATACCCTTAGTAAACATGTTTAATACAGCAGGCCTGAGCCACTTTTCCAGTTTCGGATGCTGTCCTTGAGAGGAGATGTGATGAAGATATTTGAAAAATGAATATAATAGTTTATGATTCCAGCACCTGAAGTCCCTATCATACCATGAGCTCCTTAGAGATGATAATCATACAAAACTAATATTACTTTGCTTGCGATAATGTCATGCTGCCATGCTGAGTTATATCTATCACTTTATTTTGGCCACCATGAATATCTGGACGATTAATTCTGATTCAATGTAAACAGGAAAAAAATATCAAGGATATTACAAATAAAAATGGATAGTCTGGGACCAAAAGAACAGTATCACACAGTTGTGTCCTTCATTCAGCCAGAGATGGTATCATAGTTGTAATATACAGTGCCAGACTCATCTGTCAAGACATCAGGATGAGTGGAAATCCTCTTGATTTAAATTGATGACTTTCCCATTGACTTGAAGGCTGGATTAAATTTTTAGCTGAATCCACCTGCTTTGACAGAAGCTATATTCGCTTGAGGTGCACATCTAGGTGATCACAGTTTTGGAGTAGATTTACCTGTCAACATGGAAAAAACTTAAGGTATACATAAAAAGGGGCACTGAGACATTTTAATACTAGTATCTAAGACTGTGCTACCTTGTTTCCACGTCAATGCTTGAAGGATTCTCTGTTTTAGCTACAGCTCCCTGATTTTCCCAAAAGTCTTTTCCAAGTTTGGTTCAGTAACATTAGGAGGTCTAGTGAGCTTTAGAAACTGATTTTAAAGCTGTCAAAACCAGTTACAGTAAACAGAGGAATGTGAAGATATGCAATGAATGGTAGATTCTTGGATTTAGTATGAATATTGATAAGGATGCTGCCGAAGTTCATCATTATTTGGTTAATGCATTGAGCATGATAAGCGATATGGAAACCAAAACCTATAAAGAGGAAAGATTGAAGGAGCTGGGTGTGTTTTGCTTGGTGAAGAGAAGACTGAGGGGTACCCTGCTCACACTCTCTAAAGGGCTGTCACAGAGAAGAGTGTGCATATTTGTTCTGGGCTGCTCTAGAGGGTAGGATCTGGTGTAATGGTTTCAAGTTAGGGTAGATTTTGATTAAACTTTAGAAGGAACTTCTTGATAGTAAGAGCTGCTCATCAATGGAAATAATTGCCCAGAGAGATGGTGGGGTCTCCTGTTCTGGTTGTGTGCAAAAACAGGATCAGCAGCTAGATGCTAAGGATGCTTTATTTGGAGATTCTGCACTGAGCTGGACTTGATGACACTTGGGACTCACTCCAGATCTTTGATTCTATAATTCTAATAGATCTTGGGTGTGCAATGAGGTATGCATACCATAAGAATGATAATATAGAGTAGAGTCTCGTTAATCCGACCTTCGTTGAGCTGACGTTCCGGTTTATCTGATGTTGGACTGGTCGGTAGGCGTGGGTTTGAGCCCTGACCACGCCCCCAGCACCAGGCCCCAAGCGAGGCATCAGGCGCGGAGCACCAGGCTGCAGGTGTGGAGGCAGCAGTGGCCCTGACGCCACCCCCACCAGGCCGCAGGCTCCAACCGCCCCGCGCGCCACCATAGGCTTTTCCTATGACCCTCCAGATTATCTGACTTTTTTGACTATCCGACCCATGGGACCGCCAGTTTACATTGGATAATCAAGACTCTACTCTATTTATAATCACAACTGAGAATGTTTAGTATTCTTGTGACCAAGAATACAAACCTTTTTAGACATACTCAGTTGTTGGTTATTCTAATGCTTTACTTTTCAAAGGAAACGAAGAGCATTTGCAAAGCTTAGGTGTGCAACATGATTTTATTTTAACATTTTAGTCTCTCTCTCTCTCTTGGCAAAATAAATGAATAATTTTAATGGCTGAATTGTGCAACTGGTAAATACTGCAGATGGCTCGTAGTTACACCCATTTGTCTCTATGGTCTTCCCAGCGGGGTGGACAGAGCTGACATCAGCTAATCAATGGATTTATGCTCCATTACTAGGACTGCCATGTTGGAGATGGATTGCGGCTCCTGTAACTTTAATTCTGAAAATATCTTGGAGCAGGATGAGTAAAGGTCTATCAAGCTAGATGAAGGTATTTGTCTTCCATTATCTTCTAAACCCCAACTTTCAGCTGTAGCCATGCCCGCTCAATGTGGCTTTTGCTGCTCCAGTGGAGGGGAGAGGATGCAGAAGCAACCAAGAACATTGATGGCCACTCCTCTGTGCCTGTCCCCTTGCTTTCCACCATGCTGTGTTTGGAGGCTACGGTGAAAGTTGGGCTTTGGAAGGTACCTTCCAAAGGTAGGTTTGGAGGACAGGTGCATTTGTCTAGCTTGATGAAGCTTTCTCCTTCCTCATCCTTCTTCCGCTATTATCTGTTAAGGGTTAAAGATACAAGATCCCTGTGCTATATCCCACCTGGGAACCCTAAGCCTTATCTAGTGGCCTATATCACCCAGCACAGGATGCTCCTGTTATTTATCCTCCAACCCCCTGATTGCATGCCCATTGCTACTGGGATGCAATTACTAGTTAATCCCCTATGAAAAAAGATACCTAGCCACCTTAACTTTCCTGTTTTCATTCTTCCCTGATCTGTACTCCTGGCCTATTCTCTCAAGACACCTGGAAAAGCTCTTCCATTTCCCTTCTCACTTCCTACACCTATACCCTTCGGGTGCAAACTATTCCTAATTATATTATATTTTTGTCTGAATTTCTCCAGTAGTTACAGTATTATGACCAAAATGTGAGTCTGGCCATGAGTGAACTTCATTAATGAAGATTCTCAGGTTCCATCTTTTTTTATTGTAATTGTGGAGAGGTGGTAGTAGGGCATATAAAATAGCATTAAAACTTGCATTAGTGAAGTCAGGAAAATCAGCAGCATATTTAAATTATGTGCTTTTGTTGCCCTAAGTAATAGAAGCATTCTTCTCATTTGTGTTTCATTTCATTTACCACTGCCTAAGAAGCAAAGAGGTGTGTTTTTTCTAAAATATATATATATATATAATTTCACCATTTTGCAAAATGATAGAGACTTCACTTAGTATTTAATAGGGAAAAGATAATACATTTCAGACAGAAGTGATGGGGGGGAGGGATAATGAGCTTGTACCAGGGATGAAATCTGCCTCTTTCTAAGTCATGCACTTCCATATATGTTCTGTCCTGTTTATTCATTAATTTACGATTATTTTTAAAACAAAAAAGATACGTTTATTTACCTATTTTTGAACATATTTTCTCTCAGATACCCTTTTCTAGTTCTAATTTATCTGAAAATATAGTTGTATACATTTTAAAGCTAAAAACATCAGGAAATCTTTGGGATAATACATAATTCTATTGTTATATATGGTTCAATTCACATATCAGTTTGGGGAGGATGTAATGAGAAAGATAGATGATAACTTTTGCCTAATGAACTGGTCAGTTCAGATCCTGTAAGGAGTTAAGAGCAGGAGTGTAGCTACAAAAGAGGCAAAATGAATGCATAGCTTCTCAAATACAAATTCTGCTCCCTCTCCCCAGGGACTTACCATTAGTCCTCAGATTGCTAGCATTGCAGACAGACACTGAAAATCCTTCACACCTACTGCATTCATATTGTCTTGGTACCTATGCCTGATTTTGTTGGATTCTTTCGATGGATCTCTATTTCTAACTGTTCAACTGAAATTTAAAGTTACTGCTGTGCTTGCACTTTGGGGTATGAAGGAAAATTTCATGTAGGGACAGAGTTCTTGTTGGGGGCAATTGCCTCATTTTGCCAACTGCCCCGTAGGGAAGTAAATGGGAAAGTATCCTACACACAGGTGAGTTCTGACTCCTTTCTGGATTTAAGGGAAGAATAACTGGAGCTTGTGGCAGCCAAGACCCCATTAAACTGGATCACTTTGAGTTTGTAAATACCGATGAAGTGGACAAGCTCCTTGGAAGTATAAGGAAGACGACGTGCCCCCTCGACCCTTCTCCATCATGGTTGACTGCCCAGGGAGGGGATGCAATAAAAACATCACTACAAGTTATAATACATGCATCCTTCTGGGAGGGAATATTTCCATCTAAATTAAAACAAGCGATAGTAAAAACGCTTTTGAAGAAACCCTCCCTAGATCCCCTGATGAGAAATAACTATAGACCGGTCTTCCTTTTACCATTCTTGGGCAAAGTGATTGAAAGGGCAGTTGCCCTCCAGTTCCAGGCTGCCTTGGATGAAGCCGATTATCTGGACCCATTTCAAACTGGCTTTAGAGCAGGATACGGAGTTGAGATGGCCATGGCCGCCTTAGTTGATGATCTCCGTCTGAGCATCAACAGGGGAAGTGTGACCTTATTGGTGCTCTTGGACATCTAGGCGGCCTTCAGTACCATAGACCATGGCATCCTTCTGGAACGCCTGAGGGAGTTAGGTATCAGGGGCACTGCGCTCCAGTGGTTCCGTTCCTACCTCTTGGGCAGATTCCAGATGGTGAGGTTGGGGGACAGCTGCTCTTCCAAAAGAGAGCTGACATCTGGCGTCCCTCAGGGCACCATTCTGTCCCCCATGCTATTTAACATTTACATTAAGAGACTGAGAGACAGCATCCAGAGACATGGGGTGCGATGTGAACAGTACGCTGATGACACCCAGATTTATTTCTCTATGTCTCCGACTGCTGCAGTGACTAGGGATGGCCTCTCTCCTCTGGACAACTGTCTGGGGTCAGTAATGGGCTGGATGAGGGAAAACAAACTCAGGTTGAATCCAGAGAAAATGGAGGTACTAGCGATAGGTTCCCTAGGTCCTGGGAAGGAAATTAGTCAACCTGTCTTGGATGGGGTCACACTTCCCCTAATGGACGAAGTTCACAGTTTGGGAGTACTTCTGGACTCATTGCTACAATTATCATCTCAAGTAGATGTGACAACCAGGAGTGCTTGGTACCAACTTTGGTTGATACACCAACTGTGTCCCTACCTGGACTGAAAGGACATTGAAGCAGTGGTACTTGCACTGGTAATATCTTGCCTTGATTTCTGTAATGCCCTCTACATGGGGCTACCCTTGTACCAAGTTCAGAAGCTTCAATTAGTACAAAACGCGGCAGCCAGATTGGTCACTGGTTCTTCAAAATTTGACCATATTACACCTATTTTGAAAAATCTTCATTGGATACATATTAGCTTCCGGGCGCAATACAAGGTGTTGGTTATCACCTATAAAGCCCTACATGGCTCGGGCCCAAGTTACTTAAAGGAATGCCTCTCCCTGTATAATCCGCCCCGCACTCTCAGAACTTCCGGGAAAAATCTGTTGGAAGTACATCCAACCAGACTGGTCTCAAGGTCCCAAAGAACCTTTACCTCAATGGCTCCTAAACTATGGAACAACCTCCCAGAAGAGATCCGTCTTATTACCTCCTTGGAGGATTTCAAGAGGGCAGTTAAGAAGGATCTCTTCTGGCAAGCCTATCCACCCAATCTTCTGTAACAACATCATTCACTCTTCTATCCAGGATTAGAACATTTTATCTTATAATTTAATGTTTGAAATTATATGTTTTATTCTTGTATTTTATTGTTACTGTTGGGTTGTAATCCTGCCTTGATCCACCTGGGAGAGGCGGGAAAATACAAATACAGTTTATTATTATTATTATTATTATTATTATTATTATTATTATTAAATTGTTCATTTGGGAAAACTTGACTTTAGCCTTCAGAATCTAAGGAGGGAAATTTTAATGTTGGCTCACATCTGGATGTGAATTAGAGAAAGAAGTAAAAATTTGAAAGTGCAGATTTGTTCCATTTAGATTTCACAAAGTTGCAGTTAATCAAAGTGTACTTAGTTTGCGACTATCTAGTAGATTCAGGGGCATATACAAAGTACAATGTCTGGTCTAAATACATAAATATGTACACTATGTAACTTGAGCAGCATTGAGTTGGTATCAGTCTGATGGATTCCTGTTGTTCTAGTGTGTGGACATGTGTGATGGAATGGGTATTCAACAAATTTCCCAAAGGTGGTCGAAATTTGGTGTTCCTGACCACTCAGGATTATTATTATTATGATTAACCTTTATTTATGAAGCGCTGTAAATTTACACAGCGCTGTACATGCAATCTTTTTAGTTAGACGGTTCCCTGCCCTCGGGCTTACAATCTAAAAAGACATGACACAGAAGGAGAAGGGAGTGGTGGAGGGAAAGGGTAAGAGGTCCAGCAGTTCCTCTCTACCTCCGAGGCCTGGACCAAGGCAGATGGACTGGAGGGAGGGCTTGGCTTCAAAATGGAAGGTTAATCTTCATCCAGGGAAAATACATAGTCTCAAGTAGGATAATACATATACAATACATAGCAATACAGGAAATGGTTCGATAAACAGGCAACAAAAGAATATCAGATAGTAAGCGACAATTATGCAATGCCTGGGAAGGCTTCTCTGAACAGGATGGTTTTCAACTCCGTTTTGAAGCTAGTTAAAGAAGTGATGGCTCTTGCTTGTGGGGGAAGAAGGTTCCAGGAGTGAGGGGCAGCAAGTGAAAAGGGGCGAATCCGGGATGGGGCAGAGGAAATCCTGGGCTGAAACAGGAACCCTTGACTACCAGAACGGAGGGCCCGAGTAGGAAGGTGAGGAGAAAGAAGGTCTGATAAGTAAGGAGGGGCCAGTCCATGGAGGGCTTTGAATGTCGACAGCAGGAGCTTATACTGAATGCGGAAAGGGAGAGGGAGCCAGTGAAGGGTGCGAAACAACAACAACAATCCACTGTTTATTCTTGGCACAGCAAAACAGTGCAACTTTAGCAATTCTGCACACCCTGGAAAACTGTGCATTTGAAATATTGTGTCTATGCCAAAACTGCACAATTTTTCTAAATGTTGGAATCATTCAGTAATGAGGAGTAGAACATTTCTTGAATGCTAAGCCCTAAAGCTCTGCTCCTTAACTGTGGAAACGACAACTATTTTCTCTTCTTTGTCTCCCCGCCAATCTATCATCCATTAATTGTGTTCCCCAATTTCTTTTCATTGCTGCTAATTTGCTTGTCTGAAATTGAGGCTGCCCCTGTCCTATCTCTTCCCCTGGAAAGCTGCAGAATTTCCCATCATTTGCCTGAAAAAAATCCCATGTATTTCAACACCATCAGATGAAATATATATGCTTTTTACTCAATACTGGTCGAGAAGTGGGAAAATTGAGAATTTCCATCCCAAGTGTGAACACATGCCCATCAATTTTAAGATTTTATTTTATTCTTAATGAATGAGGAAATTTGTTGTGGGTTAGAATAAGCAGAACACCTTATATCTAGTTTGAATCTATAGATTTATGGTTGAATTTTGTCATTCAGTTTTATTTCTTCATGGTAAGGCCTCTGAGACCCATCTTCATACAAATAGTTAGACCTGAATTGAGCCAGTAGTAAACTATGGGTCCAAACAGACAGGCCAAAATAAAGCTGCTTCAGGTCACTTTGGAGGTATGCTGTTTAAATGACACATGCATCTTAAAAGGCCAGAAGCTGCACCAAAGCTGTGAGGCTTCCAGCCTTGGCGCAGCTTCCAGCCTCTTAAAGTGCATGCATCTTTTAAACAGCATACCTCCAAAGTGACCAGAAGCAGTTTTATTGTGGCCTGTCTGTTTGGGCCCAAAGTTAATGTTTTCAGCTTCCATGTTAGTTTATCTTTCCTTCAAGGAACTCAAGGTGTACTAAATATGCTCCCTATTTTCACCTTGACATAGCTATATGATTATTAGTGTCTAACCATTTGACTAAGAGATAATGATTCATTTTAGTTTACCAATGAGCCTCAAGAGAATTTGAATCTGGGGTAGGAGTCAGATTGCATGCTATTCTAAATACTACAGGTATAAAGAATATTCACAGTTTCTCATTCTCAGTGAGAAAGGATGTCTTGCACAAAACAGCAAGGGGAAAAAAGTCTGCTGACCTAAGATATTTTGTTTTCATTTCAGAGTGAAATTTTTGTGCAAAACCAAACTTAAATCCAAAATTATATATATATATATATATATATATATATATATATATATATATATATGAGAGAGAGATAATCTCACCCAGTGGTAAGAATACCTTAGAAAGTCTTCATATTTGCATGTAAGAACAAAAAAAGTGAAGGTTTATATCTGTTATGAATATACAGAATAAAATAAGCAACACTTTTTGTTTTTTGTTTGTTTTTTAAAAAACTTTTCATAACTTCTACAGAGGGAAATGTGGAAGGCCAGAATGGCTAAGGTGGGAACAATTTAGTCTCCTGTAATTTCCGTCCTAGCCGAATTCTAGGCAGTCTCTTTTCAGTACTAGTCCAGCACTCTTAACCACCAGTACCTATCTTAGATTAGAAAATCTGGAGGCCTGTAATCTCCTGAGGACCCCAAACCTGGCAGACAAACCCAGACACTGTAGTTTTTATACCAATGAGGTTGTTTGCCAGGTGGTGGAGCTGTTGGCCTGTTCAGAACTGGGCTTCTGTACTACTGTAGCAGATAATGTTAATGGAAGGCTTTATCAATGTCTAGCTCTGTAAAACTCTCATGGGTCTAAATTAATGCATTTTGACACTACTTTAACTGCCATGACTCAGTGCCATGGAATTCTGGGATTTGTAGTTTTGTGAGATATTTAACCTTCTCTGTCAGATAACTCTAGTGCCACAACAAACTACAAATCCCAGAATACCATAGTGGCGAGTAATTGAAGCAATGTCAAACTGCATTATTTCTGTAGTGAAAATTAGACCATAGTTTCTCCTTAGAGGAATCTGTTTCCAAGATGGAGGCTGCGCTTGCCTACTACTACTAATTGGGCAGGTTTTCTTCACTACTGGTGTAAATCATGTGAAACAAAAGCTATACGTTAGCCATAGAATCACAAATAGAGGTGGAAGAGACTTAAAGGGCCACCCAGCCCAACCCCCTGCCATGCAAGAATACACCATCAAAGGATTCCTAACAGATGGTCATTTAAGCTCTGTTTTATAACCTCCAAATAAGGGGACTCCACTATACTCTGAGAAAGCATATTCCACTGTTGACCATCAGGAGGTTTGTCTTAATATTGAGGTGAAATCCCTTTTACTGTAGTTGGAATGTATTGTGAAGTGATCTAGTCTATGGAGTAGCAGAAAACAGGCTTGCTCCATCTTCAATATGACATCCATCCAAATATTTAAACAAGACAATCATATCACCTCTTAACCCTCTCTTCTCCAGACTAAGCATACCCAGCCCCCCAAGCCTCTTTTCATAAAGCATGGTTTCCATATCTTTTACCATTTTAGTAGTCCTCCTCTAGACACACTCCAGATTGCCAGTCTCCTTTTTGAATTGTGGTGCCCAGAATGGGACACAGTATTCCAGTTGAGGTCTGACCAAATCAGAATAGTGTAGTATTATTACTTCCTGAGATGTAGACATTATACTTCTATTGATGCAGCCTAGAATCACATTAGCTTTTTTTAGCTGCCACATCACACTGTTGACTCATTTTTAACGTCTAGTCTACTAGTACTCCTAGCTCCCCTTTACATGTACTCTTGTTAAGCCAGGTGTTCCGCATCTTATATCTCTGCATTTCATTTTTTTTTGGGGGGGGGGTGTCTTAGTTTAGTACCTTACATTTCTTCCTTGTAGAGGATTTTAAATACCTTATCCTGCACAATTAAAAAAAAAACAACTTTTGTCATGCCTCACTTATGATTAGAGATCACAGGGTTTGTTTTTGTTTTCAACACAGCATTGGAATATCCAATTTAGGGAGGTATGACTGTCACTTAGGCACCATGTCAAAAAGCATTTACATACTTAGGCATTTTTAATTTACTGTCTTCTTTTAGCTCTTTGAACACTTCTTGTTTATGGACTCTCAGTTTAACTATGATGTTTAATTGTTCATTACTTTTAATATATTTAAAATGGGGATTTTATATATACCACCTTTATTCCAGTTTACCACAATGTATTCTAGAACTAGAGTTGGGGGATTCTAAACCAACGTGAACTGAAAATCACTCATCTTACAGGATACCTCCTTACATCAGCATATTTTGGCTGTCATTTTAGAATATTGTCATTCTCACAATTATATGAATTCTTCACTGAAAAAACAACAACGTTGACTTCTGTTGTGATTGATTTTCTGGTACTGAGAAGCTCTATTTTTCCCCCTTGTGTAAGAAGAGGAAATAAGAGCATTGACTTCTTTGCATGAACTATGCAGAGCATCCAACAACCACATTTTTTTTCTGCAAATTTTCCCCTCTTGTCCTTCTTCCCTTTTCCATCATGATGCAATTGGGAACATCTCTCTGCCAACAGAATGGCAATAACAGGAGTATATTCCTTTCCCTTGTTTATGTCTTATTTTTCTATGTGTAGGCACACCATAACTCTCCCACCTGCAATCTGCTGCTGTCCTCTTTTGCAAAGTTCTTTTTGAGATTGCAGGCTGGAAAGTGGTAAATGTTCTGCAGCAGTTGAAATCTGAATGAAACCTAGATTAGAACCATTTTACAATGGTTGCTTTGGGGCTAGATTGTGTTATAAATTCAATAAATAAATCATGAAATATTTAATATTAGTAGACCCTAGTAATTCAGAAAAAATGTAATATTAAAAAAATCCATAAAACCCCTTGATTATTGATGAAATCACTGTTAAGCTATTATGCAGTAATTTCCTGGATTCTGCCAAATGTAAAGGAACCTCATCTGTTTTAGGACTCAGGAGGATTAACTGGAGAGTTCATCCTGAAACAGGCTGAAATCAGAAGCAAAACAATAACAAAACCATGCACATGTATGCAACCTTTCCTAATCGTTTCCCTTCCAAATCAGAGAACAATGGTACTGCCCCATAAAGATGGTTTCAATATAATTTTTAAATGTGCCTATACAATCCTGCTAATCAGCATGGAATCACAGAAGGAAGCAGGATGCTTATATTGATGCAGGAAAACTGTTATTCCCAGATTTGGTGGGGAGAGGAATACTGCTCAGCTAAGAATGGTGGAAAGATCTAGTGGGGATATGAGGGGAAAAGGGGGTGGTGAGGGGAAAGGGGTGGTAGAGGAGCCTTCAGTCATCCAAGAAAGACAAAGGGAACCAATGGCCTTCAGGTACTCAGCCAGCTGCTCAGTTGCTGCTCCCAAGATGATACAGTTTGCTAAGATTAGCAAGTTTTCTTGAGCCAGCTGGAGCTATCACATGCGCAAGCTCTACCTATCTATTGTTGTGTTGCTCTGGCTTCAGATTCACATTTGTACTAGGCTTAGTTAGCTGTGTGTGTATCTCACTTCCCTCTACTGAGCTCCATAAGGTGTATGTGGCTGTTCTCTCCCTACACTGTCCTTAAACAATTCTGCAACATAGGGCTTGTCAGCATGAGCTGAAATAAACATTCCTGCCCCATTTTGGAAATCACTTGTGCAGATGATGCATATGGCTGAAACAGTAGGAAAACAGCCTCAGGCAACACTCCAGGGCTTAACACTAGAGCAAAATAAATCCCAGAATGCTCTGGTTCAAGCCAGAAAGAGTTAACTATTGCATCGTTATGCTGACTGTACACTGGTCTGGAGATGAGGGACAGTTGGCCATAATGTTTTTGTCAGTTGTCTGTGAATCAATCGCACAAGTGAGCATCTGCACCATTGGCCCATTGTAAACCTTGTGAAGAGAAAATGCAGCAAACACATCAGATTACCAACAATATGTAAAATTGATTAAACAAAAACATTAACAAACTGGCTGCTCCAGCAGGGGGCCATGAGGAGAAGGGAGGAAAGGGGGAATGTATAGGAAACAGACAAGTGCTGTGCCAATGTGTCATTGGGCACAGTGATTTACCCTTGTTGTTAACTGACAGGTAAATACTTCTTTGTGTCTTTTGGACTCTATGCCAGTGTTGTAGTTCAGCAAAGATTTTCACAAACATCTCAACAACTGTGCATACAGTGTGAGCAGTGTAATGTGCATGTAATTTGTGTACAATGAGTGAATACACTTTAGGAATGTAAGTGTGCAGTTGAGCTATCTGCATACAGTAGAGGCATGTCCAATATTATATGTGAAGAACTGTGGAAGTATATGCAGTTTGTATACACAGACTATAACTGGTTTGACTGTATTATATTGATGACCCTCTTATTTTTGAGGGTCCATGAACACCTGAGAGCTGCAGGATCGAAAGAAGGAGAAAGGAAAAATCTTACTCTCCAATTTCTCATGCAGCCCTGGTTCCTAAAATGACAAACATAGGCACATAGGCAGTTTTTATGGGCTGTCAGCAGCTTAAAAAATGCACACCGGATGTAACTTATTTGGCTTTCCTTGGGCTCCAGGGAATAAATAGTATTCTAATCTTGGTATGGACTTCATTTTTCAAATAATGGTAGAATAAATTTAAACTGGGAAGAGAAGACTTTCTAGGCTTCAATAAATATTCTTAAGGAGCTTCTTTCCTTCTTCACCCACCACTTAATTACAATGTGTAAATATGCATACGACCCTATTACTGATGTTAATCCTACTGCTGATAAGGTAAGAGAAGGAGAGAATGGAAATGAATTGGAATATGGATAAGCACAGAGCTTTCATTAGTCTACCTAAAAGTAATCACAGATCCACGACTAGTAATATACATCTTCCAGATACACAGCACTAATTACTTCTGGCAAAGTAGTGCTCTGTCATGCCTATCTCTGTATTGTATTTCTGCAGTCATGAAGAACTCTTATATACTGGGTTTTTTTTTGGGGGGGGGGTGGGTGGGTGGGGGAAGTTGGAAGGGGAAGATATAGTCTTCTCTTTGAAATTGCAAGCATGCAATGTTTCACAGCTATTTGACAAGACTGTGGATATGTTCCATATTCTTCATTTTGATTTGCTTTCCCAACCTATACAAAAGCAAGAGTTTGCAAAATGTTCAGCTTAAAATTAGGGGAAATTGTATCTGTTGTTTTGTTTTATAATCAAAGGATGCAATGCACAGAACAATTTTTTAAAAGTAAATATTCTTCATAGTGTAATTGTGGTATTTAAATGTTGATGGTTTTACTTGGAATAAAAATAAGTAGTCTGAGTTACTTTCAGAAGCTTGTAAGAAAGTTAAATTGCCTTTTATTTTATAGAAATAGCAAAAAAAGAACAAGATGATATTCTTTCATTTTTACAAGTAAATCAAACTGAATTATTCATCATCACAAAATGCTTCTGAAAGTGCTCCTCTTTCTCATATCTTTTTATAAGTCATCCTTAGATACATGGCTGGCAAAGATGAATGGTAGATTTATTGCAGTTGTAAGCCTGTGTATCTAATTCCCCCATCTTCACTTCTATCAGTGACTGGTGCTCAACTATGTGTATCAGTGGCAGCTGGTGGCTCCCATGTCTGTGAGGGGGTGAATCCATGCCAGTTTTCTGTCTCCTTTAAAGGTGCAGTCTATAAGACTAAACATATTAGGAATAGAATTCAGTGCATTGCGGAGTGCCTTTTAGTGATGTACTGCAGCCCAAGTTAAGTCTCAAGTCCTTGCAAGATCCTTTCAAGTCAAGTCCCAAACTGAGTCTTAAGTTTGGAAACCAACTTTGACCTGAGACAGATGGGCCAAAAGGGGCATGGCGGTGGTGATACTTGGGTTAGGGACCACACACCAACCTGATAGTGACCTCCTGTCCACATGGGAGCCGCCATCTTTATGTAAGCAATGCACAGCATCCGCACATCTCTGCACATCTCTTACGTCATGAGTGCACTCGTGACCTTGGCGGCTCTAAAAGAACCCAGTTTTTGAAGGTTTTTTACTCCAGAGGGACGCCGTGCAGTTTGGCGGCTGCGGCATCCCTTTGGAGGGAAATAGGCCACCGGCAGGCCGCCCTTTTGGGGCAGTCTGTCCCGGGCCTTTGACAGAAAAAAAAGGAAATGGTGAATGTTTCTTGGAAGGGAACAGCAAATGTGTTAAGCAATAGGCTTAAGATGATGGTTGAGGTCTGCTTGGCTTTAAAGAATCCTTACACTTCAAGCCCAATGCCTAATGCTCTGAGAAATACTCCTGCTCTGTGGGTGGGTCTTCAATGTTTCTCTGAGTGAATGATGCTAGCAAGTCTGTTACTGAAAATCAACAAGTCTTGAGTCAGGATTCAGTCCATGTGTCATTTCTTGTTGAGTTGAGTCTAAGTAGAGTCACTGAAGCTATTGCAATCTAACTTGAGTTTGAGTCAGTTGATTTGAGTCTACATCACTGGTGCCTTTAAAACTAGATTAAAACCTAGAGTGGATTTCCTTCACCACTGACATGGGAGCCACCAACAACAACTGAATTCTTTTATGCTACTCCAATGAAAGTGAGGTCATATTAGAATGGAAGATTCATAAGTAATCAATTATTATGTATAATTTGCCACCATGGTGATCTGCCTTGAAGTGTAAATATTGAAGTGTAAAGCCCTGGGACTTTTAATAGTGCATGTGCCCACGGGAGCACACCTCCATAGAAAACAATGGGACTTGATGTCCCACTTTTCCCTTAAGTAGGGGTGTCCGGTACCGATCCCCTGTGTATACGAAGGGCGCACTGTAGCCTAAAATTAGTTGGTGTGGGAAGAAACAGTGAGCAAGCAAACCCCTTTCTGTTAATGCTTACCAAATACCAGCTGTTTGACTAAAGGTCTGCCCTCTCCTTTTTTGGAATATACGATGGTGTAAAGTATTAACACTGATAGTCCTGTGTAAACAAAAACATTTTCCCCAGTCAGGTCCATTGATTTAGTACTGTGACAATTGTTTGTGAATCTTATACAGCTGTTGTTATTATTATTATTATTATTATTATTATTATTATTATTATTATTATTAACCTTTATTTATAAAGCACTGTAAATTTACACAGCGCTGTACATACAATCTTTTTAATTGGACGGTTCCCTGCCCTCATCTTACAATCTAAAAAGACACGACACAAAAGGAGAAGGGAAAGGTGGTGGGGAAGGGGCCTCTCTAGTAGGATAATACATATAAAACACATGGCAATACAGGAAATGATTCAAGAAAACAGACAACAAAAGAACATCAAATGGCAAGTGACAATTATGCAATGCCTGGGAACGCTTCTCTGAACAGGATGGTCTTCAGCTCCGTTTTGAAGCTGGTTAAAGAAGTGATGGCTCTTGCTCATGGGGGAAGAAGGTTCCAGGAGTGAGGGGCAGCAAGTGAAAAGGGGCGTTTCAAACTCTTTTCTAGTTTGCCAAGAAGACCAGCATAATTGTTACTTGAAAAAAATAGTCTAATTCAGAGTGAGACTTCAGACTTTTCTGGGAACAACTTTTCATCCTGAGAACCCACCATGATATGGGCTGCACTAGGTTTAAGAAGTTCACTTCTGGTTTTGTTGTTTTTTTAAATAATAATTTTAGGGGTGGCTAGAGGTCCCTGTGCCTTGGATCCTGTATCATAACACAAAACCACTACTCCTGGATGATGTTGATGATGACGATGATGATTTTTTACCCACCTCTCCCCATGGTTACTATCACATGCAGTAAAAATATAACAGTTTAAAATCATTTCCTCTTTCTGGAATTGAAGGGAAATTGAGGACTCCAGGATACATGTAACCTGAGGATTGCAGGTTTTGTATCCTTGATCTAATTTGTGAATTTTCTCTCCATGAAACATAGAATCCTTTGTAATTTACTCCTTTGAAATGGGCAGTGCTTTCCACACACATGTGTGGGATGAGAACTAAAGGAGCTTGAATGGGAGCACAGAGTGATGGAGGATTTTGTAGTTGTATGCTCATCTCCAGGGCATCCGCCTCTTCCTGCTGACAAGGGGAGTCAAGAGTTATTTTCACATCACCTTGACAAAATAGTCTGCTTCATTTTATATTGAGCTTTTTAAAAATGTATGCTTGAAGCTCCCTATGGGATTTCACCACAGCAGTAACACCAAACAATTAAAACAAAACAAAACTACTACTAAAGGCCACAGGGCTTGCTTTCTGACTATTTTCCCAACCAGGATTGCTGTAATGATCTGGAAAAATCCCACACTCCTTCCCACCCCCCCACCCCAACAACTAGATTGTTTGGAGAGAAAATGGACTAGAAATGTTGTCATTTATTGGTTTAACAGTGTGTCAGTCAACATAATCTTCAGTTGTCATTTATGTAGCACAATCCTTCTAGAAGGTTATCAACCTGTTATCATGCTGAGCTGAGTTTTATATTTGGGTTGTTACAACGAAAGGCTTTGAGACAGGTATCTTGTTCACATCAGCCTACACAAGGATTTTTTGATTTCATTTTGATTTTTGCTCAACCAAACCTTGGATTCAGTAAAATAAGTACTTTTTTAAAAAAGGGGGAGGGGGTGAACAACTTTTACACAAGTTGAGTTGTAAGATGAATAGAATCTGCTTTTTAGCACTTGTCTATATTTCACTTTGGTAGAGTTTTATAGTTAAAGAACTCAGTGTATACAGACTTTCCTTTCTTATTTCTACCCTACATTGTAACTATAAAAACTTCATGTCTGTTCCATCTGTTCTGTTTTAAAGTGTTTCAGTTTCATATAATATAATCACTTTTTTATTTGTTTTATTTTAAACTAATGTTAGATTAAAATATTTTATTGTTTTTCCCCAAAAAAATCACATGTATTGTAATCAGACTAACATTACAGAACCTGTGGAGATGCAGCATAAGAATAATTGATTTTTTATGAGTGCTTATAATTCATTACCTAGAATTTTGACCTTGGACCTGAGCTCAATCCTTTACTCATCCATAAACTCATGGGTGACATTTTACAAGACAATGGGTCAAAGCGCATGACAGAGCAAGTCAGATTTCTTGTGAGTGAGCAGTAAGAGCAGCATGCTGGTGATCACTGCTCAGTTGTTTCCTCTTTTGATGGCAATGTCTAAACAAATCATGGAGCTTAGCTTTGTAGTTTATTTATTGTATAGTCTGGCAGATTTCTTCTCTGGTTTATCTCTTTCTCCCCCCCCCCCCCAAAAAAAAAGGCAAGGCAAGAACAAATAATGGGTTCTTTCTCTGCTTTGTTGGGAGGAAATATACTACAAAAAACGAAACAAAAAGTAAGGTAAAGAAAAAGCAAAGGAAGCATCTTTGAACACGATATAATTCCTATGGCTTATTGATGCTCATAGCAAATAATCCACTGATGGCGTATGCCTTTTAAAAATCCAAATAATCACATGTTGTGTTAGCAGATTCTATAAGTTAATAATGTGTTTGTTATTCAGCCATATTCACAAAGGAAGTACTTTTTTTCCCTGCATTTTTCCTGAATCTTCTGTCAGTCAGTTTCAGGTGAAAACTTGAGTTAGTAGCAGGGAGAGAGAGAAAGTTTGAGTATGTGCGTATGAGAGAGATGGGGTTCTTTCAAAAATATCAGATTTTTTTTTTTGATTGGGAAAAAATGTATTGAGAGAACCAACATAGCACAAACATAAATGACACACAACTCTTTTCTCTCTAGGAACAGATGCTGAACAAGCATCAGTGAAGGGAGGGAAAATAGGTCTGCATTCCCCTGGAGACACACATGTCAAAAGTTAGCCATAAGTCAAAGGGAATGGAATATAAAGCTCTGTTCCATACCTGCTCTTTGACAAATAGCTGACCATAAGTGTAAGTCAAATTAGTCTAGTACATGGCTCACTGAACTGGTGACAAGGCAGCAGGTTTCCCTGAGAAATAATTCAAAAGGCCTCTGTTCCATTATAGATGAACACAGTTGCAACAACATTAACCCTTCAAGTTCAGAACATTAACCTTACCAGCTCATGACTGCTTGGAGTCAGAAAAATGTTGAGGCCTGAAAATTTTAACCTTTCTGAGAGTACAGCACTGAGTTCAGATGTGTGTTATACTATAGAAATGTTAATGCTGCTAAGGATGCTATAAATCCTCTTCCATGTTTATACTTGTTTAGCATTTCACTTCTTAGTGTAGGGGCTAAAAGGAGCTTGGATAAACAGGCTGAATATTTACCTGGACTTTGAAGAGGGGGAAAAAAAAGAAAAAGAAAGCCTTGACTGCAAATGGGAGTTTTAGAGGACAAACACTACCTTAATCTTCATCCAAAGGTCACCAGTCAGAGAGAGCAGTTCTTTTGTCTCTGCAGATTCAGAAGCCTTCAGGTTGCAGCAGTAGTGTCACTAGATTTGGCATAACCTGGTGTGGTAACTCATGCTGTTATTTCCCCCCCACACACATACACTGACCTCTGCCTGTACCACACCATACCTATAGTAATGGTTTTTGTACTAATGCTACTCAGAAATAATAATTCCTGTTTATCACTGAATGTAATGGTAATAGTTGCAACATAAACAGCTAGCAACATTAAAATTATACTTTTAAATTACAACATCAAATGCACAGCCTAAATGTATTCCCCCCAGAAAGTGTCATCTACTGCAGCCCCCACCTCCCACACCCTTCTAGTGACCCCCCTCCCTATGAGTTGTAGGCAAAAGCAAACATAGATCTGTTGTCCTTTAGGTGCAAGGACTTGTCACTTCTTATCATCTTCCCTAGGCTTAATATACCCAGTTCCCGAAGCTGCTCCTCATAGGATAGGTTTCCAGACCTTTCACCATTTTTGTCACCCTCCTCTGGACATGATCTAGCTTGTTTGTATCCAGCTTGTGGTGCCCAGAACTGGACAGAGTATTCTAGGTTTTCCTGATTCACCTAGCACATACACAGACTGCTTGGGAGGAAGCAATTAACTGAAAGTGCCCACAAAGACAGTAAATCACCAGCACCCAAAAGCCCCCTAGCTTGTGGAATTCTGTCCAAATAAAAACATTTGCCAAGCAATCTGGTTCAAGGAAAACAACAAGAAGCAAGGTCAACAAAGTCCAAGGGGAGAAGAAGCCAAGAGGTCAGAGGTCCAAATTATAGGTGTCCAGAGACTATAAAGATGGTCAAGAAGCAGACAAGTTGATTTCAGCACTAGCCTTAGGGAGACTTAGCTCTTAAGTGAACTCACACCGGCTGGTTCTAATCAAAGCCTGATTGGGCGTCATCGGTCTGTTCTTTTCTCCTTACATTTTGACTTCAGGCTTGAAGGCTGTGTTGTCTCCCCAGCTGTGTTCTCTGCCTCTTCAGCTGCAAGTGAATCCCATTTTATCCTGCTGGTTGAAGATGCCCTTCAACAGGGTTGATGGTTGCTCTGCATCTGAAGGCTGCTTTTCACCTGGGGGACTTGCCTGAGGTCTAGATCCTGTCCCCACACCATAGGCGACATCTGAGCAAAACAGAATAGAGTGGTACTATATCTACCCGTGATCTTGATACTACATTTCTATTGATGCCGCCTAGGGTCTTATTGACTTTTTTTTAGCTGCTGCATCATATTGCTGACTCATGTTCAGCTTGTGGCCTGCTGACACCCCTAGATTCCTTTTGCATGTCCTGTTATCAAACCAGGTGCCACACAACCTATATCCAATCCTTTCCAAGCCTTTTCCAGTGGCTTCAGGCTGCCTCTGATGGTCTCAGAGCAGCTTCCGACCACTTCAGGAATCTGTGTCATCTGTCCCCAAAGTGGCTAGAAACTGCTTTTTTTTGCCCATCTGTTTTGGGCCAAGGTGAAAGTTCAGAGGCAAAAGAATGATAGATCCATTCTGAAGGAGAAATATCTAATGAAGCAAAATTTTAGAAGCTGTAGCATTATGAAACTCTTAGGAATCTGAAGGGAGGAAAACAGATTAATCATTTTCTGATCTTACCATTGACTTTATACTGCTACTAATAATAACAATCTGATATGTAAGGCAAAGATTCAAAATGAATAGTTTTCATTTGGTGTTTGCTTAATAACTTTCTGGTTTGGCTAAATGACTATTTTTGATTAAATGGATGCATTTACTGACTGCCTAAAATATATCCCACATAATCCTGTAATTTGCTATATGTTGTTCTGTGTTGTTGCTGTGTAAATATTCTACAACTGCTATAGTAAAATATCTGATTGTTTTGGTGCCTGTTTGCTCAGTTTGAATACTTATTTCTGGGTTGGTATATTGTTAAATATAGTGCTGTATCCAATTCACCAATGTTCTTGAACCCAAATTGAGGAGGGGTGGAGGTCTCCCTACAGCAGCTGCACAAACAGCTATAGCCAATCCATCATAACACCTTGTCAATACATGTGCAGTCCTGTATACAGTGACTAAAACTAAAATGTCATCAGTTCCAACCTCTGTGTGCCAGGGTATAGGGAAGGGAGTGGTGACATAGTGAATTAAGGCTAGAATCCTTAAAAGACTACAGAAAAAAGAGTTACCATATTTTCCTGCATACAAGATGACTTTTTAGCCCAGAAAAATCTTCCCCAAAGTCGGGGGTTGCCTTGTACTCTGGAAAGCCCCTGGGTCCTAAAGAGAGCCCTTGGCAGGGAAGGCTTCTCTCAAAGGCAAAGGAGCATGCTCCTCCGTTCCCTCCTCCTTTGCTTTTCCCCTTCCTTCCCTCCCTTCCTCCCTTTCTTTTCCCCTCCTTCCTTCCTTCCCTCCCTTTTTCTTCCTTTTCTTCTCTTCCTTCCTTGCTCCCTCCCCTCCCTTCCCTTCCCTTCCTCCTTTTCCAAGCGGCAGACAGCAAAAGGTCTCTCTCCCTTCCCTCCTGACTCGCAGTCTTGCCAATGTGGTGACTTTCACACAAAAATGGAGGTTTTAAAAAGCTTTGGGTGTGATTTTGGTGCCTGGCTCTATTTCAGGGCAGATTTGGTGACTTGCCCATTTTGGCTCCAGCCCTGACTCAGAGCAAGGCTGGCTACAGAGCAACCAATCCTTTGGAGTCACCCACTCACAGTTTTCAGCCAATCAGAGAGAGGGCTGGAGAGTGGTCACCACCCCACTCTCAGAAAAGGGTCTCTCTCTCTCTCTCTCTCTCTTAGCCCCTGAATCCCTCTGAGAGCCTGGCTACAGAGCAACCAATCCTGTTTGGATGGAGTCACACTAACAGCCAATC